>NC_054741.1:40343801-40701447 GCF_018143015.1 Lytechinus variegatus | reverse complement strand
TCTCTCCTACCATCCCATCTCTCTTGTACCATCTTGTCTCTCCACCATCCCATCTCTCTTGTACCATCTCATCTCTTCATTCCATCTCATCTCTTTCCTTCAATCCCATCTTTCTCCCACCATCTCATCTTTCTACTACCATCCTATCTTTCTCCTATCATTTCATCTCCCTTCTACACTAATCACTATTATTGAACACAAGAAACGACATAAGCAATAATCATATGCAAGTAACAGTTACAATACTTTAATGATACACAACATTATACCTATCTATTTTGCTTTAATAATTTCATCCATTCTACATATATACATACTACTACATGAATATGAACATCATCATGATCAGTATCATTACACAATTAACATTATCATCATTATCATCCATTTTATTTTCATCATCATTTTCTCATCATGATTATTATTGCATAAAGGTTTGAATAGAGAAAAATAAAAATATCAACAAAATGTTCTCCATGTACTGCAACTCTTCCATATACTCAAAAGAGTTGTTCTTAAAGTTTCCTTAAGATAATTTGGACTATCACACTTTAACTAATTGTTTCAAGCACAAGCCAATTATTGAAATTTGCTGAAGCCGACAAAGTGCAATACATCTTTCTTTTTTGCACACAAGTTGACCATTATGCATCAAGTTTTCAATCATTACACTTAGAATATTTGGATTTGTACTTTCCAATTGAAGATGACTTTTTGCCAAAACTAATAATCAAACAACGGAAAAACATAAACAAAATTAGTAATGAAGCTGAAAATAAAATTTAAATGACATAATCTCATATCATTAAAACACATACAACATTCTAATTTACTCAAATTACAATGTCTAGCATTACAATTATATAAAAAATACATTTTATTATGAAGTTTAGAGAATTAAATAAATTATGTTACTGTTGGGAAGGGGGGGGGGGCTGAATCAGCCCCCCTCCCCTTCAAGATTTTTTGTGTTAAATCTGTAACGCAAAAAGCGCGCATCAAACTACTCAATGACTTTTTCTTTTCAATTTTCTAGACCAGGGGCCTGTTTCTCAACACCTGGAAAAGTTAGTCATATCTTTATCCACAAACCAAGGAGTTAGTTCCAATCTTACTAAACCTGTTTCACGAAAGGCTTCGTAACTAAAATACCTTGATATCAATACTATCGGTAAAAAGAGCAGACGAGACGTAGCCTTAGTCACAAAATAGCATAATTTTCAAAAAAAGTTATGACGAAATTGCAAATATTGTGATGAATTGGGAATTACATCTTTTAAAAATAATAGCACAGGTAAATTATGCATCATACATACTTAGTCCATGAAGACTGGGGCATTCAATTGCTAAAAAATGGAATTATGAATAATTTATTTCATGACTAAAACATCACATGTGGACGTTGAGATGGGTAACCACGGGATATCCAATTTTAATAGTTTACGAAAGTAAACTATAACGGTTTTATTTGTAAAATTATGATAATTATACAATATTTTACGATTCCAAACATCATCGAAATATAGTTTAACATTTTTCTTTTATAAATCTTTGATACCGATCTCACGATTTGACAGATTCTATGCATAAATTAGAGATTAGAATTTATCCAAATGTCAATAGGGTCTGAAATCAACAAATACAAATCCAGTTATGGATGGCCTGACGTGGTGGAATTTTTATCGATTAAATTATATTACTATTTCAAAATGAATGGTTTTGTTGCGTTTTGCTAACAGTTTTCATAGTTACTTTGTATTACAATGATCATTACAATGATTACAATGATGCATTATCCCACTTATTTTGGGATGTAATTTCAATCTCTATGATTGATTACATAAGATTATAATTTTCAAATTTCTCGGCACTTTTGCATATCATAATCTACCCACGTGATGCCATTTCATCATTAAGAGAGAAGTTATGACAGGTTCGGAGGTGTCATAATTATTTAGTGAGGTTGTTGTACCCGATCTTGGTAAAGAGGGCTTTGTGAAACGGTTAGCGGACAACTAGCTCACTATCTCCGATTTAGTCAAGAAGTTAGACTTATGACAGTGTTGAGAAACGGGCCCCAAATTTCCAAAGCCTGGATACGCATTTCTGAAATTATAGAATATTTCATAAATGCATATTTGATTTTGATTTGATTTTATTGTTTACTTCTGCAATTACATCATTCGTATATAATACATTTTCCATAACATAACAAACATAGTATATTTAGAACTTTTTTTGGCATGAATCATAACTAAATGTACTAAAATTATCATTACAAACAAAACTGATCTCATACCAAATTAGTTAACATTTACAATTTGCAGGAGGATTGTCATCATAAAATTTCTCAAAAACAAGAATTTGTGTAAAAATCCAATGCAAATCTTGTGTTTAATCGAAATTCATAAATGCATCATTATTAAAATATTACAAATTAAACTCAATTAATTTGATATTGTTTAGGTCAAAATAAAGTCACAGATAATTTCAACTAAAAAAACAATAAAAAAACAACAAGGCAAAAGCAATTTTGTGTCTCGCCCACTTATGAAAATAACCAAAAATATTGTGATTTGCGAAGGCACGCAAGAGAATTATATAGAAACTTCATTATGAAATGACTGGGATGGAAAAACACTTGTCATAAGAGCCTTGCATGTACACTTTAATGTTGACCTGAAAATGACCTTTGACCTTACCATGTGACCTCCGTCTGCAGCATTAAATGCAAGTCATCTACATTTACCATCCAAGTTTTGTTGAAAAGTAACTTACGGTTGCGGAGTTAGGTGTCATAAGAGAGTCTTGCATGTAAACTTTTAACGTCGACCTGAAAATGACCTTTGACCTTACCATGTGACCTCAGACTGCAGCATAAAATGCAGGTTTCCCAAGTCCATCTACCATCCAAGTTTGGTTGAAAAGCAACTTACTGTTTGGGAGTTATGTGTCATTACAGGTTTGTGTTGGACGGACGAACGCCTGACGGACGCTGGACAACATTTGGATCCCTAAGTCTCGCCTTCACCTCTGGTGGGCGAGACAATAAAATACATAAGAATTATGATACATTTTTTAAAAATATTTTAAATATTTCATATTTCATATAATAAAATACAAAAGAAATAGTCAGAGGTTTTTGTCATCAGCCCCTCATTTGCATACTAACCAGGATGTGCATATAACTGTTTTGTGTAAAATAAACAAAACTTTAAAATTTCATAACTTCTTATTTTACATCCAATTTTTATGAAATTTTTGGTGTTTAATATGCTTTTTTGATTTTTCTATTTGTATTAAATCAATTTTTTGCTGGGGTGGAACCCGGAGGAGGCACTCGCATATATTGGTGGTACGGGGACGTGACGCTTTGATGACCCCCTTTTTCAGACTCAAGTTTCAGTTCTCTAGATACTCCGAATGACAAAAGTTCAGTTCAGAAGCCGCCCAGCCCCGCTCGCAAGACCCCCGTTACGAAACATCTCAGTTCTCTAGCCCTACCAAAATTGTCCAGCGCGAGCACCGCATACGAGAGATGCACGTACGTCTTTGCAACTCCCTACATAATATCTAGTAGCCGCTCTATGCATGGCGAGCGCATGCACAGCGCTATATATTGTGCAACGTATAGTGCTGCAATCCCATTCCGTAGACCCTGTTTTTCACACCGTTCGGTATATTTACTTCCCAAGACCCATATTTTACCCTTTTAGTAAGTTCCTTAGACCCCATTTCAGAGTTTCGGGAGGCACACCCCATCAAAAAACAATTTGAGTGCCCCCCCCAGGGGGTGGACTTGTCCTTTAATAAATCCTGAACAAAGTCTTATCAAGCAGGAGCCCATGATGAAAAGTTAGAATGTAATAAGTCTAATTCCCATAGTCCTGTTTGTGGATGTTGATGAATCATGAGGTTGGTCTAATATGAAGCAGGATTCCATGATGAAAACTTCTTGGTGCCTGGGATAAGAGATTCACCTTCCTTTTCAGACAAAGGTTGATTGGTCATCTTCAAGTACCCTTTTCACTGTTACGCTGGGGATGTTGTCCCTTTACTTTCCAATGAAAGATAAGTTCTACGCCAACACTGATAATAAAACCACCCAAAAAGAAAACAATTATCAATTATACAGCTAAAAATCATATTTAAATTTCAAAATCTCATATTATTAAAACACGTATGTAACGTTTAAAGATAATGCCAGTTCTGGTAATGATTTCAAAATGAGTTTGTACAGAATCCAATGAAATGACCACCAAAGTATTGATTTGCATAAATAATACGTGCCAAAGAATTCTGGAAGAAATTGTGTAATTGCTGAGAAATTAGCAAATAAGCACAGGATTCGGGTCAAGCGTCATGCCCGACTTTCAAAGCAATAACAATACACTTTCCCATGTGTGCTTATCTGTGTTGGTGATCTTCAGTGTGAACATTTTTCATTGTAGATTTCAAAATTTCACAAAGTTCAGTTTATGTAACTGTACCAGATCTAGATCCTCGATGATATAGTGACAATTAGGCCTAGTTTTACAGACTTTCTCGTGAAATCAGTGCTAACTGCAACTTCCTTCATTTATCTTTAAGATCACTCAAATTTAAATATATACCATAATAATCACACAAAAAAAAATTCAAAGTTGAAAAGATTAAATAAATAATCTACATGTTAGATTTTGGTATAAAAATAATGCACAAAATTTCAATCTAGAAAATTCTGTAAAGTGAATATTGCTTATAAATAAAGACAGAAAGAAAATAACTATTAATAATGAAGCTGAAAATGAAATTAAAATTACAAACTCTCAAATCATTAAAAATTCTGTTATATATTTTGTGTGAATTAAATTACAATTTTAGCACCACAATTATATAACTAAATGTACTAACCTTAAAAAGGTTAAAGCTGTGTACAAGATTTTGAACTATAACTTTTTCATAAGTCACAGTGTTTGTCAATAAAGTCTACAAAAAAAAATTCAACATACCTTTTACGAACTTGGATGCGCTGATGAATTTTGAAAAGAATCCTTATGCAGCTGCAGTCCATAATGGAGACTTCTGTGGCCTGGGAAGGGAGACCTGGGAAGTGAGATTCACTTCCCTCAGCAAAGGTTGACCATCTTTGACTCTCTGGATTACAATAGTAAGAGAGTCCCTCAGCCAGGAGCCCAGAACTGATATGATATCATAATATAGTTGGGTTTTTCACAATAACTGAATAAATGAATATTAATAAAAGAAATTAAAATCATGATATTCAATTTATACCCCACCAAAAAATATGGTCCCATCAAAATCCTCATCAAGCATATCCATGTTTTTATCATGATATGGTCAATAGCACATTAAAAGTGTATAACTCTGTATTTAACGAATGAATATAAAAACAAGCATCTCAAAATCCTTTTTTGCTTGACATTCCTTAATCCTTCTATTATCATTTACACTAGTCAATATTTTAAAAAACATAAATGTATATTATTAGCATTCAAAGCTGTAAAATGTTCATGGTAATTTATTAAATCTTGAAAATATCATACAAATAGATATTTATTTTAAATCTCATTTTGTGAATTATTTTCATGAATCTTTTCAATATTACAAATCATAAAAAGATGAATAGAAATGTAATTTGTTAAGCCATTTTTTTCTGAATGCGAACAATGTATATTTCATGAAAATTACATTGTCCTATAATGGAGTACAGTTATAAAAGATCAATAGAAATGTAATTTTAACAAGTTACTAATACTTAAGTATTGTTAAGCCATTTTCTTTTTGAATGCAAACAAAGTACTGTATATTTCATGCAAATTACATTGTCTTAAAATGGAGTACAGTTGTTTCCTAAAATTTTCAAACATGATCATTTAATAGTACAATACATGTATGTACATGTATAATTACTATATAAAGATTCATTCATTATAATCTATTATTGTGAATATGTGAAAATTTTAGATTGTATCACCTATGATTTGTGTATATTTTTATCAGAAATAAACAAATTGCAATAATTTCAAAAATACAGTTGTATCGATGGATGCCCTAGTGACAATGTTATTTGAATGTCTTTAAAATCATCATTTTTGTGCATCACATATTACAAATTATTGTTACCAATTAAACAAGGAATATTATTACCCCTTAATAGATACCCATCAGTCAATTATCTTTCATCTTGTAATATTTATCTTATTTCATATACTAAAACATTACTTTAATTCCTTCATGATAACTATAATATATTGGTATGATTTCCGTTTTCAATGAATCCAATCCTATACTATAAACATGATCTATCAATGTTCCATTTTCTGTTGTAGCATTCCCAACATGTTGTGTGTAACCATGTAAACACATTAACTGGTGTATTTTTGAAGTTCCTTTTAATAGATCTTCATTAAAATCTCCTCCAATAATACATTTTGTGGTTTGTTTACTTAGTTTGTCTAATAAAATACCTAAACTTTCACAAAACGATGTTATATTGTAAGATGGAGGTCGATATACCACTGAAATAACAATTGAAATTGGATCAGTAAGAACAGTTGCAATAAATTCTAAATTATCTATACATATATCTAATCTACTTGAAGTTTGCCTTTTATTGTAAATTCCAACACCACCATGTGATTGGTCTTTAAATTTGTGTAATATACCAGATTCATTGTATGAATGATGGCGTGGCTGATGATAAAATTTAAAATCCTGTATATTAACATCATAGATGTCGTCATCATTAATCCATGTTTCAGTCAAACAAATGATGTCTGCATTCATAAATTGACACTGTGACTGAAGATCAATGAAATGTTGTTTTAATCCTTGTATATTGTGTAAAATCAATGTAAAGTTATAGCTATCATCATTTTCATTCTCAACATTTTCAAGGAATACTTTCATGTTTTTCATTCTTTCTTTGATTTCAGGATTACAATGTATATTTTGTGGTTTGAAATTCTCCAATGTAAGTCCAGATAATGAAGAAACACGACTAAGGCCTACATATGCTTGTCCAGAGTCAAATATTCTTTTCAATGATACAACAGCTTTGTCTAACGTCAAACCCTGTACTTTATGTATTGTACATGCGTAAGCAAGTTTAAGTGGAAACTGTTTCCTTGAATATTTTTTACCCAAAAATTCTTCACATCGTTCAATAGAATGAATACCAACATTTTCTTTGTCAAAGTTTACTTTGATGCAAATTGTGTTAGAATTTGATTTGATTATTTCAGTAACATTTCCAAAACACCCATTTGTAAGACCTTTGCTAACATCAATATTTTTAAGTAACATGACCCTTGCATTAACAGCAATCCACAAATAATTAGGTAACTGGCTTTTACAACGTGTCACGGGTTTTTCACGAATTTTACTTCCATTCTTTGCATCTTTCTCAGTGTCTTCTGCTTTTAGACAAATTACATTAGCACATTTTTTATGCAATAATTTCTTATTCCATTCATCTACTTCTTTGTTACATGAATAAATGTGCAAAGCATCCTCACATTCTTCACCTGTTTCACAAGATTTTAGCATTGATAAATCTTTATCATTAAGAACATCATCACGTTCTTTTATACGTAATCTATTCAATAAAAGTGCAAATTCTGTATCGTCTTTTTGTCTCATTATCTGTTGAAGTTCTATTTTTTTGAAATTATCATTCCATAATACCCCTTGAAGACTATCTTTATATAAAGGATTTCCAAACACAGGTGGTAACTGATACATATCTCCAACAGCAATTACAGATACACCACCAAAAGGAGTTTCATCTCGAGATTGTTTGATTTGTCGTAATCGACTATGAATATAATACATTAACTTTTGATCTACCATTGATACCTCATCAATAATAAGAATTTGCAACTGTGCTAGTTTATTACGTAGAGCACTTATTTTCTCTTCACTTAGCGGCTGATAAGGCATTTGAGCTCTAATTGGAATTGACAAGATGCTGTGAATAGTATGACCATTGATATTATAAGCTGCTACACCTGTAGGGGCTATTTTTAACACTGAAATATCGTCAGGATAATGTAACATTCTGGCCAGTATACGAGTAGATTCATAATAAAGACATTTGACTAGATGACTCTTTCCTGTTCCAGCACCACCAGTAATAAATACATGAAAAGGTTCAATCAATTTTCCATTAACTTTATTTAAACACCATTCTCGTATTTTATAAAAGACAAGCATTTGTGTTTCATTCAAATTTCTTATCATACCATGTCTTTCTGTTTTAGATATTTTTGATGACCGTAATTCTAAACTGTAAGTTTCTGCTTTAGAATCATTTTTCAAATCAGGAATATCAAGATTTTCGTCACAATCTTCCATATCTATATTTTGCTTTGGATGCTCAAGACGTTCTACTTCACTTTCAGGACATAAAAGACTCCAGGCATCTTCCTGTACACCAAATTCTTCTAAATGTGCTTGAGCTTGATCTATTGATTCAGCATTTATTTCAAATTTCTTTCGATTTGTGCAGACAATCAAACTAACTTTTTGTACTGAGCCATGTATCTTCACAACACCTGTTTCATAGAAATTTTGATATGACTCAAAACCTGGAGGCTTTAGATGTTCATCACCATAGTGTGGAAAAAAGAGCTGTAAAATGCTAAGGAAATACTTTTCAGGTGAAACAACAACAGAATATCGAGGGTATCTTACAACTGCATTTTTCCACGTGTACGTTTTTGAACATATCCCAAATTTTTCATCCAATTTAAAGATATTTTCTTTACATGTATTTGTAATTTGTGATTTTGTTAAAATTCGATATTCCGAACAAAACGTTGCAAGACACATAGCACTAAATCTTTTGGTTTTAGGCCTGGCTTTATATCTGTCAAGTTTGCTTGGCATCCAGATATTATCTTCATCATCATCACATTCTGGTCTGTTATTAATGACACTTAATGGTAAACTCATTCTAACTGGATCAGGTCCAACAGGAATGAATTCTACTTTTCTAGAGCTCTCTTTTAATCGAAGACTACAAACACGATAGACACTTTCTTGAGCGGACACTTCGCGATTATGCATGTAAGCTTGACCTAGTTTTTTCATACTTTTTTTTGCATCTGTATTTCCTTCTTCCATTTCCGATAAGGTATGACTCAAAAGCATTCCCATTTCACGTTCGGCCTTAGACATATAAGACACAATGTAAGTTACACATGCATATGCATTAGTAACATATTGCAAATCCATATTTGCATTCCAAGCTCTAAGTAATTCTGGATTATATTGATTTACCCATACATCTTGTGGTTCTCTTTGGATGATCACACTTTCCTGTGAAGCAATCTCGTTGTGTGCACTTTCAAACTGTTTTGTTATACCCAATTTTTCAAAAAGATCTCTGACACTGTTATATTCAGTCCCGCCAGATAATGCATCTTTTACACTATTCAATAATTGTTTTGCATCTTCTATCCTCCTTGTTTTTTCAGATTTTTTCCCCTCGGTCTCATTGTTATTTTTTTGCTTTGTTTTTTTATCTTTCACTTCTGTATCCTCAACAGGTTTTATGATAAAGGTTTTCTCTGAAGGTGGCCTTGGAAAATTAAACCTACATGTAGTTCCTTTCTTTTTGCATGATTTAGAATGTTTTTTGCTATGCTGTTGTACAGAGCTAACTATTTCATAGAGTTCTGGATCTTCTTCCTTATCAGGTTTCCGGCAAGAAATGTATTTATCTATGAATTGTGTAACATCATCGTCTTTATCAATTCCTAATTGCGGTGCTTGATCTACCCACATCAATAAATGTACGTGACTACTTCCGCGACTCTGAAACTCGATTCTTTCAATATAGTCTATGCAACGACCTACTGGTGCAGCTGTAGACATAATCACTTTATTCATAAACATATGAAATCTATGATCAAACATTCGTGCAACAGTTACTGGATTTGATCTTATAAGTTTACACTTATCTGCCCAATCTAATTCACTCAATTTTCTTGAGTCTCCAGTCTGACATAATAAAGTATTTAATAATTCTGGCCATCTCATATCTGCACATGAAAATGAAGCAAACCATGTAGGTTTCCCAAGTTGCCTTACCATTGCCAATACATCTTTTTGTGTCTTTTGCCAGTAAGGAGGTGTTCCACGAATTTGTTTTAAAAATTTATATCCTTTGTCTGCTTTTAAAATATTCTGAATTTTTTCTGCATCTTTCAAATCCTTGGCAGTTATTGGTGAAAGGTTATCTTTGGTATTCTTACTTTGTCTCAATGCAATAGAAACTTGCGACAAAACTTGTTGAATTTCATAAATATACTGTGCATAAAAGATAAAGTCTGTATTTTGTGCGAACCTGTTATCAACATGCATTAGTCGATTGTGTAAATATCGTCCCAATGTTAGCTTTTCATTTCTTTTATCATGAAAAGTAGGCTGACCTTGAGGAAACAATACAGGAAAACATTTGGCCTCATTGGTTTCATCTTGCAATACTGATACAGGGCTTTTTCCTTCACATGGAGCACAACATATTATATCGTCAAAATACTGATCTAAAATTTCCTGTCCAATGTCAGCTGGCTGCAGACATGAATTTAAGTGAATCCCATTTAATCTTTCTTCAACATCATCATCATCTTCATCATTTGGTTTATTATTGACTGGGACACTGTTTTCTTTCTTTTTTCCATGTGAACTTTCAATTATATTTTCATCTTTTGAGAAGTATTCATCTAATGAGTCCAAAATTCTTCTCCTAAATTTCTTTAAATTAGATATATCACACAATGATGATACTTCTTCACTTTCATTGTCTTCTTCATTCTTTTCCATTGAATTTTCCCATTCATCATTAACTAAAACATCATGATAATACTTATTATTCATTTTCAAATAACTTAATGCATTCAATAATTTCGATTTATCTACAAACTTATACTCATAATAACTTTTAAAAGACAACTTCCTTTTCAACTTTACACGTATCAGCTGATCTTCTGTCTCAGGTCTAGGCAATATCTGTACAGTTTTAATGGTATTTGAAGGAACACAAACAACTGGGCCATGAACTCCATTTTGACCACCTTTCGGCAATGACATCATTTTCATGAAAGGAATATTAAGTGCAATCAAATGTTGCTCTAGAGTGTTTAAATTAGCAAGTTCTTCTGGAATGTCATGTAAATGCAAATTATTAGTATGTGCTTCTGCCGGGACCTTTCCACATTGTAACTTTCTATGACAAGTGTAACATATCCACAGGGATGATCTCACTGATTGGCCTATCTGGCATTCTAATCGACATGTTGAGTTGCAAACATGCAAATATTTTTCACTGATACATGTCTGTAATTTATATTTACTTTTATTGCATTTCATAACTTGGTTTTCAAAAAGAAGTTTAAGGCACACACAGCAAATATATTCTGGGCCATGACTGATAATCTTCCGAAATTCTTGCAAGACATTATCAAACTCAGACATTTTCAATTCTTTCTTTACATTTCTCTTAATGTTGTGTTTTTTTACCTGTTCTCTATAGTTCTTGTTTTTTTGGTACTTAGTTTTTAAACTTGACAAGTTTTTTTGTTTAAAAAGATCGTCTTTCTGATATTTATTTCTCATTGTATTTTTGTGTGACTGTTTAAACTGTTCATCAGACTGATATTTATTTCTCGTTATATTTTTATGTGACTGCTTAAACTGTTCATCAGACTGATATTTATTTCTCATTTTATTTTTGTGTGACTGCTTAAAGTATTCATCAGACTGATATTTATTTCTTATCCTACTCTTTTTTGATTCCTTATATTGTTCATTTGTCCTATAGCATTTTTTCCTTCTTTCTTTTGTATGTTCACAAAACACTTTATTTAATCTATACTTTTCATTCAATGAATTAAGAAGTGTCTTTCTATAAGTTAAATCAGCATGATATTTTTTATTGTTATCCAAAATTATTTTCCCTCTTTTTCCAACATCCTCATATTTTTTAGTTTTCTTCAGATCATCATAATTAACATATATCTCTCTTTCCATATCTTTTTTCTTCTTCAAAACTCGCTCTTGTCTTTTTTGCTTCTTTTTTATATCCTTCATTACATTATAACTTCTCTTACTTCTATATTTTTTCTTTGACAAAACAGATATTTTATCATTGTGTACTCTAGCATATTTTCTTTCTTTGTCATTTGCACAGCTATTTATATTTGTGGTTTCACTAGTTGAAAGACTGCGATCACATGATTGCACAGACATAACAACATCATAATGAATGCCATCAGTATTTTTTAAATAAATACCATGCATAGTTGTTTCCTTTCCTATATGAACATTTTTGCCAGAAAATAGCCTCCATTTTAACTGATCATCATCATATACATAGATATCACTTTCAATTAAATTAGCTAAAACTACAATTTCCATTTCAGTTGCCCATGTACCATTTTCCTCAATATTATTACTTGACACATAGTGTGAAATACTAGAGTAACCCATTCTCAAGAATCCAACAAACCTATCTTCATTTTCCATGAGATGTGTAAAGATAGCTTGCCTTATGATAAGATGATATTCCTCACTTCCTGTCAATGCAAATGATATAGCACGATAAAAACAGTTTCCATCATCTTCAATATCTTTTACATCTTTTGGTTGATTTAGAGGTACCCATTTTTCATAAGCATAATTTTCAAAACTAGCAACAAAATGTGGAATATTTATTATCTCACAACATTTTTTTTTCTCTTTACTAACAAGAGGCTTGAACCACAATATACTATGACTTTCTTCAATTATCATTAAATCAACATTCCTATCATAATCAATTTCACCAATGGTTGATAAATCACTTTCATTAAGTTTTGCCAATTTTGAATTGTGAATTTCTGTGTGAAAATTGTCATTGCATTTCAATCCACTTTCAGGATTAGTCAATTTGCGTTTTGTACCTAAAATGCTATTTGAGTTCTCTATTTTAGTCATAATTTTCAACTCTTTATAGTCACTGCTGTCAACACTATCTTTCAAGTTTGGCTCATTTTCATTTACATGCATTATTTCTTTATCGTGTAAATTATTATTAACTGCTTCATTAGAATCCTCAGTGAAATATACATTATAGTTATCAAATACTTCTTGCGCAAATATACTTCCATCTAATCTTTCGATTTCATCTAAGCAATTAGATTCCATGTCAGATTCAGATGATCCAAAATTTCTTTGACTATTTCTATTTGAAGGACCTTCATTCAACGAATCTTCTAATTGAAAACGACGATTCAGTGTTTCATTTTTATTTGACAATGCTTTTGCACATATACTAGTTACCTCATATTCAGTTCGTGAAGAACATTTCAGTGTTTTTGCCAGCCTCATGCAATGATTATACACACCTTGCCAACTTGGAGTTTGAAGCACTACACTATAGCCATCATCAACGAGTAAGCCTCTTGTGTTTCTTGAATGTGAATCAAATATAAAGAAACAATCATAACTACATATGACAATAAAAGTATTTCCAGAAAATGTCACAAAACATGCATCAGAGTCACTACTCAATTCTTGTTCAAGTGCCTGTTTCAACGGCATTGAAATAGATTCTTCCAATGTTGTTTCATCTCCTTCTAACAATCCAGGTATTGATTCACGTCGTTTTATCTCAAACAACTCATCATATGCCTCTAAGTGTTCAAGTAGATCAGAAATTAATAGATATTCTTGTTCACGTGCTACATAATACCTTATGTAACGATAGAGTTCATCACCATTGGCCAGAATTTTATCTAAATCTTTATTGTCCCAATCATTAGCATTTTTCATTTTACTATACAACAAAGCAGACAATGAATTGGCAACACATTGCTTTCCTGCTGAATCACCAAATCTCATATCACCTTGATGAAATGTTCCTTGTGCAACTGGTTTTATTTGCATATTTACTGTTGTGTTTATATCTTTCATTGTTGCCATGTCCTTTGATGAATCACTACTGACAGAAGTAACGGATTCAACTACATGAAAATGAACATTTCTTGTGTACTGTATATAAATGCCTTTATGAGATGTAACAACATTTATTCTTCCCGGTTTCCTTGCAGAGTACAACTGCCAACATGGTACTTGATCATTGTAAGAATAGATATCGGTATCAATCAAATTTGCCAATGCACTCATTTCAGTGTCTGTAGCCCAAGTTCCATTTTCCATTATTCTATTTTTCAAAACATATTCTCTGACAGTTCTGAACTCACTTCTCAATGTACTCTTAAACTTATCATTGGTCTGTAATAAATGGTTCACAGTAAATTCCTTAGAATTACATGATGACATTCAGTTCCAGAAATAGCATATGAAATTGCACGAAAGAAACAGTTTCCATCATCAGCTATTGTTTTAATGTGTGAAGGAATTCCGATGCACTCATTGCTATTGGACCTTGCATGGAAGCTTCCATCTGTATAGGGAATATTCAATTTTTTACAAATGGCTTGTTTGTCAGTTATCTCAAGAGGTAAAAATTTAAAAGATTTGTCTGGCCTATCACACATTCCAAGATCTGATACAAACTCTACTTCGTCTCTTGATTCATTGGAAGAAAGATGCATATCATCTTCTTTTCTTTCCTGAACAATTGCTGCTTTCATATGAGATTCCAAGGTATTTTGCGCAAAACAATCATCAGTAGACTCATCCTCTGCATTCAAAATTGCATTGTCTGTATTTTTATTCAATACTGCATCTGGGACAATTTCATCAGGACATGTTTCATCACATACATGCTGTGTATCTATACCCTGACATGACCTTTCACTTTCAAATGAACTGATCAGTATGATGTCATCATCAACATTTGTGTCTGAATCAGATTCTATGCAATTTCTCCCACGATTGCGTTTGATAGGTGTGTCAATGTCGATATCACTATCACTCTCATTTTCTTCAAGATCGATCTGTAATTCAACTTGGCTTACTCTATCTGGAATGTTCATGGTTTCTTTACTAGACATATGTTTACAAATTTCATCTGTTGCACATGCACCCTCATTAGAATGTATGTATAGATGGTGATCTACATTTCTGTTTGTCAACTCTTCTTCAACTTTGCCTACTGTAATTGATTTACCAAAACTGTTCAACGGATGAGCCACTGGGACTTCCTTACAATTTGCATTATTCTCAATCATATCTTTGTTAGATTGTGTTCTGACCTCTTTCTTTGGAATCTTTGAAACATCAGAGCAATTATCATCTCTTTGATTCACTTTCGTGAACTGACCTTTCATGTTCCTTCTTTGACCTCTTCCTCTTCTACCACCTGCATGAACTCTGTATCGTCTCAAATCCTGCATCTTTTCCACAACAACACACGTCTTCGGGTTCAAGTGCTTAGTCAAACCTGCTTTTGACAATGAAGACAAACAACTTGTTACATGAGCATAAGATTGGTTTTGCATTGTTTCAATTACCTCATTGGCTTCATTGTAAAACTTCATGGAACATGGAGATTTCACACTACAAGCATAAATATTCAATAAAGTTTCTACGTAGGATTGCACATTGACATCTATTTCTTTATTTTCCATTTTCTGGGTCACCTTACACTCTTCTTTCTGTTCTTTGATTTTTCTTTCACGACTACCATAAAATCTCTTGAATGCTTTGCCAATGTAGGTTACACCTGGTTCTAACAATACACCATTAACTGATCTTCTCTTTCTTTTGTCCTGTTCGTTTTCTTCATCTGAATGTGTTCTTCCTTCTGTTTTTCTTGCCATCAATTTTGTTCTTTTGCATTCCACTTTTACCCAATCATCAAGTTCTTCATTGAGTAAGTTTTGATCTTTGAAATGAGACAGATTGTCTGTTACACCATTTTCACATCTGCTGCATTGCTCTGCAAACACTGTGCTCTTTTTTACTTTAACATACCTCTTCTTTGCTCTCCTTTTTCGTCTTGTCTCTTTGAAGATTTCCATGTTCTCATTGTCATTGTCATCATCAACATCTGCCGACATGAGAGACTCATATCTGTTATAATGAGATGGAATACATACTCTGTCAAATATTCGATTACCAATGTTGCTATGGCCACAGCATGGGCAAATCCAAACCAATTTCTGGTCAGCAAGTTTGTCATTGTTCAAGTATCCCTCACAAGTCACATGAAAATGGTTGTTGCAACATTCACATGTTACATAAGTGTCACTTTCATTGATGTCATTCATGCAATGACAACATTTACCAATATCTGAGTTGATCATTGATGTGTAACTGGAAAGCATGTTTAGAATCTCATGAATAATTGAGCCGAATTGAGTGGCAGCCATTTTCAATTTCTTTATTCCAACAGATAAAAAATTAAAAATTTGAGAAGTACGCACACAATGAATTGTCTTTCAAGGTCTTAACGTTTCCTTTAAAATTCACTACCCGCACAAAAGTACCTTTAAATGTATTATGTCAATAAAGCTCACTTGTATTTGCAAAATTTGGACCAAATTTATATTTGCTTCTTTGCAATTGAAGTTTTTCTTTGGGGGAGGGTAAAAGTAATCACTGCCTATCAGCTACTCTTTATATTTGCGTATACAATTCAAATTGTAATCAAGCAAGGTTTTTCCCTTGATCAGATTTATATCCCAAGTCAAATTTATAAATGCTAATTGCTTCACTCAAATTTCTCTCTTTTTATCTCAATAACACTCTTTCTAACTTTACTTTCAAGTGTATCACTCTTTTCTAAATCAAATCCAAGATACTGTTTTATTTTATCTCTTTCAACCTACTCAGGTTTATGACTGGTTGCACTTGTGCAATATCACTCTCTCCACTTTAAACCTCTCAAAAATTTTAGTACCTTTCAGTATCTTATCTGTAAGGAACTCTTTATATTTTCATATATAACTAAACTATATTCAAGCAAGATATTTTTTTCCTCTATCAAACTTTATATCCCTAGTCAAATTTATGAATAACTATTAATTTGCTCAGTCAAGTTCACTCAAATTTCTCTTTTTATCCCAAAATCACTCTTTCTACCTTTATTTTCAAGTGTATCACTCTTTTCTAAATCAAATCCGCAATATTGCTTTTAGCTCTTACTCTATATTTAATCTCTTTCAACGTACTCAGGTTTATGACTGGTTGCACTTGTGAAATATCACTCTTTCCACCTCTCAAAATTTTAGTACCTTTCAGTATCTTATCTGTAAGGAACTCTATATTTTCATATATAACTTTAACTATAATCAAGCGAGATATTTTTTTCCTCTATCAAACTTTATATCCCTAGTCAAATTTATGAATGACTATTAATTTGCTCAGTCAGGTTCACTCAAATTTCTCTTTTTATCAACAAGGTCACTATTTTACCCTTTGAGAAAAAATATCACTATTTTCTAAATCAAATTCTGCAATAACGCTTCTAGCCTTTATTCTGTATTTTAACTCTTTCACTTTACTCAAGTTTATCCCTAGTTGCAGTTATGCATTAGTCTTACCCCTTTTAAAATTTTAGTGCCTTTTTGTATCTTTTATCTGTATTTTTGTCAATAAATTAAATTTGTATTTGCAAAATTCTATAAAGCTCAGCCCAAATCACTTAGTCCTTTGTATTTAAAAAGTTGTTTTATTCTTTGTAATGAAAATCAATTGCCCGTTTCAAACACTATAAAATTTTATCTGTAACCTCGACTTCAATCAAGCTTTTTCCTTTTTTACACTTTATATTCCAAGTCAAATTTACAAAGACCAATTTTCACTCAATCCAGTTCACTTGATTTTTCAGATACCTCTTTATCACAATGTTACTTTCTCCTTATCTGCTCTATCACTCTTTATCTGCTCTATCAAATCTGGAATATTGCTCTTACCTCTTTTGACGTATTCAGTTATATCACTGTTTGCACTTATTGTGTAAAGTCACTTTTCACTTTTTCACCTTGAAAAAAATTGTATTACTATTTTTAATTTACACTAGGGAATGCAATCAATACACTTTTGAAATCAATTCTCTGCAAGTAATACCTTCCAATTCTTATTTTTTTGGTTTCGTGGATATGGAACCAAAATAGTAAAATAGATTTGTGGTTTAAAGTACTATATTACACTTGATCTATAAAAATTAAGTTTTCTTAGATACTCTATTTCTCAGTCTAGTTAACTTATATTTTCAAAACTCTCTTTCTCTCACTGTTGTGCCACAAACTTCTAATTTTTTTAATCAAATTCACTTTTATATTTAATATACTTTCTCTCTAAGTTATCAATGAAGCTCACTTGTATTCTCTTCTCACAAACAATCAATCACTATTTCCTTTCTTAACCAAATGCTACAAATTCCCAAAGTCAATCAAATAAAAACTCTTGACACAAATTGGGGAAGTCATTCAATGTTTTTAATTCTTTAGTTTAGGTTTTTTGTTTGTTTGGGATTGTTTGTTTGTTTTTAGTTTGGTTTTTTTTATAGTTTTTTAAGTTGTTTAAAAGAATTATGCGTTTAAAAGAATTATGTGTTTAAAAGAATTATGTGTTTAAAAGTTCTGTTTGTTCGTTGCTATCCCCAATTCCTTGTGACTCACCCAAGCCTCTAAATGCAAGGGTTATTGTCGTGAATTG
Organism: Lytechinus variegatus; assembly: GCF_018143015.1. Classification (NCBI taxonomy): domain Eukaryota; kingdom Metazoa; phylum Echinodermata; class Echinoidea; order Temnopleuroida; family Toxopneustidae; genus Lytechinus; species Lytechinus variegatus. Next base: position 40,682,829 of record NC_054741.1, on the reverse strand, counting down.
GTAGACAGACTTCCAGATGAAATTTCGATGAAAGTTTAAAATGAAGTTTCTGAGGTTCTAAATGAGTTCGTTTTGTCTCTCACCTTTACGTCTAAAGGTGAGAGGGTGAAAATGAAATGGTATGGTATGAATGAAATGTTATGAATATGAAGTTTAGGATGAGGTTCTAAATGAGTTTCTTACTTCTCGCACCTTTACGTCTAAAGGATCTGAGGGTGAAGGTGAAATGGTATGAGATGAGTGATATGGACTGATTTGACAATCAACAGAAACAAGACAATACAACACACAGAGAGAAAAAAGGAAAAAACAAAACAAATTAATACTCTATTGATTCTCCCAAGTATTTTCACTCTTCTCACTCCGGGGGGGGGGGGGGGGATCTCGGCCACAAACTACATGTTTGCTTTATAAATGTAACCTTTAGATGTAACCTAAAAAGCTGCATACCTTTATTTGCAAAATATTTGAATTTTATTTTATATCAATCAATTATGCTGCTAATTCATACATGAAATTTTGAAAATAGTTTTTAATCATTAAATATAAGCCATGAACTTTTGATTTTAGTTTGAAGACTCTTTTGAAAGTTATAATCAAAACTATATTTAAAAAATTGGTATGTTTTCTATTGTTTTTATAATTTCTTACATATTTCTCTGGTTTTCTACCTTGTGTTTTTTATTGTTTTTTCAAAGGGGATTGATACTTGAACTATTTCAGGCATATAAAGCAGAAAACAAGTGAATTTTCATAACTTATAGTAGAAATAATTGTATATTTAATCAAGGATTGCCGCATCAACAGTTTTTCACATTACGGAGAATCCCCCTCCCCCCAGAAAATTAAAGTTAAGCACTTTCCCCAAAATAATATACAATAATATAAATCAATATATATATAAATATATTATGGTTGACAATGTATTTTTGTTGATTAAAATAATCAACCTTGTATTTAACTATTACATGAATAGTCAATCTACTTTTACAGTATTTTATTGAATTCGTGACCTTTGACCTCATCAATCCCAAATTTAAAGGGGAATGAAACCTTTGGAACAAATAGGCCTGTGTAAAAACAGAAAAATCAAGGAATAAAAATAAAGAAAGTTTGAGAAAAATCAGAAAAATAATGACAAAGTTATGAGCTTTTCACTATTGCAATCACTGATGCCATGGAGATCCTCCTATTGGCAATGCGACAAGGATGTGTGATGTCACTGATGAACAACTTTCCCTTTGGTGGACTATAAAATACCCTCAAAATGTCTCTTTTTGCTTTTTGTTATGATGATACAAACTCTTTATCCATGATGTATTCTTAAAAAATATTACATGCCCTCATGTAGAAAGAACACATGATCTATGGATAGATGTGATAAAAGAGACAATTGAAATTAAATATTTTCTAAAGTAATGGGGAGAGTTGTTCACAAGTGACATCACACATCTTTGTCGCATTGTCAATTTCCTATCTCCATAGCATTAGCGATCGCAATATTCAAATGCTCGTAACTTTCTCATTATTTGTCCAATTCTTCTCAAACTTTTGTTGACCTGTTTCTTTGATTTTTTTTGTTTTCACACAGGCTATCTTCTTCCAATGGTTTCATTCTCCTTTAATCACATCACTGTCATCCTCAATACACATATGACCCAAGTTTGAACTTGATCCGTGAAACGGATTTTCAGTTATCGTGAGAACATTGTATTTTTTACATATTTTATTGATTTCATGACCTTTGATCTCGTGATCCCAAAAAACTAATCAGATCATTGTCACCACTCAATTCATACATGAATAAGTTTCAAGTTGATTGCTGAAACAGTTTACGAGTTATCGCAAAATTCGTCATTTTTTGATGTACTTTATTCAATTAATGACCTTTGATCTTTGACCTCATAAACACCAAAACAAATCCAATCCTTCCCACCCTTCAATGCACATATGATCCAAGTTTAGGGTTAATCCGCGAAACCTTTTTTTTTATATTGCAAGAAAAATGTATTTTTTATGTATTTTATTTATTTCTTGACCATTGATCTTTGACCCCACAACCCCAAAATCTAATCAGATCATTGCCATCCTTCCATACATATATAAAGTTTTTTTAGCTTTTAACATTGCTTATTCATATGTGACTACATATTGGTCTATTTTCATAAAACTAAGTCAATTGTAGTACAAAATGTCTACAAAAATTTTACTTATCAAAATTATTTTGTACAAAACTTTGGTACTCTCAAATGAGGGGGAGGGGGTTATTACTTTTTTGTTATATTTATAAATATACTTACGCTGTAATAACAATTTAACTACCTCCAAGAAATGGCCTTCTGCCCTCTGAAATAACCTGTTTTGGAAAATAAAAAAAAAAAAACAATAAGGTGCTTTCCAGAAACTAAAGTTCCTCTTTGTTATAGATAAATAATTCCAATCATGACAACAGATGAAATTCCAATGAAAGTTTAAAATGAAGTTTCTGAGGTTCTAAATGAGTTCCTTTTGTCTCTCACTTTTACGTCTAAAGGTGAGAGGGTGAAGATGAAATGGTATGGTATATGGTATAAATGAAATGTTTACAATATGAAGTTTGGGATGAGGTTCTTAATGAGTTTCTTACTTCTCGCACCTTTACGTCTAAAGGATCTGAGGGTGAAGGTGAAATGGTATGAGATGAGTGATATGAAACTGATTTAACAACTAACAAAACAACCCAATACAACAGAGAGAGAGAAAAAAGAAAAAACACAACAAATTAATACTCAATTGATTCTCCCGGGTATTTCCACACTTCTCTCTTTCGAGGGATCTCAGCCACATACTGCATGTTTGCTATATAAATTGGTACATACGTCTTCCGTGATGTAATGTAAAGAGCTGCATAACTTTATTTGAGAAATATTTGAATTTTTACTTTATATGAATCTATTATGCTGCTAATTCATACATGAAATTTTGAAAATGGTTTTCAATCATCAAATTTAAGCAATGAAGTTTATTGACCCATCAAAACAAAACAAATCAAACAAAACGGATGAGCCATGGTCATGATCTTCAAATCTACACAATATTGGGTTCCAACCTTTTTGAATTTGGAAGTTATGAACCTCCAAACGGGCACCCCAAAACATTGACTTGGCCGCTGAAAACCATTTTCAACGACATCGTGCACAATAATAGCTGATTAGATCCGCGCCATAATATACTGCCCATGTAAACACCAAAAAGTTCTTCCAATTTACATAAAATGAGTATTCTATCTCATCAAACTTGGCTGCAGCAATCAATAAATTTTATTTAAACTCAGTTGTTGAACATGCATTGATTACTAAGAGAGGCCAATATTAGCAACCGTTTGACCTTGGGGCAAAATATTTCATATTTTTCAATCAGACACTTCTGGGAACATTTGGTGCAAGTTTAAACAAAATCAAAGTTGGTCGAGTGACAAATTGTCTGAAAATTGGTTGATTTGATGTCGATTGACCCATAAAAGATAATGAAAAAAGTAAATATGCTATTTTTTCTGTACAATCCTGTACAGTCTCGCTATTGAAAATAGATAGCCCCAAAAAAGGAAAGAGAAAAGTATTTCTTTTTGCTACATTATGTATACATGTAATAGGATTAATGAAACACTCCCTCACCCCACCCCCCCCAAAAAAAAAACATAATAATAATGAATCTTAACATGGAAGATGTAATAAAAATATACCTACTGTACACAGAAATAACAATATAAACACCTTCAGCGCAAGCCTTCGCTGAATTGCCTCAAGATGAGACTCTGAAATTACCTGTTTAAAAAAAATAATAATACACACATGTGATATTGAACTAGATCGCTCTTAAAAACATCTTTGAACTCATCACCCCAAAACTGAACCAAACCATTGTTAACCCAAACCAAGTTCGAAGTATATCTGTGAAACAATTTTTATGTTATTGCAAGAATAGTCTGTTTTTTAATGTATTTTATTAAATTTGTGACCTTTCACCTTTCATCTTATAACCTCAATTAGTAATCAGATTATTGCCACATCCCTATGCACATATAATCCACATTTAAAGTAGATCCATAAAATAATTTTTTAAGTTATGTCAAGAATGGTTTATGTTTAAGTATTTTATAGAATTTGTGACCTTTGGTCTCATGAAATAAAAATCTCGATATATTGTCCCTACATCCCTACATTATACACCAAATTTCACAATCAAATATCTAAAACTGACAGCACACTCAACCAATTCTCCTTTTATTCTATTACCCTTTAAAAGCAACACTGATCAGAGAGCATTATCTGACTGGCACATAACACTGCACAGACAAATCATGTGCATCAAATTATGCTACTTTAATGAACTGCTAAAAAACATATTTAGAAACATTTTGAATCACCAAGTAGGCCTAGATCTACTTATATTAAAAATATACTTACACACAAATGAGGCTGCAAATGCTCCTTGAGTTGACAAAAACTGAAACTTGGCTTTGAAGAAGTCTTCAATTTCAACTGAACTGATGTACATGTAAACTGTCTTGAGAAAAGTAACACATAAAATATAAATTAAAGGGGAATGAAACCTTTCTGTAAAAACAGAAAAATCAAAGAATAAGAATAAAGAAAGTTTGAGAAAAATCGGACAAATAATGACAAAGTTATGAGCATTTGAATACTGCAATCAGTAATGCCATGGAGATCCTCCCATTGGCAATGCGACAAAGATGTGTGATGTCATTAATGAACAACTTTCCCTTTGGTAGACTATAAAATACCCTCAAAATGTCTGTTTTTGCTTTTTGTTATGAGACAAACTCTTTATCCATGATGTATTCTTAAAATATATGTATTACATGCCCTCATGTAGAAAAAACACATGATCTATGGATAGATGTGATAAAAGAGGAAATTCAAATGAAATATGGGTCACTCCACATCAAATCAACCAATTTTCAGACAATTTGTCACCAGACCCTCTTCGATTTTCTTTAAACTCGCACCAAATGTTGCCCCAAGTGTCTGACGGAAAAATCTGAAATATTTTGCCCCAAGGTCAAATGGTTGCTAAGATATGGCCTCCCATAGCAACCAATGCGCACACAACTAAATTATTCAAATACAAGTGGAATGCCTCTGCCCGTCTCACCTTCATCACGCGGTTGAATATAGCAGCAGTGCTGACTTTGAATACTACTATAACTCGCAGAAGAGGTTCAGTGATACATGGTTACTCTTATGTCAACTTTTTTATGAACTAGACCAATAAACTTACAGAGATATGATGGTTATTCAACAAAAAACCCCAACATGGCCAAAGTTCATTGACCTTACATGACCTTTGACCTTGATCATGTGACCTGAAACTCGAACAAGATGTTCAGTGATACTTGATTACTCTAATGTCCAAGTTTAACAAACTAGACCAATAAACTTTCAAAGTTATGATGGTAATTCAACAGATACCCCCAATTCGGCCAAAGTTCATTGACCCTAAATGACCTTAGACCTTAATCATGAGACCTGAAACTTGCACAAAATGTTCAGTGATGCTTGATTACTATTATGTCCAAGTTTCATGAATCAGATCCAAAACTTTTAAAGTTATGATGAAAATTCAACAGATACCCCCAATTTGGCCAAAGTTCATCGACCCTAAATGACCTTTTGACCTTGGTCATGTGACGTGAAACTCATGCAGGATGTTCAGTAATACTTGATCAACCTTATGGCCAAGTTTCATGAACTAGGTCCATATACTTTTTAAGTTATGATGTCATTTCAAAAACTTAACCTCAGGTTAAGATTTGATCTTGACGCCGCGGCCGTCGCCGCCGCTGCCACCGGAAAAGTGGCAACTATATTCTCACTCTGCTATGCAGGTGAGACAAAAACCACTTTTGCCACCATGTGTAAATTCTATTTTTTAACACTCTTTGTATGCACTATATTTGTACCAAATTAAAACACCACCAAATGGTCCACATTTTCTCTATTTCTAAATAGGGTCTAATTAGTTCTAGACTATACCACTTACATATATCAGGCCTACAGGAGAAATGGAGAAAAAAATCGAGGTTACAAATAACAAGCCCAAAGTTTACACCACTGATCTCACCCTCCCTGCATGCATAACATCTTGTCATCTGTCTAAAGGCAAGGCCAGTCAATGTCAGAAATATTCAAAATTTCCCCATAACAGATCGCTTTTTTTGTCTAGATCTAGGCCTACTAACTTATGGGGTGTTGCAAGAAACTTGCACTTGCAATTGATTCCAAGTTAATTTTAGGTTTTAAATTCAATCATACATCTTGTAGATCTAACTAACTACAAATTCCAGTTGAATGCTAATTATCTTCGGTAATCCTGAGGCTGATTGCACGAAAGAATCTTTCCAAGGACCGTCTTTTGTGTCGCCCATCTTTTATGATGCACTGTATGCAGGATATTTATGAAATGTACTATGATATTTATTTGTTAACTACCATTTAAATCGATTGGTATACAATTTCATTATATATCATATCATTTTATGAACAAAGATTTTGTTTACTTTAACGGATGAATAATATATGTTTGAAGGCAATTTATTTAAAATGCGTTTCACATGATGGCGCATCATAATAAATAAGCAACACGAAAGACGGTTCTTGCAAAGTGCAATCGGCCCCTGGGTTTTAGGGGCCTAAATCATTTGCTTAGTTTTGGTCTATTTAAAAAGACGATCAAAACATTGTCATCTTTGATCATTTCATTGGTCGACATAAATTGCCATCTTGGATGACGTCATCATCCTTACAAACGTATATACCAGTCGCTACATATCGCAATTTGTGCCGCTGCTTTGCTCTTGTACATGTAAACGTCCGTGCGTTCGGAACTTGTCGCTTGCATTGATTGGCCAAGATATCAAAAATTTAATCGGAAAGCCTTGATAAAAGCACAACTTGTTGACGGCTTCCATATTTTCCTCTCCGGCAAAAAATCAAAAATTAAGGATTAACTCGGGGAATAACTCGTCGGTAACGTATATTTTCGATATTTTATACATTTTGCATTGTATTAATATAAAGATTAGAGTCTGACAAAAATAGTGGGCCTTCGTTCAAGATAATATGTTATTTAGAATCTAAAAGAAATGAAAAATCGGGACAAAACCCGCTCCCCGAATTGTCATGCCAGATTACACATGCAGGGTCGCACTAACACATTACCGTTGGTGAATGGTCCTATTAGGTCCTGTAGTAAAATGTCAGAAATTGTTGATTTGAATAGATCTAAATCCCAGGAACGACGGTTATTCCTCATTTTCCTGTCTACCGTGGGTAGGGAAATGGGTGTTGCAGAATTCAGGTGTAAAAATTAATGTCAGTGACTGTGTGATATGCAGCCTGCTTGCAGAGATGAGTTTGGTGAAGTTAGCAGCCATTTAGTATATGACTAGAAATAATATGTGTGCAATACTGCAAATAATTCATTATTTAGATATAGGCCCTAGGCATAATGATGACATCACTAGCAAGGAGAAGGGGTGGTGGCAAGAGGGGATGAACTGCTCCATTATTAAGGGGCGCAGGCACAAGGGGGGGGGGGGTCCAATAGATACATATATATTGCTATATAACACCTCTGTTTGAGGGGATTTTATTAATTGTGGCATTGGGGGTACATTTTAGGGCATAATGATGACATTGGTAGCAAGGGAAGGGGTGGTGGCAAGAGGGGATGAACCTGTCTGATATTAAGGGGGTGCAAGGGGGGCACAAGGGGTTTGGGTGATAGATACATGTATTGCTACGTGTATAAAGCACCCCTTCGGTATACTATGAGATTTTATTTATGGCATGGTGTTTAATAACAGCGTATTGTATGTAAAGAGCAAGTGCGTGATCGAGTAAAATTGTGAGTGAATGAGTGATTGCGATCACGTGCATGTCTGTGTGTGTAGTTGTTTGTATGTGTGCATGAGTATGGGTTTGTGTATATGTGTATGTTTGTTGGTAAATATGTGAGCGTGCATATGTATACATGTAGGTATGGGTGATGCTCGTTATTCCGAAGGTTCGTTAATTCCCCAATGCCACAATTAATAAAATCCCCTCAAACAGAGGTGTTATATAGCAATATATATGTGTCATTCCATCTGGATTCACCCAGTGGTTGCACCCGACCGTCTCAGAATTCGTTGTAAATTGGTATACATGAAATTCAACATGGCCCAAGCACAAAACAGAAAAATTATTCAAATTGGTCCGTCGGTTCTCGCGCTACAGCCCGCCCTTTTCTCCTTGTTTTGACAAAAATGGGCATGACCTTCAACTTTCAATGGCCATTGCGTCATAACGTGTTGACCAATTTTCACGAAAGTGGTACTATTTAATAGGAAATTCAGAGAGGAATCCAAAACATGCATCTAATAATGTATTGCAGCGATTTATAAGGTCGTGACCCTTGACCTATTCTTTAACCTTGAATTTGACCCCCAGACAAATAATTTTTTGACTTGATTTTCGTGTATGTTAATTATTTGTATGATATTGACAAAATATGTTATAACCAATGATGACATTTTATTTCTTCACCTTTAAAAACTCTTCCAAAGATACCATGAAATTTCACTCTAGTCCCACATACTGATATTCATGTTAGTAAAGTGTTCAAAAGTTACATGATTTCTTCCAATCTTTAAGTCACAGTATGAAAACACATAAACTAAAAGAAATTAAGCTCATCAGTTTACAAATGAAACATTAAACATTTATGCTCATCAGTAGGTATCAGTTTAGGCATTTTTATGTTCAGCAATATATATCATATATGTATATATTCTTCTTAGTAAAGTGTTTACCTGGTACTTTTATCATCAAATTGTTGAGTATATGCTTATTTAAGGATCCGTAATATACATATATGATATATATTGCTGAACATAAAAATGCCTAAACAGATACCTATTCATGAGCATAAATGTTTGTTTCAGTTGTGAACTGATGAGCTTAATTTCTTATCATGTGTTTGCATACTGTGACTTAAAGACTGGAAGAAATCATGTAACTGGTAAACACTTTACTAACATGAATATCAGTATGTCGGACTAGAGTGAAATTTCATTCATATCTTTGGAAGAGTTTTTAAAGGTGAAGAAATAAAATATCATCATTGGTTTTAACATATTTTGTCAATATCATACAAATAATTAACATACACGAAAATCAAGTCAAAAAATTATTTGTCAGGGGGTCAAATTCAAGGTCAAAGAATAGGTCAAGGGTCACGACCTTATAAGTCGCTCCAATACATTATTTGATGCATGTTTTGGATTCCTCTCTGAATTTCCTATTAAATGGTACCAGTTTCGTGAAAATTGGTCAACACGTTACGACACAATGGCCATTGAAAGTTGAAGGTCACACCCATTTTTGTCAAAACAAGGAGAAAAGGGCGGGCTGTAGCGCGAGAACCGATGGACCAATTTGACTAATTTTTTTTGTTTTGTGCTAAGGCCATGGTGAATTTTATGTATACAAATTTACAACGAATTCCGAGAGGGTCGCGTGCAAAATTGCACTTTCATTGCGTGAATTGGCATGGAATGACCCCTATGTATCTATTGGACCCCCCCCCTTGTGCCTGTGCCCCTTAATAATGGAGCAGTTCATCCCCTCTTGCCACCACCCCTTCTTGCTACCAATGTCATCATTATGCCCTAAAATGTACCCCCCAATGCCACAATTAATAAAATCCCCTCAAACAGAGATGTTATATAGCAATATATATGTATCTATTGGACCCCCCCCCCCCCTTGTGCCTGCGCCCCTTAATAATGGAGCAGTTCATCCCCTCTTGCCACCACCCCTTCTCCTTGCTACCAATGTCATCATTTGCATTATGCCCTAAAATGTACCCCCAATGCCACAATTAATAAAATCCCCTCAAACAGAAGAGGTGATATAGGCCTATAGCAATATATATGTATCTATTGGCCCCCCCCCCCACCTTTAGCTTGACTCCCCGGGAGTGCAGTCAATTGACCAGCCAGGCCGATAGGCGATCGAGCGCGCTCGTACGTTCACGGCCTTGTAGCTTGCGGACGACTTATTCTCATTGCATTGTAAGTGCATTTGTGACTTTTGCCTGAAGTTAGCAACCTAATATAATTTGGACCCCGAAAACAGAGGATTACCCTAGCTAGATTAAATTAATTTAAAGCCAACTTCCAAGTCCCTTATCATTATTATGTCTGATTATCTTCCATAAACAGATTTGCTAGCTAAGCTAACATCGATATGTCTCTTGTATTTAAATTTACACTTGAAATTTGCAATCAATTGCATATAAGTTTCTTGCAACAAACCACTTGTACCGTATTAATAACAGACGTGTCCTATCATGCAGATGCCCGTGCCATACCGTAGGCCTACACATATATGTGTGACATGAATTCTTACCAATGAACAGTTAACACACGTACGAATACAGCGAAGGCCGTGACGACGGCTACGGCGTAGGCAGTAGGCAAGATCAAGATGTCAAAAGACCCTAATTAGGCCTAATATAATTAACGACTTTAGTCCTCACGCTACAACAGTTTTACTCTCAGTCTCAGAGACAGAGACACAGGCTCCAAAATTTCCGGTATGGCAGACAACAAGCTTGAAAGTTAAACAAAACTTCTTTAAAACAATAACTCGTCCAACACGTTGTTTATCATGCGCTCGAGCATGCATATCTGTATCGATAGGGGGCGTCAACCAATATTGCAATTGCTCTCATAAAATTGTTGTAATGCCATTTTTATTATGACATCATTAATAATAAATATTAATTTCAAAAACATATATTATGCAAATCATCAATATTACACAAATGATTAATTTCATCTTGCTCATTGTCATGAACAATTTCAATGATGAAAACTATATATATAGAACCCTATCTTACAATTAAAGAATATCTATCTGTGTCTGTTTACATGTCTATCCATCTACCTACATAATATATGTATCCATCTATCTATCTATCTATCTATCTGTATATCTATCTATCTGTCTATCTATCTGTCTATCTATCTATCTATCTGTCTATCTATCTGTGTGTCTGTCTGTCAGTCTCTCCATCTATCTATCTATTTTCATTTTCAGTTTAGTTTATTTCACTTCCATTTTCTGATAATAAACATAAACATATATATGCATATATGTATACAGTGGCGTAACTAAGGGGGGGGGGGCACGGGGGGCACGTGCTCCCCCAATCGGCAGACCAAAAAAAGGGGAAAAGGAGAAAAAGAGGGAGAAAGGAAAATAACGTAGTGGGAAGATATTATTGTTTATTATAATGTTATATTATATCGTAATTATGTTATATTACATAAGAAACATTTTTTCATAAATTTACGATCTGCTCAGGTCCTATGTCTTCATTGTTCCTATAGTGCTCGCATTGTCTGTTTAACGAGATATATAACCCTGTAATACTAAATCTTCCAGTTTTCAAGTCAGTATACAACATACTGCCAAATATAATTCGATGCACTTCGAGTGATTATTGTTTTATGTACAATAGTATGCTTCTTTTTCAAGACTACTTAAAGTGATTGCACCATTTTAAAGTCTTAATAAAAACATTTCCTTCGCAGTAGTGGATTGGTGAAATATGTCTGCTCTCCATGAATTCCTAGAATCAGTCCTTAAAATGTCCCTTTTTCTGATCTGAATATCAAAATTTTTCAGCTCGCGCTTCGCGCTCGCATCATATGTTAAGTGAACTACGTATGGTCTTCGTGAATTCCTACAAACAATGTCCCTCTTCGGGTCTGAATTTCCTAAATTTCTAGCTCGCGCTTCGCCCTCGCAAGATTTGATCAGTGAGATGGGTATGTTAATCATGATTACAAGTGCATTATGTGCATGTTTAGATGTAATTCTAACAAAATCAGCAAGTGCTTGTTGGCACTCGCATTAGATGACTATGGTGAGATGTGTATACTCTTATGGATTCCTAAATATAATACTCAATTAAAATCTTCCTGTTTGGGGTCAATACTTACAAAAATTTCAGCTCGCGCTTCGCGCTCGCATTATTTAGTGAGACACGTACGTATCATGATTACAAAAGATTAATTGAAGTGTCCCTTTTAAGTCTGAATATAAAAAAAATGTTTAATGGCACTGACTCTATTAGGTCAGTATACCTGTCAACTGGGCGCGCATCGCGCGCTCACTAGTGACTCAAAATTTTTGCTGGTGCCCCCCCCCCCCATGTCATGACCGACGGCACGCCACTGTATAAATGTACAAAGCAGAATAAGTGTTGTAAGAATACTTCAAAAATTAATTAACAAATTCATAAGAAATAGATGAAATATAAAGAATTCTTTATATTCCAGATACAATTTGATAAGTAGACAAATTATAGATTACAGTTAGCATGTGAAAATGAAAATGAGGGACATATTAAAAAGAGAAGCTTGTAATTGTAGGTCCCTTAGAATAAATTTAAAGTTCTCTTAATCGTATGTAATTAAAAGTAAAGACAATCTAGACCATTTATGAAGAACGGCAGAATAGGGTTGAATAACAAAAAAAAAGAAAAAAGGGGCAGAAACTACACAGGTTAGGGGGATAAGGGAATATTAAAAAACTATCCACCTATAGTTTATATACCTTCCAATTCATATATCTATCTGACTATCTATCTAACTGTTCAGATATGTGTTTCTATCTGTATGTCTATCTTTTTATCTTTCAATCTAATATCTATTTCTATGTTTAAATAGTTATATGTTTATCTATCTATGTATCTCATATCAATCTATCTATATCTTTTCTCCATCTATCCATCTATCTTTAAACTATTTTTCATCTATTTATCTCATATCTATCCGTTTTAATATGCATGTCTATCTGTATGTCTATCTTTTTATCTTTCATTCTAATATCTATTTCTTTAAAATGATTAAGTCTATTTATTTGCCACTCTATCTAATGTTTAATCTGTTTCATATCTTTTTCTGCTCATGACGAAAACCTCTCGTTTAAACTTTGAAAGAGGGGAGAGTTCCAACTCGAAGAAGCTTATCAAAGAAAGTAAACACAAGTAGCCCCTTGTGGGCAACAGTTAACCGCATCAATGAAACCCATTTAATAGGTTGGATAGTCTTGTACTCAGATATTTGTTGGCGTAATTTATAGTCGTTCATCTCTCTCCCCCTCTCTCTTTGCTCCTGCCTGTATCACTTTGTCATGGTCATCTCTCCCTCTCTCTTCCTCTCTCCTCTCTCCCTCTTTCTTCTATACTTTTACGCTTGATATCATCATTCATTGATTCTTTTTTTTCTTCTTCTTTATCTACTCCCTCTGCTTCTTCTTCCCTTCTGCCTCATCCTCCTTCCTCATTCTCCTAGCTGTTTCACTATCAACTCCACTTTCCATCTGTGCAATTACTAATGAGTAATGAGTGCATACTCACTCTTTAGTATCTATTGCGATCTAATTTTTCATACTTTAAGAAATATTATTTATTAGGAGTATTATCATTGCCACGCTTAACCTCATAATTCCATCATTTAATTAATAGTTTTGAAGTGATTCACACCCCTCTCATTTACATTAGAAACCAAAAATACACTTATAGAACAGTAGTCTGGTCTATGAATTAGACTAGTCAATGATAACGAGTTTGCTGTCTTTCAAATTGAGGCAAAATGCGTCCGTTCGATACGAACACATGAAGAGCGTTGACAGCACGCTCAGCAGAGAGACACTGAATATAACATATCTTGGCTTATACTCGGTCCTTTTCAGAAATTCAAAGTTATATCTGGGGTAGCTATCAATTTAAGAAGTCTTATTTATAAAATGAAGATGAAATAACTAACAAGAAAACGAATCATGATGTCCAGAAATTCAAGCTAGTCAGATTAATCTGCACTTGCGGTAAAACTAAAAACCACAGCCAAGGTCAGTGATGGGCAAGGACTATTGTGTAAACAACTTATTTTGGCTACTCCCTTCGCAATGCAAGTTCTTGAGTAATATTTCATCTATTTCCAATCAAATTTTCATGCTTTAAAGCTTATTCTGGGATACAAATTCTTGTTAACAACTTTTCCATTATAATATTAAAGAGACAACTTTTGTGACAGGAGAGTATCACCATGCAGCTCAGTAGGAATTCAGTAGTTGTATATTCTGTGGTTATCAAGCCCTTTATGCCCTTATCACACCCGAGGGCATTCTGTGGTCTGGGGGACAGATAAGGTTTCTTGGGGTGCTGCAGAGAAGTCAATGTTTCAATTCCGAGTTTGCCAGGGCTAACTCGGAGAGATTTAAACAGGAGATTTTCGTAATGTGTTTATTCATCTATATATCTATCCAAAATATATCGATCTATTTTCTGTCTGTCTTTTATTCCATCTATTTATCTATCGGTCTATCTGTGTATGTAGAATGTATCTATCTGTCTCTGAATATAATTATGCGTATATCAAATATAATTCTCAAACTTGCTTACGTTTAATCTCTATGGGGAATATGCTAGCTCCATAGAGATGTATATTATTGACAATATACATCTCTATGGCTAGCTCAATGGATAACGCATTTGACGTGTTCGTCCGTATTGCTGACGTGTAGGACCGTGCTGCTGACGTGGTGGTCCGTGTAGCTGCGTCTAGGTCCGTGTTCCTGACGTATTGGTCCGTGTTAACGACATGCTCTGCCGGCATGATCCGTGTGAAGCTGCCGTGTTGCTGCCGTGTTCACAGTCATCTGGGGCAAAACTATCCCGGACCTCCCCGGATCATGCCGGCATTGCCGTGTTGATCCGTGAGGTATAATCATCTATCTTGTATGTATCTGTTTGAAGATGTATGTCTGACGATTGTCATCACCACATCAAGAATCACAGTTAGCAATGGTCAAAACTTATACTTAGGATGTCTACGATCAAGATTATCAATGATATCTAAATGATTTATTTCATACATCAGCCGACACTGAATGACAAATCATGACAGACCACCTAATTCGTCCGCATGACGAATTAAATTCTAGTTTCATTTTAATTTCTATCCCACCTTTAAATCAAACTCATTCATGTCTTTGATTCGGCTGCACCTGAATGTCACAGTATGCCATATTGCAATGGCTTTTATGGGCTATCTTGCCACGCATGTTATTTTGATACTATACCTGTTGTACTAGTATTATACCCATGGATACCCGATGTACAGAATCAATCAGTAGCACCATCATATTCCAGTCATATAGAAGTAAACTTCAGTGCCATTTCATCACAACACAGTTTGGTAGCAATAACATCATCCTCACATATCTTTCACGGAATATAAATTGATGGATTAATTAAATCACGAATATCAAGTTTAGAAAGTAATATTTCAAATTAAAATGTTTATTAATTAATAAATTTTTGAATACATGATAAAAATATTATTTCTCTTTTTTCTCACCAAAGCATCAATTTACATCAGCAAAATGCCTATAATGAGTGCAACAGAAATTGCAAGGATATTACAAGAGAGGGGATGTATTTTTTTTGGTAAAATCTAGAGAAAAAAAATTGAAAAAAATAAGTACATATATTCACTTACATAGTTATTGATAAGCCTTACATAGTCATAAGGGGGGCATCAAGGATGCCATTAATAAAAAGATTATCGATATACCTCTCTCTCAAAGTCAGTTACTCAAATATCAAATCATTTTTTCAGCATTTGCTGACAAGAAATAGCATGCTAATCTAATCGGGGACACTTCATGAAAAAAGGGGAGCACATTGCCACATTTCTCTAAAGAATGCCTTCCCAAATATGCACATTAGAAAATCAGTAATAAAGTTGCTTATTGTCTATTGTTGTGAAGTGCTGCTAGAGCTGTGTTCTATTTCCAACAAATTCTTTTATTTGCAGAGCTAATCTAGTTCATTATATGGGACATCGACAATACAGTGTTACAAAAACAAAGAGATTAAAAACGAAAAAAAATAGTGCAACTTTTCACTTCCCCCAGAAAATGAATTCAACAGCTTAATGTCCAGCAATACATAGAGGTTCTTGTTTCATAAGGACTTCAATTATGGTAAATTGGCCCCAAATGTAACTAGCAACTAGCATGGGAACCCCAATTTTGATCTGTTGCTTTAATATTTCCATAGTAATTACCAGAATTTCAAAGTTAGAATAGTGGTTAGTCTTAAAGGGGAAGTTTGCCCTGACAAAAAGTTTATTGTAAAAATAGCAGAAAAAATAATAAAAAATATTGCCAAAGGTTTGAGAAAAATTCATCTTTAATAATTAAAAAGTTATTAGAAGTTCAATTATCTGATTTGTGACTACATATGCGAGCAGCATTCATACATAGCGAATGGTAAAAAAACAAATAAATGTCATTTTCTCAGAAAATTGAAAATGGTTTTCACTCTACCTTTTGTGTATCAATAGACAAATCATTTTCATAGTACCCGATCATGAATAGAAAACAAAATTAAGTCATCAGGAACCATACAAAATCTGAAATTCATGCATGTTATATTACATAACACATGGGGCAGCTGCTCGTCTATGTCACAAATCCAAAACTTTGAACTCTAATAACTTTCTTACTTTTTAACGGATTTTCCTGAAACCTTAACCAATATTTTTTTTACTAATTTTTCTGCTATTTTTACAACAAAGTTTTCTTCAGGGTGAACTTCCCCTTTAATGAATTGGGGTCCAGGACTGAGAGTGATTTCTTCGCCCTTTGTTCTGTCACATTGTTTTTCATTATGCACATTTTTCAATGAAAAATCAATTATTTCTTATCACCTTTTATATGTCTGTAGGCATGTATGTTACATAGCCCAGACCTCAGTAAAGGCCCATTCTGCATTGTTTAGATTACCAGAATACAACCTATCCCTTTCAAACTACTAATATTATTCAAAGTGCTTTCACTACTATAAGTACTACATGTAGATGATTAGAACATTAATAAGGGGGGGGGGGATAGGTGTGCCCTTTGGAAAAATATTTTAATCTTGTGTGAAACCTATGGACCTAAATATCTATACTCCAATTAATTTTTTTTCAACAGATGTGTAGTTTAAGCAGCATTCAATATGTATTGACACATTTATTTAAATTCATTCAAGTTTTTAAATCTGTAATTGCAATGAAGAAACTGCTTGTTATGAACCTGGCCTTCATATTTCTTCTTGATTTGCCCTGGTGATACTCAAACAACTTGTGAAACCTGCATAGTAAACAAAAAAAGAAAGGAACAAAATGAGCTGCTGATATAAATTATTCTTACTCATCTAGTCCAGTTTATTTTGAAGTTTTAAACTTTTTATGAGCGCCTACTCTTCCATGCAATATTATTTAGAAAATGCACATGTAGTAACTTATGTTGCCAGATAAAAATCATAGATCACTATTATAGATCATTATTCATATAACTTTTCTTTATTAAGTGTGAAAACCCATTCAAATATATATCGAAAGATTAATCTCAATATTTTGTCCTTTTTTATTTCTGTCTTCAGAGTAACTGAGTTTTAAAGTGATTTTATGTATGATTAATATAGCTAAGAGACATGGACAATAAGTATGCATTGATGATAATGGAAATACTGGTGCATTTGAATCCAAAATAATATCATGGAGCTTTACTTTATGGGATAACATGATTCAGAAAAAAATATTTTTTTTTTATATTTTTATGAAAACAAGCATACCTTGCAAGCTTTTAAATCAGATATCCTGTTACTCATCAGATTGTACCTCTTGGTGATGTGCAAATTGTATTTGACTTTGTACTTCTGACTAGGCTGGGACTGCTAAGAACTGAATCCCATTGGATCTGCAATTCAATATACATACAATACTTTACAGTTAAAAATTTCAAAAGTGATAAACAAAATTCTGCTCTTATAACAATTTTTTCAGAGTTTCCAGCTTTCACAATTCCCAACTAGAAAAAAAGCAGGTCTTGACCAAAAACTAAATGGTTCAAACCTACGTGGCCTACTATAGTGAGGTCTTTTGTCAATCTTCAATATATATACACCAAGCATGCAGCTTTGACAGATGTAGGATAATTATCATTTGTGTGATAATATGGCTTTCGCTCATTCATCAGTGCGAGACAATCATTAAATTTTTTGCACTCGTCTATAAACATGTCTGATTTGAATCTCTACGTTAAGTGAGTTCCTCTTTAAGTTTGATTTTTATTTTTAAAAAGGGTTAGCTCACTTGCTGGCAGGTTTAAATGACCCTTTGCCTTTCACCACAAATAACATCAAGTTAGGACAATAAAGATAAATCAATTGGATCAGCTGCTCTCTCTGCTTAGTCTTATACTTAAACAATTCAAAATAGGGCACTATAAATTTTCTCAACCCTTCCAAAAAACAATTGAGCAGTTTGAACCCTGACAAAGAAATGTTGCCCCCCCCCCCAAAAAAAAGAATCATTAAACTCCATTGCTAGGCTAATTATATTTTAGTCCAATGGTCCAGCCAGGAACTAAAATAAAGTTAACTTAAATCTTTGTAGAAAAGAAGTCAAACCAGACAGATCTAGAATTTTATTTTATTTTTATCTATATCTAAGTTAGACCTATCCTAGGGCCTTACTTTTATTTAAAAAAAGAAAAACGTTAACATCTGTCTCAAATCATTCCATGAGCATGGAAAAATCTACCAATATCATTCCAAACAGATTCAGTTCATTTAGATTTAATTTCATTTCATTTTAAATGCAGATAATTTATTATATTGAAATGGCGGTGTCGAAAAATCAGTACTAGGCCCATGGCCTATAACTTCAAATTTCAACTCAAGCTTGTTTGAAAATTAATTTCCAACACCTAATGACCTAGCCTACATCGGCAATTTCGCAGCCGGCTGGCACCGGCGATGTCAAAGTCCGCATCCCGCTCTGGCTATATCGGTAATCGGCTTAATTTTGATGCAGCTTTGCCGTTAAACAAGTCCACATCTACCCCTGATATTTGACAATAAGAACTAAAATACAGATTTAATAAGGGCGGACATGAAGCATCCCAATTATACCAACTTAGTTCTACGAAAAACTATGTTATTTTCTGAGAAAATATGTCAGTCAGATTTCAGACTTATTTAGGATCAGGTCCAGGACAGGAAAAAGAATGGAAATTGTGGTTTGCGTTGTAAACTGCACTTAAAGCAATGCATGCAACGCCGAACCCCAGCAAACACATAACAATTTCAACTAAGATCAAAGTAAGGAATTGAACTTAACTTACTTTTATTCCTATGGAATGTCATTAGATTGATATTAATGTTTCCTCCAAGATTTTCTGCTCCTTTGAAGTTCACTCAGAAATCGTGTTTTCGAACATCAATTCTAAAAACAGATAATTAGACTTGCTATTGTATTTCAAAGAGTTGAATTTCGCAGAATAAAAAAGAACGACACTTCGCACAGATATCGTAGGGAATTGTGGGACGGAAAAAAATGTTTAATGCATGAGACATGAATAAAACATTAGCGTTTTATCCAATCATACAAGTGCATTGTGCGTATAATGACGTCATTAGTCATGAATTAAACATTGACCTTCCAAAATCAACCTTCAAATTGGACAAATGGCAGCCATGTTTGTCATGTACAACACCTATGGAAAATCAAAAACGCACGAAAAGAGTTGCCTCCTTTGGTTGCCTCTCTAGCTCCCTTCGGGAGCTTACGTATACGTAAGATCGTATCTCTGTGGAGCACTTCACAGAGATACGATTTTACGTATACGTAAGCTCCCGAAGGGAGCTAGAGAGGTAACTCTTTTCGCGCGTTTTTATTTCCCATAGGTTTTGTACACAGCCAATATGGCTGCCGGCGGACAATTTGAAGGGTGATTTTGGAGGGTCAATGTTTAATTCATGAAATGACGTCAAATTACGCAAAATACACTTCCATGATTGGCTAAGACGCTAATGTTTTATTCATATCTTATGAATTAAACACGTTTTTCCTTCCCACAATTCCCCACGAGATCTGTGCGAAGTGTTGTTCTTCTGGACTGTGCGAATTTCCAGTTTCTACAACGAAATAGCTCAACTAATCATCTGTTTATAGAATTGATGTTCGAAATCGTGATTTTTGAGTGAACTTCATTGGAGCAGAAAATCTTGGAGGGAACATCAATAATGATCTACTGACATTCCATGAGAATAAAAGTAAGTTAAGTTAATTTTCATGTTTTGATCTCACTTGCAATGGTGATGTGTTTGCCGGGGTTCGGGGCCCATCCCGCATTACTTTACTACGTAAACCCCATTTCCATTGATTGATTGATTGATTGATTGATTGATTTTATTTGGCAAGTCACCATAACATATATACAGTAGCATTAAAACAACAGGCTTGCACAGGATGACCCACGAAAGCTCGAAAGCTTATTTCCAGTGGGGTCCTGAATTAAGATAATAAAATGGTTCAATTATACTATTTACATATTAAAAATGAAGGAAAAAAATCAGAATTTAGTATTACCAATAAATAATATATATAGACAATAAATTAGATATATACAAGAATATAACGAAGAAGAAGAAGAAAAGAAGGAGAAGGAAGAGGAGCAACAGAAGAATAATGGGGACGAGGAGTAGAAGGAGACGGAAGAAACTGATAACGAAGGAAAATAAATAAGGAGAAGAACAACAGCAAAAACGTTGACGACAATAACAACACGAAGAGGAGAATAGGAAGAGATAAAAGAAATAGAAATAGAAGAACATATCGAAGCTTCAATCACACTATGTAAAATACATAATAATACCTGGTAGAGAAGAGAAAAGACCTAGGTCAGTATTCAGGCTTAATCAACCGTATAACATATCATTTGCATCTTCTTTTTGACTCTCAAGTGAAAGATATTCTTTCAATTTCCTCTTAAAATGCAAAAAGTTTCCTATTTCCTTTATATAATTGGGAAGGGAATTCCAATGTTTTATAGCATTGTAATAAAAGGAGTTACCAATACTCCCTATCCTTTCTGGTAAGCAAAAGTTGAAATGGCTGTTTCTTGTATTATAGTTATGTATTTCGGTAACGAGATTAAAGTTTGATCCAATGTAATGGTTCGATCTATTGTGATAGATTTTATGCACGTGGTGCAAAATAAGCTGCTTTGATCTTTTGTTGACTTCAAGAAAACCTGCTCCAGTGAGTTCGGTATAGCCAACATGGGTTCTGGGACCAGAACAGTTAATGAATCTAACAATTTTATTCTGTATAATTTTCAACTTCTTTTTATCGAGTTCGCTTATGCCACTATACCAAGCAGGGTTAGCATAGTCAAATAAACTCTGAATAAGTGCAAAACAGAGAATACGCCTTGCTTTTTGATCCATACAACTTTGATACCTGTACAAAAATTTCAAACGGGCATTTTTTACGATTGATTCTACTAAAGATGAAAATGAAAGGGAGCTAGTCAACTCAATGCCTAAATACTTTACAGATTCTTTCCTCTGAATTATCTTATTATTGTATGATACTTCAAATTCAAATGAAGTTTTATGATTACTTTTAGAACAAAACAGAATGCTTTCGGTTTTGCCTAAGTGTAACGATAATCTATTATCAGTCATCCAATCGACACATGTAGACAGCTGTTCGCTAAGTTTTTCCTCAACAAATTTTGGGTTGGAATTTGAACAAAGTAGTACGCTATCATCTGCATACAATAATAATTTACAGCCAGCTTTTATACAAATAGACATGTCATTGATATAAGTTGAAAATAGGATTGGGCCTAAAATACTTCCCTGTGGAACTCCACACGTTATAGGCATAATTTTGGAACGAATATCGCGAATAGCCACTACTTGATGTCGATTCGACAAGTAGGATTTGAACCATGCTACAGTAGCCTGGTTAAAACCCAATATTTGTATTTTTTTTAATAAGATGCCGTGATTAACTGTATCAAATGCTTTTTGAAGATCTAGAAGTACCATACCAACGAATTGTCCCTTAGAAATATTTGTTCTCAGATAATCAGTCAAGTGAATAAGGCATGTCTCGGTCGAATAGTCATGTCGAAAACCTGACTGATATTCGTAAATCATATCAGTTTCTTTAAAATATTTTTCGATCTGAACACATACCGCCTTTTCAAGAATTTTGGATACTATGCTTAAAACACTGATAGGTCTATAGTTTTCAACAGCAGTTTTATCTTTCTTCTTATGAATAGGAGTTACTTTTGCAATTTTCATATCCTCTGGGAAAGTGCTAGTAAAGATAGATAGATTTATCAAGAAATTTAATGGTTTGTACAAACTCTTTGCTCCTTCTTTTAGAAATTTAGCAGGTATCAAATCTAAACCAGTGCTTTTTGATACATTTAATTTACGCAACTCATTAAAAATGCATTGATCACTAACAGGTAATAATTCAAATTTATCTTGGCTTATATTTTTTTTTTCATAAAATTCACGAATCTTTTCACTGTCTGCACTAAAAATGTCTTTGCAAGATGGAAGTTTATCTACCAACGTAGCTGCGACATTTGTAAAATAGGAATTGAATTCATTGGAAATAGTTATCTTATCATGACATAATTCTCCATCAATTGAAACGACTACTTCTTGGTCCTTTCCATTTTTCTTTTTTAATCCCAAACTTTTTAGATTCTGCCAAAGTCTTTTAGAATCATTTTTATTTTCTTCTATTTTATTTTGAAGGTACTCTAATTTGGCCTTTTTCACCTCTCTTTGAACCATATTTCTTAATTTCTTGTATCTTTTGGAAAGCGTGTCATAATCCTGATCGCTTAGATTTTTCTTCATTTTTCTATACGCCACATTTCTTTCTCGAATAAGAGAAATAATATCTTTAGTCATCCAGTTTTCTGATCTCTGTTTAATTCTAATCCGTTTTTGAGGCGCTATCATATTCAACGTTGAAATAAAAGTATTTTGAAAAATTGACCAAGCCTTATTTACGTCAGTGCATTGGGTTAAATCTGACCAATCAACGGCAGACAATTTAAGATTGAAAGATTCTTCGCTATATTTTTTCAACGATCTAATATCAGTGGTTCTGTGAACACCTATAGCCAGCCTAATTTTCTTTCGTGTACAGAAAGTAAAAGAATGGTCACTAATACCAAGATCAATAACACCACTTTGACTTATTTTTTGTTCGTTATTACAAATCACATGGTCCAATAAAGAAGAACATGTGTGTGTGACACGGGTTGCATCTTTGATGAGTTGGCTAAATCCATGAAGACTCAATAAGTCAGTATATTTTTTTGCCAGTGGAGATTTCTGAAATAGACAAACATTCATATCGCCTAAAAGTATAATTTCATCATCTTTCTTTAATGTATCGAGAATATTTGACATCTTCTCAATAAATTGATTGCTTTTCGGAGGCCTATAAATGACGCCAGCAATAATTGGTTTTGATCTTGGTAGAAGCAAATTAATCCACAGTGATTCAGAATCACTTGTACTTAAAACATCTATGATATTGAATGCAATATCATTTCTGACATAAAAACATACACCACCCCCAGAGCCTAATAATCTATCATTGCGTATTACTTTGTATCCATCTATACTGATTTCTTCATCGTTCACCGAGTCATTTAGCCATGTTTCTGTGAAAGCAATGACTGCAAGATTCTTTCTCTTAAAAAGAATTCGAAGTTCTGAAATTTTTGGTAGAATAGATCTAACATTTAGATGTACAAAGTGAAGACCTTTTACAGCAAATATGTTTTCAAAATCTTGATAAAGTAAACTTGAATCCTTCGAGTTTTTTTGTTGTAAATTTGGCTCTGGAATGTATTCGGGTACCCGAATTTCTTTCTCACAGTTTACAATAGTATTATTGTAGTCATCAAATAAAGATTCACAGAAAGATGGTAAAAAACAGGTTGAACAAAACCATTCTTCATCTGGGCTCAAATATAGATTTGAATATATTTCCAAGCTTATTTCTTGACAGTGAATATGATACCATCTTTTACAAGTGGAACAAAGAAGGCCGCACTGATTTGATTTTACTGGTTTTTCACAGTTTCCACATGGAAACTTAAATTTTGGGCCTGGGTTAGATTCAATATCACCAGACAATAATAAGAGAAGGAAAACAAAGGTTTTGGTCACTTCCATATTCATTAATTCTATGGAAGGGATCCATACACTCCGATGTCTTTTGCCTGACTTCCAAATAAATCATCTGTCATTTGATTTTCTCAAAAAATAGGCCTAACTTAACATTTGTCGTAGATCTAGACCTTCATCGGAATGCTTCATGTAGACAAAAAGTAAACCTGTATTTCAGTTTTATTGTCAATTATCAGGGGTAGATGTGGACTTGTTTCAGACCTGTTTTAGGAACGAGAAACTCGATTTTGGTCAGAGCGGGATCCGGTCTTGATATCGCCGGTGCTAGCCGGCTAGCGAGATTGTCGATGTAGTCATGGGGTATGAAAATAGCGGGGACGGACTAGGCCCAAACTTAAGTTCAAGCTTGAAAGTTGAAGTTTAGGTCTAGTCCGTCACGCTATTTCATCCTTATATGAATAAGTATAATTCTCAGCAGCTTCTTTTATTCAAAAACTTTTTTTACTTCAGAGTAATCATGAATGAAATCAAATTGATTTAGTGTTAGATTTGAATGAAATGTCTTAGACGCAAATCAAGTTTCCATTTGAACAGGATGCCCTGGGCCTGGCCTGGGGTGGTATTCTGAAAAGTTCTTAGTGTTTACTTCATTCAAATGTGTTGTGATTCTTTAGTTATAGGGCCTATACAGGACCAGTATAGACCAGGTCCTGATTCAGCTATACAGCTGGAGCAATATTGGTTGGAATCATTTTACTTTAATAAACAGTCGGGTACCTGGTATGCGTATGCTTCTCTGTGAAACTTTATTATAGAGAGAGAATGAAGTTTTTGGACCGACCAGATAATTAATTTTGGAATATTCATAGGCCAATGATATGGGCAGCTTGAATTTTTTAAATATTGTTTAAGAAGAGTAGTTATTGGGGTTAGTTTATTTATCTCTAATACCGTACTCTCAAACTTTAAAAAAAAATGTTTATTGCAGATCCAATAGGACCAAGATTTTAGCAGTTCACACCCGGTCAGAGGGACAAAATTGAGAACCATGCAGATCAGAAAGTGTGGGTTACACTCTAATGAGGAACAGGATATCTGAATTGGAAAATTGCAAGGTATGCTTGTTGTTTTAATAATAATACAGGCTGTATCTAAGCTAAAGTCTAAATCTAAATAAATAAATATTCCCTCTTTTGGGGGGAGGGGAGTATGGCTAATTGAGCTGAATCAAGATAAGATATCATGTACAATTAAAGCTCCAGTTAATATTTGCTTGAATTCAGATTCACCAGTATTTCCATTTTCACCGACCATACCTTCTGTCTTTGTACATGTACATAAAAACACGATATTAACAGTTATCATCTGATAAATATATGAATTAATTTGGATTCTTTATTATCAAAACATACTGTAAATAGTTATATTGATATAACAATTTATCAGGACAAAAGTGACAAAAGTATTAAATAGAGTTTAAATCTTCTTAATAAAACTGGACTAGATGAGTAAAAATAATTTACATCAGCAGCTCATTTTGTTCTTTCTCTATTTTTTACAATGCAGGTTTCCCACTGCCCAAGCTGTTTAAGTACTGGTATCACAACAAGTACCAAGATGGAAGATATATCAAGGCCAAGCTAATAAGTAGTTACTTCAAATTAATTTGAATAAATATATCAACAAAGCAGTGAATGTTCTTTAAACTGCACATCTGTAGAAAAGAGTTCAGGTTCATCAGTGGGCAATGACATTAAAGTATACAAAATTTCACACAAAATACAATTTTTTTCCAATGGGCAAATGTATCACCTTTTATTAATATTTAATATTTCTACTAGTTCTTAGAAGTTTTTGTGAAATTAAATATAATTTCCAGTTTAAAGGACTATTGTATACAAGACAAAAATTTATATTTTGAAATGAAAATCATGCGTAGATAAATGTTAATAAAGGTGATCAGAGGATCAAGAAATAATTTTAGTATCACTCCTGGACCTCATTCCATAAACAAGTTATTACTATTGTAATCTTGTCACTATGACAATTACCATGGTAACAGAGCTGAGCAAGAAATTAAGGTCTTTATGGTAGCTGCAATGGGCTTGGACAAAGTTACCATAATTGCAAGTCGTCATATAATGGCTCAATAATTATGTAGGGATATTAAATTGCATTTATTGTTGTCTTACTCAAAGTTTTGAAATGGGTTTTCTCTGCAAAAATATATGAATAGACCATATTTTTAAAAATAGATTGAATTCTACCCACAGTGACAGTAGACAATATCAAATTTTGTTAGTGATTCACTGACTTGGAAAGGCACTGTTGAATTATGCCCCCCCCCCCCTTTTTATGTGGAGTGCTCTCACATTAGTAGAATATTTCTTGTCAGCAAATTTGGAAGGAATTTACCCTTTTTTTTGAGTGACAAACTTGTGTGGAAAGAATAAACAGAATATTTCAGATTTTTATGCTCTTTATGAAATCTTGGATGCATCCCTCATATTAATTATTAGGCTCATCAACATCTTTTGAGTGAAATTTTAATAAACATTGTATATTTTGACTTAAGTGTAGAAAATGTACTAAATCCTTTATTTTTTTAAAATCTAATTTAATGCTTGTAGACTCTAGTTGTAATGTTATTTTCAATGTTTCAGAAAAAGGAATTTCTTAATAAACATGTTAATTTTGAATTTAATTATCTGATCTTGGTCATTTTCATTTATTAATCACCAATTTGTGATGATATATTGCTACCAAATTTTTTTATGCACAAATGGCACAAGATGTTGCACCTTGTACTCAAATGTGATACTATACTGTGACATCATGAGAGCAAACAGCAGTTAATCAAAATATTCTTCAAGAGAAATAAGGATAAGAGTGGGAAAGTATGTAAAATGACAGGAGAATTATTTGACTTTATGCATATATTTGTGTCAGTTTCTGAGAGAGAAAGAAAAGAGAGAGAAGGGGCAGGAGATGGGGGCAGTTAGAGAAAGTTGTTTGTTTTAGAAGAAGCAATCATGAGACCTTACTGTTCATGATGGGTATACGGGGAGGGGAATTATTTCTACAAAATTTGGAACCTGCACTAAATGTATTTTTCTTTCCATATAAAAATTATACCAGATTCATTTCCAGTTGAAAATAAAAAATGAATATCCTGTAGCCTACGATCGGTTTGCTCTCCTGCCTAGATAGTTTTGAGAATCCCCCTAAAAATATTGTACCTAGGTCATGGTTATTGATATGATAATGACATAGAAGTCGCCATTTAAAATTAAGTGCTCCTGACTGCTATTCATAATAGGACCTATATTGGGGACTACAATAATTATGTAAAAGTATTTGATTTGTTCTTATTATTTTTTAAAATTATTAAATAAAGGTTCATTTTGTTTTCTGTAATCAAAAATAAAAAGAAAAGAGTTTGGTTGCAATAGGGGTTAGGTCCACTTTTTACCATTCAGAGAAAATCCATGTTTTTTTATTCTCACCTATTGCATTACTCAACTAAATTGTCATGTACTAGCCTATCATGCAGGCGCGTACGCAGGATTTTTGAAGGGGGGGGGAGGTGATGATTTTTATTCTTTTTTTTTCAGCGCTGCAAATAAGACAATAACATTTAAGTGGGGATGGGTATGTAACAGTGCGGTCATGACCCGCGAGCGAGCAGAAATGTTCTCGTTTTTGCGTTGAAAACATAACCTTTTTGTCAATAGTTTGTTGGTATCATAGTCGATGCTACATGTCCTTCGGACCGTAGCACTCATGATATGGCCAACCGCGTAGCCAGGATTTCATTTTGGAGGGGGCGGTAAATGCACGCAAAGCGTGCCAACACTTACGAAGCGCGCTCCCTATAGGGGGTGGGTGCAGGGAGGGGGAGTTTCCCCCTCCCGCGCGAAGCGCGAAGCTTTTAGTGTTTCATAAATTAAAATGAAAAGGAGCCGTTTCTCTTGTCTCTAGTACCTCCAATTCGGTTGACTATATTGCGATTTTGAACCTTGTTTTCAAAAGTGATTGTAAACGCACAAAAGAGGTATACAATGGAGGAAATTAAAATGATAATAACTCCGCTAAAGTGATTTATCAATTTTTCTTGCCATAAAAAGGGTCCCGAGAAAAGGGTATTCTCAAAGATATATTGAAACTTTCTTTGGAAAGATCAGATTTGATTACAAACAATTTAGCATCAGTGCATATTTTTAACTCGCTAAACAGAGGAGAAGATTGGTAGAGGAAGATATTCCTCCCCGCGATGAGCAATGAAACTCTGAAATTTCAAAGGGCGGACGTTTCATCAAATGTAGATATCTCTAATACCCAATCGTCTCTAATTCAATTGATTTTCTAAGATTATTGAACTTCATTACAAGGGAAATAGTGCGCATAAAGTTGAAACTTCTGTGATTTATTGAAATTATCTATCTATATAATAAAGGATGATTAATTTTTTTGACTTATCCTGAAGCGCTTCATTTTGAATATAAAGAAACTAAAGTGTCATTCAAAATTTCAAAATGAGGGCGCAAAACAGGACAGGAGATGAATGTATACAGGGAAATGACATGAAGTTTAATACAATTTGATAAAAAAATATTGTACTTTTTTATTTAATACGACACGAATTCCATACCTTCCTCTTTTTGAATTAGGAACCTGTTTGCCCCCAAATTATGGTTGTTTATAGTAATGAGCTGAAAAGCGGGAGAAGCTGACTTTATGGAGGTGACGGCAGAAACTGATATAAAGATTTTACCCGCTCGGAGCCGACCAGACCAGAAGTTGCGCGATCAATTGAAAAAAAAAGATAACTTCATACATTTACTTCGGCCTAACCTTACTCAAATTCATGCCCTAATGTATACAATTTTAACTTCAACTGGCAAGAGAAGCACATAGCTGAGGTGGAAAAACAGGGTTAGAGAAAAGGTGGGGGAACAATGGAGAACTTCAATATTGTCATATAACCGCGCGCAGCGCGGAAGCAAAATTCATATATGAATTTAAAGCAAGAAGAGTAAAGGAGTTTCTCTTTTGAGAAAAAAATAAAGAATAAATAGAAAAAACACAAAGCTACCTTTCTTCCCTTTCTTTCTTTCCTTCCTTCCCCTTTCCTTTTCTCCTCTCCTTTTTTCCCTTCTTTTTTTTCTTTTTGGGGACAGAACACTAGAAACTTGAGAAATGCCATGAATAATTACGAGCGAGCGGAGCGAGCTAACCGACATTTTAGCGTTTTCCGTCATTTTGGTTTTCATATTGGTAAAACATATTTTGTAAGAAAACGTATGTCTTTGTCTTGGTTCACTTGTATTCATAAGTATACATCATGATAATCATGTATGGCCTTGTTAATGGCGATACCGTGATCAAGTCGGCGACATGCGGAAATAAAAGATATAATAAAATGGAGCGAGCGAATTAAGCGAGCGGAAATTTTTTCTGTGTTTTTCGTCGGAAACATGAGATTCTGTTCATTATTGTTGTCATATACATTATTGGGTAGGGGAACTGTCCGTAACCAGACCAAGGAGTTATCAGGCTCTTGCCCGATAACTCCTTGACCAGACCGACCTCTGGGGAGACAAGCAAAAAAAAAAAAAAAAAAAAGGAAACGAAAAGGGGGGGGGGTTTGAACCCCCGAACCCCCCCCCTTGCGTACGCGCCTGCTATCATGTGAACATAAAATTGGCCGGGTATAAAAGAAATCTACCTGTTTTCAATTTTTTTCTATATATTCTTTAAAACATTATTATTTTGGACCTAAACCCTTTTGCAACTATACTGAAATGAATCCAATCAATTTTGATTTAAAAAGTGATTTTTCTTTGCCACTTTTATTCACGTTTTCATGTGAATTTCAATTTTTCTTTGGTATCATCTTATAGAGCTACTACATATCTATACATTGCGACAAAAAAAAAATCAAATTTGATGAAAAATGGACCTAACCCCTTTTGCAAGTGAGCTCTTCAAATAAGGGCTTCAGAAACATAAAGAGATGCCATATTAATTACATTCAACCATTATTGTCAACCGAGGAACACTTACACGATTTAAGGGAAAAATAATATGGCAACATTTTCTTTGGGATCTTGTTCTGTAATAGTGAATGTAATTAGTAGAAAGAAAATTATATGAAAAGAGGGCAAATCAAGCTCAATTAAATTCCCTCCCATAAAGTTTCCAGTTATTGCTTTAGATCCTGGAAACTTGCAGCTAAAATAAATCAAAGGTGCAGTAATAATCGTGACAGGCAAGAACAAATAGATCAATAAAAATAAGATTACATGTACTTAAGAATGAATGAGTGTAATGATGTTATAATCACAAACGATATTAAATCAGGTCGCGCATTATGCTAATTAGTGACCAAATGCTCATTTACATATTTTTACGCTATGCGCGAAGGACGTTTATGACCACGCCTCCATTTCGCTGGTGTACCAAAGCAGTGGCGGTGTCCATAGGCTTGTACATGTAAAATGGGAGCAGTGTGCACTTTTGACCCTCCAAAATTTTCTTCAATTCTGACCGGATGCAGAAGCGGAGTTTCCACCCCCTGGAGCACTTCCGCGACAACGCCCGATAGATATAGGGCCTTGAGCACTTCCGCGACAGCGCCATCTAGTGACTACGGCCGTGCTAGCGCCTACCCATATGATTATTAATATGTTAGTGGTCGCATGATAGAACGGTAGTAGTGGGGCAGTCACAGTGACAATTTGTGTACAACGGATAGTGGAGCGTATACCTCGTAGTCGTACACCGGACCGCGGTTGACCCAGGATTTAGAAGTAGTCGGCAAACATCGCTTTATTGCTTAAGTAATATTTGCCGAAACTCCTCGCTACTCACCAGGATCCGGTAAGTAGCAAATACACTAAAAATTTCAAATTAAATCTGGAAATGATAAATCAGTAGAGCCTAGAGGCGCATGGCCAATATTGGAGACTCTCATACTCATACTCATAGCCTAGGGGAGACAATCTCCCATATTGGAGACTTGCTTTGCAAAAGGCCAAAAGAAGCAACACCAACAAGAGTAATTTTTTCCACCTAACATTTTGTCTCACTGATGTCAGAAGCCCATTTGTTTTGTGTGTGGATGACAACAAAATCCTTATCAAAACAAAAGTAGACGGTGAATTTTTAAAGTAGACGGTGAAAAGGGGTATGGTAGTGGATCGTATTACCGAACACTTTTCATGAATTTGATCATATCAAACACAATATTCCAATAAAATTCACCAAACTTTCACCATAAATACACAAATACCTACAAAATATAAACATGCAGAAATTTTGCCGAAATTGTTTTTTATTTTTACGACATCAGCTTCCAATCGGACCCCTCTCCGCAAGTGAAATATTTTGGTCACTTGAAAAGGTATCGTTTTACCGAACGTGTGTTTTCTATGGGAAAAGTTGGGAAAACAACAAAGTCACTGATGAGCTATTTTGACCATATTTTATTGTTTTGAGGATATAAAGACTCGAAATTGTGTTTTTGATAATTTTTCATCATTTTTCTATTTAAGTTCCCTTTGGGAGTAAGTTGCAAAGGTTTCAGGGTATTTGATTATTTTCTGACGCATATGATGTGCGCGTTCGGTAATACAAGGCCGGTCTGTAATACAATCACTCACTATACTAACTTTTCATGAGGAATCTGCTGATCACATTTTTATTTGCCGCCAAGCACTTGTTCACTGCTACCACCCTGCCTGTGGGGAATCTACAGGTAGGACTATGGTATGCCAATGTTGTCCAGAGCACACACTTTAAAACGTCATTAAAATATCACTTTTGTGACCAAAATTACTAATTTCCGTACAGTTGCAATTAATTTTTCATTAGTAACTTCAGAATAATTTTTGTATTCACCAGAGCGCTCAAAAACTTGAATTTTGGGCATATTTTTGTGTACGCCCTCTATTGGTGGAAAGTAATATGGCAAGAAAATTTTCATTTTTTGATCTCTATTTTTAATTAAGAAAAAAAATGATTTAAAGTATCAAATTTAAATAAGAGCCAAGTTGTATGAATAATAGGTGTAATGGAAACTATCAGTGTAAAAAAATCAAGCATTTGCTCCAAACAAACAGAGAAATTTAGCCAAACATTGCCACCCTTATTTTGCCACACATGGAGATATAACTGAGAACAAGGTTATATGATAACCTTGTTCAATGAATGAGTGCCGCCAAGGTAATCATTTTGCAGCAAATGTAAACTAAGAAAATTGGTCTCCCAAACTGGAGACTCTGATATACCCAAATTCTTTACAAAAATCTCTGATATTGGAGATAATTTCCCACATGGCACTTGTTCACTGCAACCACCCTGCCTGTGGGGAATCTACAGGTAGGACTATGATATGCCACTTGTTCACTGCTACCACCCTGCCTGTGGTGAATCTACCATCTACAGGTAGGACTATGGTATGCCAATGCTGTACATATCACACACTATAAAAAATCATTAAAATGTCACTTTTGTGACCAAAATTACTAATTTTCATACAGTTGCATTTTATTTTTTATTAGTAACTTATTAATGATTTTTGTATTCACCAGAGCGCTCAAAAACATGAATTTTGGGCCTATTTTTGTGTATGCCCTCTACTGGTGGAAATTAATATGGCAAGAAAATTTTCATTTTTCAATCTCTATTTTTAATTAAGAAAAAATAATTTAAAAAATCAAATTTACATAAGAGCCAAGTTATATGATGAACAGGTCTAAACAAAACTGACAGTGTAAAAAATCAAGCATTTGTCCAAAAGAAAAGGAGAAAATAATCCAAACATTGCCATCCTTATTTTGCCACACAGAGATGTAACTGAGAACAATGTTATATCATAACCTGTTCATTGAATGAGTGTGGTATGCCAATGCTGCAATGCTGTACATAGCACACACTTTAAAAAATCATTAAAATATCACCAGAGATGCCAAGTTCAAAGACCAGCTATGCGTGAGATTTTCTGTGAATCTGAGTGAGATCACAGACATTGTGTACAATGTATATGGGGATAGGCTGTGATAGTTGCGTGAGACAGAGATTTGAGGGGATGAACAAGAGTCCAAAATGCTTGAGTCTCACGCATAATGCGTGAGACTCGGTAGCTCTGTATCACTTTTGTGACCAAAATTACTCATTTCCATACAGTTGCAATTTGTTTTTCATTAGTAACTTGGGAATAATTTTTGTATTTACCAGAGAGCTCAAAAATTTGAATTTTGGGCATATTTTTGTGTATGCCCCCTATTGGTGGAAAGTGATATGGTAAGAAAATCTTCATTTTTCAATCTCTTATTTTTAATTCAGAAAAAATAATTTAAAGAATTAAATTTACACGAGCCAAGTTATATAATGAATAGCTGTAATGAAATCTGACAGTGTAAGAAAATCAAGCAATTGTCCCATAGAAAAAGAGAAAATAGGCCAAACATTGCCACCCTTATTTTGCCACACATGCAGATGTAACTGAGAACAAGGTTATATCATAACCTTGTTCGTTGAATGAGTGCCACATGGGAGACAGTCTCCCATATTGGCCGTGCGCCTCTACTGATAGTTGTACAAAAGAGCAAATTCGCTTATCTCGGCCTGGAAAGTGACTTCGCTTGTCTCTTCTACGGAAATACAAGGAAGCCCGTTGGTGGTGCTAATAAATTTCACAACCTTGATTCAGCTCCTCGGTAATTTTATAACTGTGTCTAAATTCTTTGAATGTGCAATTCTGGTTAATTGACTAATTATTTATGGGCACCAATAAATGAAATACCTTCAAAAACAAGGTTATGCCTCTTCTATCCTGGACTATCTTGTGAACACTGGGAAGTTCTTGCATGGTGATTGCGGTCACGACAGAAGGGTACTCTGGTGTGGGGGCTGCGGGGTGGAGGTACAGTGCCAGTTGTACGTCCTTGACACCTGCTTGCCTGTTTCGGTCAGAGAGCATTAGATAATCTATCGTTCTCTGGTAGGACGGGTACACAGGTGTTGAGATGTGTGACTGGTACTGTGTAAGTAGGTTGCACAATTGCATTGTCCTATTTCTCTCTGACTTCTCTTCTTTTAGTAACTTCTATTTTTCTCATCTATCCTGTATGATCTCATTCTTCCCCTTACATTCTCTCTCTTTTCTTCTTGTACAGTTGTGCAATACATATTTTAACAGTTATGATTGTTTGTTAAATGTATTATTTATGCCATTGTTTATTGTATTCATGTTTGTAACTTTATGCCCGAAAGCGAATTTTGTGTATTCTTATGCATGACAATAAATTATCTTGAATCTTGAAAACATAAATCAAGATTATTATTGGCGATAACACTTTTTTGCAAATGATTTAAAATGTTGACTAATAAAAAAAATTGAAAAAATATACATGCCTGGAACGAAACCAGCAGTACAAGCTTTAACGAACGTCAATAATACGGTATACCAAAGTCTATACAATGAAAAGATTGGACACTTCACGGACTTCGCGTAATGCCTTGCGTCGATTTGCGTGTAAATAACGTTAGGTGCCTAGTCTTTTCCTTGGCGTGTCTCTGATATGAATTCAAATAGCGCGCCCTCTTTTGGCCAAAAATTGATTTCATCGCTGATCAATTTTTATCTCCATGAAATCTTCACTGAAGATCAAGAAAAAAATACATATTTTTAAAAGGAAACTTCAAGAAGTCACAAAAGGATCTAAATGGTTCGGTAAGTGTCATATAGCAGACCCCAAATTATGTGTTATGTCTTATTGGGCAAAAGCCCAGTATATATGCATGTGTCGTGTGTGTCGCGTGTATATGAATGATATTCCTTCGCACGCGAGATGAAATTAACCCATGGGTGATACCGTGATACTATACTAACCTCATACACCGTACCGTGTTTGACCCTGGATTTCTAAGTTGTCGGCAACATCGCTTCATTGCAGAAGTAATATTTGCAGAAACTCCTCGCTATTCATCGGGGCTCTTTCCGGTAAGTAGCAGTACAATGATAATTTTTGTATTAGAAATCGTATGGAAAAGAGCAAATTCGCTTACCTCAGCCTGAAATACAAGGAAGCCCGTTGGTGGCGCTAAAAAATTTCACAACCTTGATTCAGCTCCTCGAAAATTTTATAACCGTGTCTAAAATCCTTTGAATGCGTAATTCTTATGATTACTTGATTAATTATGGGCAACAATAAATAGAGTACCTTCATGAACATAATTCAAGATTATTATTGGCGACGATAACACTTTTTTGCAAATGATTTAAAACGACTAATAAAAAAATCTACGTACCTGGAACGAAACCAGCAGTACAAGCTACAACGAACGTCAACAATACGGTCTGCCGTACTGTCTGCAGAAGTCTATACTATGAAAAGATTGGTCACTTCACAGACTTCGCGTAGTGCTTTGCGTCGATTTGTGTGTAAAATAGTTTAGGTGCCTAGTCTTTCCCTTGTCATGTCTTTGATATGAATATAAATTGCACGCCCTCTTTAGGCCAAAAATTGATGTTGTCGTTTGAAATGCGATCGTCAAGCCGCGCGACGTCAAGAGCAAGAAAAGATGAGGAACAGAGAGGAATAGAGTGCTCAAATAAGTCTCCAAATGGACTTCACATGGATTGGTTAGTGAAATGGAATAATTTTATGAAATATTCAATAGATGTAGCAATATCGATTCAGCTATGTGCATGGAAGTAGTTATTCTGGACTCCAGGAATCTCCAATTCTGTGGAAGGATCAGCTCATAGAGTGAGTTGCATGCGACATACCTTGATTTTACCGTGCACGGCGGCAGTAATGCAACCTTCTTCTTCTGTATCCTTCCTCCGCTGTATCGGAGATCCGCAGTTTGATACTGCATTAATGGTAGCGTTACATATTTTGACGTGAGAGTAAGGTAGACCGAGAGAGGTGAATCTTATGCAAGAAATTTAAGACAAGTAGGTTAAGGTTGTTTCTGGAGGAATCTGCTAATTCGACGTTCGGTAGAAACAGGACGGAAGCGGTAAATTGTTGAGGTTCTTGATCATTGAAATGCACAGAAAAATACTGCACTTCCTCGTCTTCTTTTATTAAGTGTAGAAGTGTTTTCCTGTGTGTGCTAAACGCTGGGCATTCTCCAACAAAATGTACAACGCTTTCCAGTTCGGAGTGGCAGAACTTGCAGGACTTTGTGGTACTTTGATTCAGAGAGAATAACCTTCTATTCGTTGGGTATGTACTGCAGGATAATTGAGCTCTGATGGATATAGCTTCCCTCAGGAGAGGGCTGGAGACTTGCTTTGGGTAATAATTCTTTTTATTACGTTGGGTCATGCCCGACCATAGACTTAAGAGAAGATTTTTTAGCAACTGCAATTTCAAGGGCAGCATAGTGTTGTTCATAAATTTTTCCCATTACTAGCTTCTTCCATACTTTATATGGAATGCGCTCTCTAAGGATGTTAGTGAGACTTGGAAGCTCGTAACTATTGAGAATTTTTATCCAGCGTCTTACCAATGGTGTATTGTTTGCTATACCATTCAACAGGATTCTTCTTTCAGTGCGCTCGTCTGAAAGGCTTGCATATTGCCCAAGTAAGAGAAGAATTTCATAGTCGATTCGCTTATCCATTGGAAGGATATCTAGCAATAAATAAACAATTTCGTCAGCCGCACTCCTTGGTACGAAGCCCCAAACAGGACATTTTTGACAACGAAAAAAAAAAATTATTACGTACGTACGTAGTATTATTACGTACGCAGTATTATTACGTACGTACACAGTATTATTACGTACGTATGTGATAATTATTACGTACGTACGTGATAATTATTACGTACGTACGCAGTATTATTACGTACCTGATATTTTCATGTTTGTTGCGCGCGCCAGGAGGCAGAAGATGGTGCGTTCTCGTGCTCGGAGCAGGAGGATTGTGCTCTGCTGGGTGCTCTGTTAAAATGTCAGTTTTATGGTCTGAATATTAACATTTTCTGCTCGCGCTGCGCGCCGCAAGTTTTGATTTATCAGGTACCTATTATTTTCGTGCATTCCTAAAAGTTTTGAAAATATCCTTTTTCATATGCAGGTCTGATTGTCAATACGTATCAGCTAGCTCTGCACGCTCGCATTTTGATTGGCGAGTTATTGTATCAATATTAAAATCCCCTTTTCATGACAGTTTATAGAAAAGGGCTCGGAATTTGCACTTGCATCAGTGGTTAATAATATAGGCCTATGTACTGATGCATCCTAGTTAAAATTACCAAAAGTGAATGGAATGTCCAGTTTTTCAGGCCATCACATCATATTTCGCGCTCTCATTATAGGCTTTCATGAATAAGACATTAATTTATTAATTGAATCGTCACTTTTGTTTCATCTCGAGCTCAAGAGGAATAGGAAGACAGTCTTCATTTTCATATGATGACATGTCCTAGGGACATTATCATTATCCAGTTTCAGATCACAATATCAGAAATGTTCTGCTCGCGCTTTGTGCTCTCATAATTAATGTAGAAAGATTCCCTATTACTCATTTTATTCATGATTTACAAAACATAGAGTGTCCCGTATTTAGGTCTAAATCTCATGCTCGCGCTTCGCGTTCAAATCAATTGTTTAGTTAATTATATAGATCACGATTATAAAAATTGATTAAAATTTTCCATTCTTTAAGTAGAATGTAAAGGAAATTTAGATCACACTTCGCGCTCGCATGATTTGATTTTTGAAATATGTAACATCTTCATGGCTAAGTGGCAATCCTTAAGAGGTTTTTGATCAGTTCAAAACGCCGCTTTATGAAAATTTTCTGCTCACGCTTTGCGCTCGCATTATGAATGTAAGGAGGGTCCCCAATTACTCATCCTGTTCATGATTATACAAAACATGAATAGAGTAACTTGTTCAGTCGGTACCACGTACGTACGTAGTATTTTACGTACGTGATAATTATTACGTACGTACGTGATGATTATCACGTACGTACGTGATAATTGTTACGTACGTACGTGATAATTATTACGTACGTCCGTGATAATTATTACGTATGTACGCAGTATTATTACGTACGTACGTGATAATTATTACGTACGTATGCAGTATTATCATGTACGTACGTGGTATTTATTACGTACGTGCGTAGTATTCTAATTTTCATTGGTCTATGGAATGGATTTTCGCCGACATCGGCACCCCGCATTGGCCCAACCAACGTCAGCTTGCTAGCTGGGACCATGGTTAAACCATATCTTGTGATGATCATGACTTTTCATCGATTATAGGGCCTATATTCCCACGATATTCGTATGATAACCATTTCAGGGCTCGAAATTGGTGGCGGTCCGGGGGCCATTGACCGCCTAAAGCTCCGTCGGGCACCCTAAAAGTCGGGTAATAGTGCCCGGGCTGACCAGAAAAAATAAATGTAGAAAACCGAAAATGACATTTTTCAAAGTTTTCCCATATTTCACAAGCAGAAAAAAAAGAAAACTAAGTTAACAACTAATTCCCTCAATTTATTTAGCAAGCCGGTTTTGCGCTATTTTCTTCAATCTACACACAAAGACACACACACACAAAGTCAGCATACAAACATGTACTAGCCGGTGCACATGGCCGGGCCTCCCGCCCGTGTGTGGCAGGCATGCAGGCTGTGCTTACCTGCACTCCGGAAGTACCTGGACATCCCCAATCAAAGAGTAAACAATTCCACATGAAAAATATTTTTCCACCAATATAATCACAAAATCGGCAGGAATTTGTTATGATTATATGGATTCTCATATTACTGATTTGGTGATGTGATCAGAGGAACAAGTTATTGAGTTTTCAGCTTTCGTTTTGAATCTTGAGATCGTTGTGAACTTGTAGCTGTGTGAGTGTGATGCCGTGATGATTCACATAATTTTCAAGTTTGACAGTTTCACTTTGAAATCCAATAATTTATTCTAGAACATTTTAGTTTTCTATCAATTTCTATGATATAAAAAATAATGATCTGTATTTTTTTTTATGATTGGACTTTTTTTTTGAAGTTTGAATTTTCCTCTTTCTTTCTTTTCTTTGTTTTCAATCCTTACTTCATCCTTTCTGCTGGCCTTTTCTGTTCCATCTATCTTTGTTTTCGATCTTTCCTTGCTTGCTTTCCTCAAACTTTCATTCCTTCTTTTTTCTTATTTCCTTCTTTCTTTCCTTAAATTTTTGTTTGCTCCCTTCTCTCTCCCTCTCGTTCTTCTTTTTGTTCTTTATTTCTGTAATCCATTTTTTCTTTCAGCTCCTTCCATTCTTTTCTTTCTTCAGTTCTCTCTTTGCTTCATTCTTTTTTCCTTTTCTCCTCCCTTATTCTTTCTTTCTTTCCTTCCTGATTTTTCTTTTTCTCTATTATTTTTTTTCTTTTCTTCATTCCTTCTTTCTTCATTCTTTCTTCTATCCTTCCATAATTCTTTTTTTTCATTCCATCTATCTTTATTTCCGAGCTTTCCTTCCTTTAATTCTGTGTTCATTTATTTTCTTCATTCATGCTTTCTTATTTCTGTCATTGTTTTTCATTATTTTCTTCTTTATTATTCCTTCATTCTTTCTTTCCTCAAGATTTTCTTTTTGCTTCCTTCTCCCTTCCTCTCCGCTTTCTTTTTGTTCTCTGTCCTTCTTCCATTACTTTCTTTCTTTTTTTCATTCTCTCCCCTTTATTCTTTCCTACCTTTCTTTCATCCATTATTTCCTTCAATGTTATTTCCTTCCTCCCTGTTTTTGTAATTATTTATTTCTTTCAAAAAAATGAAGGAAACCTCTTTCTTTTTTTTACTTTCTTTTTCCTTCTTGCCTTCATTCTTTCTCATACATTAATTCATCTTCCATTTTTTTCTTTTTTTTCTTTTTTTTTTTTTCTTTCTTTATTTCAAAGAACGAAGCACATTCCTTTCCTTTATTCTTTCTTTCATCCTAATTTATCCTCTCTTCATTTTTTCCCATTATTTTCTTTACTTCATTTTTCCATTTATCTCCTCTGTTCTCTTTTCTTCCCTTTTTTCTCTCTCCTTTATTCTTTATTTATTTATTTCCCTCCTTCCTTCTTTCTTTGTATTTGTATTCAGTAATATTTTCAGTGATTCTCTTTGATATTGTGTGTAATGCTGTAATGTATACATGTACTTCTGGGGCCCATTTCATGAAAAAGTTGCTCTAAATTCTTTCGCAGCTAGAGGCTGAATTATGGAATCTTTTACAAATCAAAAATATAAACATTACATAAATATAAATAATTACATAATCACAGCCAAATTAAAATGAAGTGTTTCGCACCAAACTTACGCATACAGAGTTGATACACTTTACAATCACGATACAATATTTTCGATATGCATGTGGTGACCACCTAAACTGCCATTTGACCACCTAAAGTTCAGTCCAGGGTGCCCGGCTGACTTCCAAAAATTAAAGTTAATCGAGAGGCCTGCATTTCCTTCTTGTCGTCATCAGGCTGTATTTTCAATTAAACCATTCTTTTCAGAAACTGCTAGGAACACATGGGGAAAGGACAATTATTTTCATAAAGGCATATAAATGTTAGTGTTTTGGCCAGACAGTTTTTTTTTTCAAAAATGTACCCACCCGTGGCACTGGGATGAGCCCCTATTATTTTACCACCCTTTTGAAATTGCTTCGTTCTCTTCATAAATTTGAATATAATATAGTACTAATTGATGTAAATTAAGTGAAGATGTAGGATGGGGGGTCGGGTGTCCGGACACTTTATATTTTTGGAGCCTTCCTTTTTGTCTTTGGATTACACTAAAAATAAGAATTTAATAGTTGTAATCATCTTCTATTTTGTTCTTTATAATATTTCCTAACATTTTGTACTAAAAAAAGATGAAAACTCGCTTGTAAATTTTTCCAAATAACTTTCTACAATTGATCGTCCGGACACACAACCTGTCCGGTCAAACAACAACTGGGTATATAGGTGTTTTAAAAAAGAAAAAACTATTTGAAGAGGCTGATGTTTAAAGTGAAATTCTATGCGGGAACAATCAAAGCAGAAACCCTATTGTACCACATGGCACATGCCCACATAAAAATATAAAGCCTGCGGGCTTCACGCTAGCGTGATCAGATTTCAGTAACTATTTGAATTCATGTTGGAAGATTTTTGTGATTACAATTTTGAAGAGTGAAAATAGGCCTACTGCTTTGAAGTCACATCTTGAGTATGATATGATGGGGCTTATAGATACGGGCGTATTTACCTTTATTTACAGCATATTATAGACCTATAAATTTTTCCGGTTCGGTTCAAAACCTCAGGGAGGCAAATGCCCCCCCCCACCGGGTGGCGCCATTTAATTTGTATCTAGCGAAATGATCTAGCAGGGGCTGATCCATCCTTTTTTTGACATTTTTACTCGAAGAATCTAAGCACTTTTGGCTTAAACAACATATAGCCTAACAATTAATGCGAGTGCAAAGCGCGAGCGGAAATTTTCAAGATTTAGACCTACTGAATGAGTTACTCTATTCATGTTTTGTATAATCATGAACAGGATGAGTAATTGGGGACCCTCCTTACATTCATAATGCGAGCGCAAAGCGTGAGCAGAAAATTTTCATAAAGCGGCGTTTTGAACTGATCAAAAACCTCTTAAGGATTGCCACTTAGCCATGAAGATGTTACGTATTTCAAAAATCAAATCAAATCATGCGAGCGCGAAGTGCGAGCTAAATTTTTTTACATTCTATACTTAAAGAATGGAAAATTTTAATCAATTTTTATCGTGATCTATATAATTAACTAAACTATTGATTCGAAAAACAATCGAGATTTAGACCTAATACGGGACACTCTATTTATGTTTCGTAAATCATGAATAGAATGAGTAATAGGGAATCTTTCTACATTAATTATGAGAGCACAAAGCGCGAGCAGAACATTTCTGATATTGTGATCTGAAACTGGATAATGATAATGTCCCTAGGACATGTCATCATATGAAAATGAAGACTGTCTTCCTATTCCTCTTAAGCTCGAGATGAAACAAAAGTGACAATTCAATTAATAAATTAATATCTTATTCATTAAAGCCTATAATGACAGCGCGAAATATGATGATGTGATGGCCTGAAAAACTGGACATTTCAATCACTTTTTGTAATTATAACTAGGATGCATCAGTAAATATATTATTAACCATTAATGCGAGTGCAAATTCCGAGCCTTTTTATATAAACTGTCATGAAAAGGGGATTTTAATATCGATATATATATAACTCGCCAATCAAAATGCGAGCGTGCAGAGCTAGCTGATACGTATGACAATCAGACCTGAGGGATATTTTCAAAACTTTAAGGAATGCACGAAAATAATAGGTACCTGATAAATCAAAACTTGTGGCGCGCAGCGCGAGCAGAAAATGTTAATATTCAGACCATAAAACTGACATTTTTACAGAGCACTTTTTAAACATCAACTTGTAAATCACACAAAATAATCCTCCTGCTCCGAGCTCGAGAACGCGCCATCTTCCGCCGCCTGGCGCGCGCAACAAACATGAAAATATTACGTACGTAATAATTATCACGTACGTACGTAACAATATTGCGTACGTACGTAATAATACTGCGTACGTACGTAATAATACTGCGTACGTACGTCATAATTATCACGTACGTACGTAATAATTATCACGTACGTACGTAATAATTATCACGTACGTACGTAATAATACTACATACGTACGTAATAATTTTTTTTTTGTTGTTGTCAAAAATGTCCGGTTTGGGGCTTCGTACCTTGGCAAACCAAGCACTCTTTTAAAAAGAAAAGATTGAGCCTTGTTCAGACGGGACAGCATGTAGTTGGTAAGTTGGATAATCTGAATCCCATATAGCATTCTTGGTATGCAGAACATTTTCCAAAGATGAGTAGGGGAAGGCGGGTCAAATTGAG
Organism: Lytechinus variegatus; assembly: GCF_018143015.1. Taxonomy (NCBI): domain Eukaryota; kingdom Metazoa; phylum Echinodermata; class Echinoidea; order Temnopleuroida; family Toxopneustidae; genus Lytechinus; species Lytechinus variegatus. The sequence goes on along the minus strand of NC_054741.1, from coordinate 40,639,729 downwards.
CATAGGGGCAAGTCGAGCCACCAGCCCCAGGCCAATAATGAATGAGTCAGACATTGTGGTGGTGTCATGTATTGATGACCCATAGCATAACCCCTAACCCCACCACATTGTTTCCAACTTTGAAACAAAAAGTAGTTTTTTAGAGGGAAAAATATGAATTTCAGCCTAAAAAGTAAAAAAGAGTGTGAAATAGATAAGTGCTTTATAAACACACACGTCTTTAAATATAATAAAGACATGATAACAATATTATTAGTCCAGGTATGGATCTTCATTCTTGTCATAGTCTTTTATATGATGGATGCATAATTAATGTGTGGATACAAAATTATCGCACTAAGTTCGGACTGGGGTAAGTTGAGCCAAACAGCATGGGGCAAGTTGAGCCATGGTAATTCCTATGGTAATGTATCTTAAAAAACAAACAAACCATAAAAATAGATTGAAATGCAGGCTGAAAGGAGCAAATTTACATGCCTGCTCTTTTCCTTTTACAGGATGTTAGTATTTATAGAGAATTAGCAAGTGAAAAGACTTTAAACAAAAAATTGACATGCTGGTTCTCCCCCCATACATTTTGTACATAGTTTTTGTGGCTCAACTTACCCCAGAAGGTGGCTCAAACTTACCCAATATATGGGGCAAGTTGAGCCATTTGACATCGTTTTTTTCAAAGGTCACGATGACTTTCAGTGTTGGGGTAGAAAGTTATATATAGGTGGAAAATATTTCAGAAGAATGAAATTTCAAGGCAAGGTACTTATTTAGACAAGATTATTAATCATATCAATTCTAACATGCAAAAAGCAAAAACTGTCACAACTTACCCTGCCTTCCCCTACATATTGGTGGCAGCAGGCGTAGAGTTCCTTGCTTTGTTCCAGTAAGAGAGAAGAAGGTGTTATATCCCTTTGATATGATGTCATTGGTGTGATCAATATTACAATTGCTTTTTATTATGCCAAGGTGTGGGTGCTCTCTGCTTTCCTTGATCGTCATTCCTCCCATTTTCCACTCGATTGAACTTACACTGGTTGATGTTTTTTTTGTTTATTACTACTATGGCACTTTTTTGTGGATTAATTTTATATCTCCAGGCACAGGAAATATGTGTGGCGCAGTGCAAGCCTTCCATTTCCCCACACAGTATTCCACCAAAACAAGTGTGCAATTCTCTATCACCTCGTACCAAAATCGACCAAGAATTTAGCTTTGGTATATTTTATATGAATTATGAAAGGTAGTCTCGGAGGATCTATTTTCTCACTGATACCACACAGGTAAGCGAATTTCGATTACTACTTGCTTTTCTGTCAAAATCTTACGACTTAGCTTCGATATGGCATTGTGTTCGTTGGAATTTGTAGAGTCTATCACAACGTGCACAAAGTCAGTAGGCTTCCGGGTTTCGGAGCATCGCTTGAATATGCATGAAGGCCAAAGGTCATTCAAGGTCATTGAAATTAGTATTTTTATCATGATTTTTTGTCGTCATTTGTGTAGAAAATGACCCCAAAATTTGTAGGAAATTTTCCCTTTCTCAACTTAGATTTTTCTAAAGTCACTACCATGGGAGGGGGACCCCCCCATGCACCCTCAACTCTGAACTTTTCAAATCACTCAACCACAGTATTACTACATGTATAACCAAGTGTTTTTAACTAAAATTCATTCACAGGACTTTATAACGCAACTTTATAACACCAACAACGTGTTTATTATAAAAGAAACATCTTTGCAAGAGCATTTTACAAAGAAAAAACTGAAACAGGAAAACCTTTCTTTTGACCAAAAATATGTTTTTTTCAAGCTGAAAACACTTTTTTTAAATTGACAGGTTGGCAGCTCTCCCAAGTCATTCTCGACAATGAAAGAATCAAGAATGTCAAATGCTATTCTCTTCCATTCCTTGTTTGGAGATCCACTATTATCTTCTGGATAAGGACTTCTGACGATGGATTTATCAAAATCAAAAATAAAGTATACACATGCAGAAAAACACAGTTCAGAAAATTAGCTTTCTTCACACCTTCAGTGTAAGTGGCCATTTAACGAAAGTTTGTTGACCTTTTGACATTTCCGGTCATAGCTTTTTAACGGGAGGTCAAGAGTATGTGGTTGTGTACACTTTTGTGTACACTTTGTTCAGTATAACAAGACTAACAATTTGATGTGTCACTTGACAGAATCTATTGACCCCATCTTGACAACTACTTTTAGACTTTTTTTTTCCACTTTTGAAACAATCGATATTTGTTAATTGAAGCAAAGGTTATCCTCACAGTTTGGCTTTGGTGGTACTGCTTTGAAGTGGTATGTATCTTATTTATCTAATCGTTTCTAAACTGTGTCTGTTAAATCTGTGAATTCTGACAGACGTAACTTGTGGTCTGGAGTTCCACAGGGTTCTGTGGCTGGTCCGTTGATTTTTACAATGTTTATATCCCCCCTTCAGGATATTATAAGGGCACATGGTATTTCATGTATGATGTACGCTGACGATGTTCAATTATACACCACTTTTAGTGCTAGGGATCGCTCTTGTGCTATCCAAAAAATGGAAGATTGTTTGAAGGATGTTAGAACTTGGTCATTTCAGAATAAGCTTTCTTTAAATGATTCTAAGACTGAACTTGTTCACTTTCATTCTAAGTATTGTTCTGATGTTCCGCAAATTAGTGTAAGGATCGGGCAGTCTGTAATTAAGCCCTCAAATATAGTGCGGAATCTTGGTGCTGTCATGGATTCACCCCTTTCCATGTCTCAAAATGTTGATGTTATATGTAAGTCTGCCTTTGTAGCTATAAGAAAAAATAGGTAAAATTCGTAGGTTTCTTGATCAGAATACATCCTATCGTCTTATTCATGCTTTTGTCACATCTCGCTTAGATAATTGTAATTCCCTTCTCTTAGGCCTTCCCACAAAAATGACCTCAAAGCTCCAGCGCATCCAAAACACTGCGGCTCGTCTTGTTTCTTGTGTCCCTCGTTCTTCCCACATTACTCCTGTGCTTCGCAAACTCCACTGGCTTCCTATTACTTCTCGTATCACCTACAAAATTCTTCTTCTTGCTTTCAAGTCATATCATGGTCTAGCTCCTTCATACCTTTCTGAACTCCTTCCTTGATATCAGCCAGTTCGAGTTCTACGTTCTGCTTCTCAATCTCTTTCTCGATATCATACTTCTTACAAACAATACGGTCAGCGTTCTTTCTCTTATGCAGCTTCATTTCTTTGGAACAATCTCCCCCTACAAATTCGCAATGCAAATAGTGTTAATACATTTAAAGTTATGCTTAAAACTCATCTTTTTAAATCTTTATATTATATGTCTATTGGCCCATTTGATGGTATTTCTTTATTCATGATCTGGTGACATTTTGTTGTGCAAAGTATTTCTATTTCCTTTATACTTTATTTTCCTCTCTCTCAACCGCTTAGAGGCAATTTTGCAATTTTGCGGTATATAAAAATTGTTTATTATTATTATTAACTAACATGGTCAAGATGACCATTAGAAATTGTTCCTTGTGATGTCACCAATCACATAAAAGCGAAAACTCAGACTTAGCCAATTTGTGGAAGTAGCCGGTAAATCATGACTTATGCTGCCTGACTACTTTGTGGACATGGACATGTGGGTTGACATTAATTCATGAGGTAGACAGGTGCTGCTTTCTTTTCCAGGGATTCCATGAATCACATTAATATCAACAACTTCACTTTTTACTAGTTGGAAAGTTATCCAGGGAGGTCCTACATGTACAGTATGTATGGCGTCTGCAGCTTGGAAAGGAGGCAACAGGTTTTTTGCTGCTACTCCCATGATGTACCACATGAACTTTTCCAGGAGCAAGTTGCTGATTGCCACCGATTTAACTTTAATCCAATATTATTGTTCAATTTTATTAGTCCCACTGTGTACCTAAACTCTCAAACTTTTAAAAGAATATATGGGTATGAAGTCTTGTTAAAAAATGTCAGTAATGGTGAACATTATATGCTGTAACCAACACATTATTTACTGAAATTAATTGAAACTTGCACTGTAGGCCTATATAATTCATGGTCATATGTGAGTGATTCTGTAATTAGAGTTAGAGTAAAAAAGTTGTGTTATCTTAAGTTATTTCATTTGAAGTTGCAAAAATTACCAAAAATGTTATGTCTTATGTCTGTAATGCTGGAACTGCCCTTGTGTATACAAGGGCATCCCATCCATTGCATAATTTCCTTCAGCAAGAAACTGATCCACAATGTGCTGCACTCAACCCAGGTGAGGTAAATGGGTACCGATAGGAAGTAATTCCTTAAAAAGCTGTGTGCGCTATGAACGCCTAGCTTAGCCGGGTAATATAGGAGCGCCTTGAGCACCTGATAAGGTGGATATGTGCGAAATATAAATACCCTATATTATTATTATTATTACATATATCTTTTATTTTTTTTAAACTATTATTTCATTTTTTGAATTTTGTTTATTAACTCTAGAAATATGGCTGATTCAATTCATCGTCTTGAAGGACTTTCTAATCAGGTTGGTGGGTTGGTCGTCAAGAAGAAATTAAACTCTGATCCGGATTTCAAAGCCCCACCATCAAGATCTTCTGTTTTAGGCTTAGATGTCCTTGCTGCCCAGAAGCGCAAACTGAAAGATGTATCAGAAAGAGAAGTAGAGGAAGAAAAAAGTAGGAGGTCAAAGGTCACATCTTACCGAGATGAGTGGGAGAACGATTCTGATTCAGAAAGTGATGACAGTAATGATTCAGATGAAGAGGATACGAAATCAAGGAAGAAGAGGAAACATACTATTCTGAAAAGGTGGGTTTTATTCAAAGAAACATATAATTTGTGGACTGGCAATGAGCTTAATGTCTGCGACTGCGCGGAGCGTGGTCGGCCATTGCTTAATGAGATTATTAAATCCAATTACCCCCCCCCCCCCCGGTACCCAGATGTATGCTTCAGTCATGCTATGTTTTGCAGCAGAATGGCCTGTCGTCTCGATCCTTTATTTTGTAGAAAAGAATCCCACATCATTATAATTGATAATATGAATGACAATTTGAATCTCAATTTACTATTAATGTGATATTAATATGTAATTTTTACCTGAATTCTAAGGATGAAATTCTGTAATCTGTGTAGCTTAGGCCCCATTGCCTGAGATAAATGGAATGATATATTTATGTTTTTATGTATTTATTTATTTATTTACATTTTATTTATTTTTTCACTTAAATTATCTAAAACATGGTAGTCTTTTCAGTGCCAAAAGGCCTGTTTTTTTTTTTTTATAGAAGATCCCTGTATACATACAATGATATACAATATAAATAAAATTTCAATTGTAATTAAGCAAATACATTGCATATTACATAACATCGATGATATAACATTAAATAATCAGAAACAAATTAAAACCTTAAAAATTGATTGTATGGCTGACAATTCAAAAGACAATGAATATTATCAGCCCCTGTATGGCTACGATGGAATTCCCTACCTTTTATTGCTTCTTTTTCCACATTTTATATGTCAAATAGCTTCTTTTTCCACATTTTATATGTCAAATAGACCCCCCCCCCCGTATATCCTGGTCTTGAAATTGCCCAGTTAAATTAAGATTGATATTTTGTTTGTCTCAGTCAGTCTGCAGGTCCCTATGCTAATGAGCAAATGAGCAAGATTTATTTAAGTCCTCTCTCGGCTGAGTTTACATCACTGCAAAATCTTGTGAATTGTGAGACTCTCTTTCTCAAAGAATGTAACCACTTTCTCCTCAAGTGAAATTGATTATCTTTGTACCATAGGAAAGAGTAAATGTTACTCTTTTGTATTGGTAATTTTTTTAATAAAATATTTTGATAAATAAGGAAATTTCAGGCTTGAAAAGATGCCTCAAACATAATTTTCTTCTCAGTTTTCTCTTTCAAATTGTGCAATGAGTCAGCAGCAGACCTGCCAACCAGTACGATTTTCCCGTATTTAGTAAGATTTTAAAATTAAAATACGGGCATACGATTTTTCTGTATTTTAATACGATTTTTCAAGTTAAAAAATGTATGTTTTTATGTTAATTTTTTTGCGATTTTGGGGTTCCATATTTTACAGCAATTTTGAAGCTCAGTGGCACTTGCATAGATCGTGGCACTTCTGCAAACTCACACTCTAAATGCCCACTCAGACCCTGACACCGCAAATAAATGGTCTACCGCCATTTTGTTTCATATAAAAACATGTGGCTGCTGTAATCGTTGTTCCAACATTATGTATACGGCGGTGCATTGTGGGGTAGCAAGATGGCGGATAATGGTGATCAAGGCATGCACAATATCCATTTAATTGGATAAGACTTCGATTGTTGAACGGGCAAGTGTGAGTGCATGGTGCCGGTGACCGTGGCTAGCACTAGCGCTTAGCATGCAAGTGATCGAAGCGATGGCTTCGTTGTTCAGGGCCCATGTGTGCGACTTTCATGGTTATGGCCGCGGTGTTTGAGTCCTTGAACTCTCGATATTTTGATCCCGGTCTTGGATGATGGATTCATACCTAAGAAAAAGGAGAGTAACAGGTGATTCTCACTCTGGTCCATCCAGAAGATGGAGAATGAGCATCGGTGATGCCGGAAGTAAGTTTGTCAAAATGCAAACTCCCGGCACAGTGGATTAAGCACTTCGGGATGCGCCTGCTAGTGCCAGGCTGGCTGCGAGCTGCCCTGATGATCACGCTTTACTGCTGTACTGCACTGGCTCCGCGGCCGTGTTGTGCATAATGTAGTCTAGCGTCGAGTACAATGTATGCTGATATTTTGTTCTATTTTTAAACCCAAATGAGAGTGAACAGTGTGAAGACGAAAGGATGGAGTGCTCTGATGATGTGGATCACAATTTATATGAAGGCAGTACTTTATTGACTGTTCCTGAATACCTGAACAGTTTTCATAAATCTTTTAAGTTTTTGAAATGTCATAATTTTGAAAGTAAAAAAAGTTTGAGTTCTGTAATATTGGTTCATGAAACTTGGACATTAGAGTAATCAATTGTCACCGATAATTTTGCATGAGTTTCAGGCCATCTGATTAAGGTCAAAGGAAGTAAAGGTCAATTAACTTAGTATTTTTATTGTATGATATTATTTTTGATTTGCATGTGTGGAGGAAATGACAAAGCAAAAAAAGTTCCTACTGTGGGAGGTGAGGACAACTCCCCCTTGTGCGTTCCGCACATTTTTTTTTTGTAAAACACAGTTTTTAGTGGGAAAATACATTTTTTGCTATCACAGAAAACAATTTTTCATACCCTGAGGTTGGCAGGTCTGCAGCAGCCAGCTTTTACCATCAAGATACAAGGCAAGACTTTTGAAATTCTGAGTAGCAAGAAATCCAGAATTCTCATTGGCTGGATAAGGGCTATTCCACGGTTACTCACGTTACATTTGGAGACACCTTGACTCATACTTGGAGCTGTAACTCCATTATTATTGATAGGAACTAAACATCTCCTTATCACAACAAAGTACACAGTCTGACTATCCTTCGTATAAAAACAAAACTTAGGAAATTCTATTATGCTCCTGGCAAATCTTTGGAATGTGTCGGTTACTCACGTTACATCATTTGGACATGCATAAAATGAAAAGTCAAAATAAGTGAAAAGTCTCCTCATACAAGGCTTTTATGAAAGATGATTATATCCATTTCAAAGAAGTATATTAGGGAGACAAACTTTGTATATAATTAAAAAAATAAAGAACACATGGTTTATACTTGGGGTGCAGATAATATGGTTAATCACGTTACATTTTGTCCATGTATGGTTAACAACACACATGTCATTAAAAATTCAATAGTGTGTGTAAAATTCATTGCTAGGAACATCTAAAAGAGATTTTATACCAAAAATTGGAACAATTGGAGCTTTATTAGGGAGTAGGAGGGAAAAGTATGATTTCGCTTACTAATTATGCATAAATTAGCATAATCGCTTAATACCAATTTGCATGAAATAAATTACTGTATAGTATTGTAGATAATGTCCAAGACAACCTGCATGCAAATTTTCGGCGTGATCGTGCGGCCAATGGCCGTGATCTCAAGGGGGCCTGGGAGCCCCCCCCTCCCCCCACCCCCCGGGCCATATCAACTCCCAAAATACCCCAGCCTAGATAGGGTTACAGGTAAGGGCATTCAATGTGTTGTTCAAACACTCTTTAAAGTTAGGTTAATCAAAACCAAGTCTTACTAGTGCACTCTCGCATTGTGAATACTTCTACTAGTATTCAATTTTTTGTGTGATTGTATGACCACTGATATGTTGATGAACAAAGAGTCGCATCAAAGAGATGTACCCTCATTTTGCTTTTAATTAATCAAAAATAACTTCACAACTAACCATGAGACTTAAAACTTGACATCCCACAGAAAATGTTACCGAACTGAATAATTTTTACTGGTTACTCACATTTCATGATGGTTACTCACGTTACCAAGTTACTCACGTTACAGTTTTTCTTCATCAATTTTATAAAAAAAATTGTACTTTTTAATGATTTTGATAGTCATCACTGTGTCAAAGATTGTTTGAAGGAAGAGAATTTAAAATCCCACCAATTAACTGTGAAGAATTTTTCTCTCAGAAAACAAAATCGGTTTTTTCGGTTACTCACGTTACATAACCTGAACAGGTTGCAATATTTATTTTTGAATGACTACTACAAATTTACTTGAAAAGCGGTTGTGTATTTTAAGTAATTTGACTCTTCTAAACTTCAGAAATATATAAAGTGGTATGCAGCGTTCTCGCCAGAAAAAAATTCACCCATGTCGGGGACTTTTGCTGCCACTCCCGGGGGTGGATGCGGGAAGGGGGGTTAACCCCTCCCGCGCGGAGCCCGGAAGCGATGGCCTTTTCATGAAATAGAGACGCCAAGGGAGCCCCATTGTGGCGTATTTTTAAGCCCACACAAATGCACATAAATGCTAGGCCTGGGAGTAAACATCGATTGATCAAATGGTTCGATTGGCATGCCGCCAATCACCAATCGATAAAGCAAAATTTACACAAATCGAATGTTCGGCAGACCCCGATTATGACATTGGGAGAACTCAAATACCCAAGTAATAATAACAAAATGACAAGAAAACAATGATGACACTTCATACAGGTTTAAAAATTATGTTACCGAGATAATTTTTCAAAATTAATCAATGATTGTATTACATTCACAGTTACACACTAACATGAAAGCGCTCCGAATTTTTTTTAATCCCAACCTTGCCCTCGATACACAAAATGAGTTCATTGTCTGCGTGCACAAAACAATAAGAAAACACACAACCAAGCTCACTTGAGCTGATTGGACCTTCGGATAGCCAATGAAACTTTTGGGGAAACAAAGAAGAAGGCAGTGGTTCCCTTATCAGGAGAGGTCATGACTTCAGAAATAAATTGACCCCTCCCCCATCTGTGTGTGTGTGAGGGAGAGCTAGAGAAAGATAAGCGTGGGAGCCGGAGAATTCCTTTGTTTCAAAACAATAATGCAACCTTTTTTCTATCCCCCTCACACAATGAAAACTACATTCAAACATGCACCGTCTTCACTGGTACTTTCTCGACTAGTCTCCAAAAATAGACCCAGTTATACATGTAGGTTCAAATGATAAAAAATCGTAATTTTATAAGGTATTTCAAATTAAATATTTTGCAAAATATTTTTTTGAAATACATGTAGAATCGTGGGCAGTGCCACAAGTGGGGGCGGGGACATGGTGTGGGCAAGGGATGAAATTGTTCAAGAAATGCTCCACCTGGGGTCAGTCTCAAAGAATAGTTCATGAATGAGTTGTTTGTAAACATCTTTGGGATTTGGACTTTGCACTGGCTGATCTGGGCTGATTCATTCATATGCAGGGGTGTGGCACTTGGAGGGATGCATGCATAATACCAGAGTACCAGCATGGATTTAGGAAGGATTTTCATTGGAACAATAAACTGAAAGTTTTAATCTCATTTCATGTAGTTTCTTTTGATATATCATGGAGAAGGGGAAAAAGGTCCTACTTTCATTTATTCTAAACATGTGACTTTGATGGAGATTTCACCATAAAGTAGGTCAACTATTGTGACTTAAAAGACCTGATTCCCGACGAACAATCAAATCATTCGATTATTTTTTCAGGAAATAATTGAATGGTAAAAATGACAATCGTCCCAGGCCTAACATCCATGCACCATAGCGGTCACGCACAGTTCTCAAACTCCTTTGCTATTCGTTCATTGTGTGCAGAGAGGGCGGGATAAAATGACAAACACAGTGCAACTCCTTTGCTATTTGTCATTGTGTGTATAGAGGGCGGGATAAATGACATTACACAGTACAAGTACATGTTCCTTGTATATACAATGCATTTATTCCAAGTTCCACTCCCATCATATCAGTAAGCGCAGCTACCGGTAGGTCATGGAGCATAGCCGGTGTGATGTGCGGGGCAGACGGGGGAATAGTCAACGGAACGACCGTACCGTGCCGTCATATGCCCGCAATAGCAGCCGCGAGCTAGCTGGGCGCCTTGCCACTTTCCTAGCTGTAGTAGGCCTGTAAGTGGTCTTAAGTTGGTGGGACTTCGGCGCAACCCGATAAATGAAGTTGCTATCACTAAGATGAGTTCATGGAGTGTATTATTTTTTTCTGAATATTTCCATTTAATTTTTCCACGCATGTCGCTGAAATTTTACGCATGGTTCCACTTGGTCTCCATTTCCGCACGCATGGTGTTTGCACCATGCGTGTTATACACTGGCGAGAACGCTGGTGGTATGTTGTTGCAACAACAAAATGGTAATAAGGCATATTTAATTTTTCACTATTTTTCTTGTATTTTGGTACACAATGGAAGCACAACTTTTGACCATTTTTTTCCAAAGTATACATATGAAAATAAACTTTTTATTTCTTGTTCCTGAAACTATCATGTATGAAGGACTTAAAGTATTAACAAATTCAAGAAAATATTGAATTTGAATTTCTAAGCTCATGTCCACCAACCTGTGGAATTGCCCATAAGGTTTCAGAACAACGATTGCGGGTAATTTGAAGAGGTTACCACATGGTCAGTATGACCTGCGTGGACAGGCCCCAGCATTGAAAAATTGGAATTTGCGTGGGTGTGTTGTCTCTATGACCAATCAGAGCGCAGTATTCTTGTTTTTAAGCTGCTAAATATACTTGGCCTATGAAAAACTGGATGCTGAGCCATCTAAAATGACTCTCATGAAACCTATATCATAGTAACGCTTAGATCTTTAGTTCTATCATAAGATATGGCGGCTCAGCTACAGCCGGGGTAATAATGTGATACCAAGTATCAAGCGCAGTAGATTATATGCAATTATAGTAGCTGTGCTATATATATATGGAAGATATTATTATCATTTATTATTAGGAAATTAACCCCCTAAAATGCAAAGTCCAAAGCATGGTTCTAGACTAGAACTTTTTTGTAGGGGGGATTAAAAATTTTCTACATTGGTAATTTCAATACAATGGTGATGGTCTATATTGTAGGCAGAGTGGGGGGGGGGGGCCTTGGAGGCACTATACTGGCCATGCAGCTTGGTATTGGTGTCTGTAATTAGCTATGTGCGAATACGGGGCATCGCGGGCGCTGGTTTTGGTGGCACGGTTTTCGCGCGGGTTTTGCTACAAGTGGCATCGCCTCTGTCTGGGGCGGCTCATTGAAAATGGGGTTTAATGCGCATGCGCACATAGTAGGTGCAATCTCGTGCCTTTTAACAGACAGCTGAAGATGTGCTCTTTCTGTACATATAAGTTTCAATGTGGATACTCGCCTGTAAAGTGTGGATATCGGAGCTTGAAAGTTCATCAAATTTTTGGACGCGGAAATGTTCGAAATTTTAAAATGGTTAGTAAAACAAGAATCCGATTAGGTATACAATTTGACTGGAAATATATTTGAATTATCAAAAAATCCAAACTTACGCGATTCTGATGCTGCGCAGTCCAGATATAAGAGATGCCAGCTACCCTTGTCACAGCCGGTCTCTCGGCAGTCGAGCTGCCCGATGCGCCTGCGTTTGGCAGGGCGATGCTACCCTTGTCACAGCCGGTTTCTCGGCAGTCGAGCTGCCCGATGCGCCTGCGGTTGGCAGGGTGATGGGAGCGGTCGATAGTGAGTCGTTCATGCTGGATTGAACTAGATCGTAAATTGCTTACTTGATGATTATGTTGTGCCTTTTTTGGGAAATCTCTGTCATTATACCGTAGATAATTATTCTGATATTGATTTTAATACATGTACATACATTTGTCACAGAAAGATTTTATCATCCCAAGGTTATGTGACTCAAGTCAAGAGTCTAGTCTAGGTGGTTGATTATCGTTTCATTTGGAAACTGGATTTGCTTTTGACAGTGGAATATCAATGTTGACTTTTCTAAAATTAAATTCATGGGTTGAAATCCCAGGGGGACACGTCCCCCTACCCAAAATAATAGGGGGACATGTAACAATAATACATTTTTTTTTCTTTCTTTTTTTCTTTTTTGGTCAAACTTTTTGGGGTTAAAATGACCTTACAACAGTTTGGGGATAAACTTTTTTTTTTTAACTTGTCAGAGTTGCCGGCATCCATAGGCGGCGAAAGCTGGGGGAAGTGTACCCCCCCGCCCTTAATTTGAGGTGGGGGACGATCCCCCCCACCTCAATTTTTTTTTTTTGATAACCTTTTTTTTTTCTTTTCTTTTTTTTTTTGCTTGTCAAATTTAGTTTTCTGCGTCCCCCTATAATTTTTGGTTGATAACCTTTGGTGTATTTTTTTGATTATCAAAATAATTTGGTGGTCCCCCCTAAAATTGTTGGCTTTCGCCGCCGATGCCAGCGTCCCCTACCTTTGGGGCCAATTTCCGCCCATGATTAAAATGCAAAAAAATTGTTGTTTAATTTTTCACTCTCAGAGGAAATATTTCACTTCCACATGGCTCTATTGTCTATTTTTTTTTTCTATGTTATTCATTTTTTTTCTATTTTATTATAATTATTATTATTTTTTTTCAAGAAGGGTGCAGGGGGGGGGGTTGTGTTCATAAGTTGAAATGGGGATGGGATTTGTATAAATTTTTGTGTCACTTTTGTTCTCTTGTTTTGAGTGTTGGAGCTTTGATGCCTGTTTTTGTTGCTGTTCAGAGCTTTATTTATGTGCAGTGATTTCACGCTAGAATATGAACTTATTTTTCATAAAAAAAGGAGTGCTCGAACATGGCCTTTGTTGTAATCATACATATCTAAGAAATGCATATATTAATGCTTAATTTTTATGTTTCCTTCTTGATACTTGAATTACATGCAATGCTACATCTTTACACCCTCAGACTCTGCTGCTCATCCTTCCTAAAAAAAATTGTAATCGAATGCCCACGGTCTCCAAAATGAAAGCTACATTATCCATCTGTAAACAAATTGTTGAAACAATAAAATACATAAAGAATTGGTGAAACAATCAAATACATCAGAAAAGCACATTTGTATTTTTATACCATACAAAGTACATGTACAAAAGGAATGATATTTTTCATTTGTAAAAAAAAGACCCCATACATACATGTACACAATACTAAAGTTGAAAAAGAGCTAATTGTAATTTATATCAGAAAAACAAAGAAATACATTAGAAATTACAAAAACAAGACTTTAAACTAATTTATTTAGGAAATTATCTACATGATGCTGTTTTGATGCCAACTAAATTATATACAAATTATCTCTCATTATCACCTTCATTTGGCAAAAAAAAGAGGCGAGTAATTGTAATTTGCATAATTAATTAGAATTAATTAAAAGAAATTATTTTACACATAATAAGAAGAAAAATTACCAAGTGAAATGATTACACATCAATTGAGTTTTCTTTCACCTTTCCATTGATGAGCATGATCGGTTCATCACGGACGGACATTTGATAGATTTTGAAAGTTTTGAGGCTTGTAACAAATTAGGAATAAGATGAACAAGGTTCCTTTGTGTTTTATAGTGAAGGGTAGGACATAGTATGCTGAATGATTAAAAAAGTTTGTTGCCATGGTTACCTACAAACACAGGTATCCACTAAATGTGCCATATCACGGACGGACAAGATAGAAATGTGGTTTTTAGAATTTTTGTACATTTTTATTGTTTCTATCTAAACAGCTTTACATGGACCAATTATTGTTAATGCACCTAACACTCGGGTATGTTAGCTTCTATGTTCAGCATATTGAATTCTTAACCAATATCAAACTTCCGAGAGAATTGCAAATATTTTCCATCACGGACGGACATCATGGATGGACATCACGGACGGACACAATTAAAATACAATGGAAGTACTCTGTAAAAAGTTCTTAGTACTTTTTTGGTAAACAAATGCAATTGTTTTGATGATTTGTACATATTTTAATAATATTAAACAGTATTAGTTGCACAATCAAGTTGCTACAACTTCAATCAAGTTGCTGCAACTTGATTTAAGATGTAGCAACTTGATTTCTATGCTAGACGCACAGTATAATCTAGACATACGATTGCTCTTAACACATTTCTTGTCAAAATCGAATGTAAAGAATAGGTGATGTACAACTGTATAATAAAAAAAATAAAAAACGTAAAAAGCCATTGATATGCAGGCAGAAAGGAGCAAATTCCTTTTACTTTCAGAAGATGTTAGTATTCATAGAGAATTAGCAAGTGAAAAGACTTTAAATGAAAAATTGACATCCTGGTTCTTCCCGCATACATTTTTTACATAGTTTTTGTGGCTCAACTTACCCAAGACGATGGCACAACTTACCCCACAGATGGGGCAAGTTGAGCAATTTGACATCCTTTTTTTCAAAGGTCACAATGACATTCAGCGTGGGGGTAGAAAGTTATATATAGGTGAAAAATATTTCCCAAGAATCAAATTTAAAGGTAAGGTACTTATTTCTACAATATTACTAGTCATATCAATTCTAACGTGCAAAATGCAAAAAGTGTCACAACTTACCCCGCCTTCCCCTATTGTCTTTTTAAAGTGTAGAATACAAGTAGGTTCAAAATCAACAGCTACATGTAGTTGATTATTGATCATGTTGATACAAGTATTTTTTTGATCATGATGATTTTAGGCATTAATTTTACAAGAGCAAAGATGTTTTTTTAAGGTCCAAAAACTAAATCTAAAAGATTAACAGGTCACTGATCCTTATGCTTGTTTGTTGGATCAACACTTGTCAGGGGCTCTCTTTAAATCCATCTTTTGCATATATCAAAGCGGAGACACCCCATAACATCAACAGCCCTCATGTATTTAGGCCCTGACCGAATCCAAAATTGAAATTGATATTCCAATCCAAAGCTTAACTTCTAAACACTACATTGCAAGCTTTATGCATTTTCACAGTTTACCAGATAAGCGATTTGCTTAAAATTAGCTCCAAAATGGACTTCGAAAAAAGGTATTCATGTAATTTTCACAAACCTATGTTCTGTTAGAAGCATTGTGAATCCATAAGTTTGTACATGGAAAAATTGATTTTTCTGCTTATCAGATTATGCATTGCATTCTACTTCTTCTCCATCACTTTCTGCAAGCTTGAATTGATGAAATCTACAGCTTTGGACTTGTTCTTGCCATACTTTGTTTCCCGCTTTTTGGCATATACATGTACATGCAGCTTTTCAACTCTATCTGCATTCCAATAATGCTTAACAATTTTCCTGACAACAATATAGCCCCAATAACGGCCAAACAAAGATATCACAAAAAATTGTGAAGAGTTGTAGGCTTATTCCATTTGAGTTCTGAATAATTCTCAGAGCCATTTTTCACTGCAATTAGAAGCTAAAATTAAACTCATAATCTGCTCAGCAAAGTTTCTCATTTGCATATATGAATCTTTCCACAAGTATTTCACTCGTCCGTCCGTGATGAAATTAATGTCCGTCCGTGATCATTTTTCATTGATTTATTAAATGCATAAAATGTATGGATTTTAGCTATGTTCAAATAAAATGATGAACAGTGTCCAGTGAAATACTTCTACACACTTTTATTTCTGTTTCTATTCTGATAAAGAATAAAAAGCTGAGTCCATAGACATTATCCTAATAAAAATGATCACGGACGGACGGAAATGTTAACATCTACAAGGAAAGTTTACTTCCCATATTTTTTTCCTACTAATTTATGTTTGATGACAGATTAATGTTCAGAGTGCAAGACCATTAAAAAAATTGGAGTAACTTTGAAAACAATAAAACTAGAGTGAAATGAATTTGAGTGAATTAACTTTGTCCGTCCGTGATCAAATTAATGTCCGTCCGTGATCATTTTTGACTGACTTTATGATATGGATAAAATGTATGGATTTTAGCCATGTTCAAATAAAATAATGTACAGTGTTTAGAGAGATACCTCTAAACCTTTTTATTTTTTATTTCTACTCTGATAAAGAATAAAAAAACTTTTCATCTTTTTTTCCATCACGGACGGAAATTTCAAAATGGAAATGTTAACACCTACCAAAAAAAATTAGTTCCCAATATTTTTTTTCTACTATATTATGTCTGATAATAGAGAAATGTTCAGAGTGCAAGAACATCCAAACCAAATTAGAGTAACTTTAAAAACAATAAAACTAGAGTGAATTTAATTTGAGTAAAAATGTCCGTCCGTGATGAGAGGTAGCAGCACCCCCATGAATAAAATGGACTATTCCGGTACTTTCGGAATCATCAATCTTCATGAAACTTAGTTTTTTGAAACCTGAGATATCAAAG
Source organism: Lytechinus variegatus (assembly GCF_018143015.1). NCBI lineage: Eukaryota > Metazoa > Echinodermata > Echinoidea > Temnopleuroida > Toxopneustidae > Lytechinus > Lytechinus variegatus. Next base: position 40,622,910 of record NC_054741.1, on the reverse strand, counting down.
ATTATTTTAAAAGCAAATTTGATAAAAGTACCTTAAAAATTTTTTTTCACCTCAATGCGAACCCTTAACCGATCATGCTCTGATACCTAAATTACTTCAAAGGGCTCAAAAACAAAGAAGTTAGAGCCCGTTGAAGACTTGGGTTCAAAATGGTCACAAAATGTTCGAAATGGTCACAAAAATCGGTTATGCACTCCATTGACTTTACATTAAGACAATGACCACAAATTTGGATAAATATGCGCGATTTAAACTAGAATAACTTTATAATTTCTTGATGAAAATTTGAGTTCTTGGTATCATTTGAAAGGTCTTTTTAAGGGCTTTCAAATGATACCAAATTCATTGAGATTTGAGGATTTTCATTTTTTTTGTCACATACCTACTGTAATATCATCTGTCTCCCCTACCCCCTGCCAAAAAATATATTTGTTTCAATATTATGAGAGTGATCGAAGTGATGGAGCTAGAAAAATAAACGTGTGCAAAGTGCAGAATAATTTCATCTGTATGTAACCGCTGATTAGGGCATGGTATTCCCCTTCACGATAAGTGGGACAAGACTGTTGCTAATCATGAAGAGGGCCTATGTTACATGTGCCCTATCATGGAAATTCAATTTTATAACAGCAAATGTGCCAAGCAGTGGTGAAGTGAACCAAAGTGGCCAGACTGTGCAATTGGGGTCAAGTTTTCTAAAAAGCTGCAAGTGAGCAAAGCTAGTGAGAAGAATTTTGACCCTATAATTTTTTTTTGTAGATTCAGAAATTATCATATTTCACCTTCTCCCTTTCCTTTTGCTCCACTGGAGCAAAGTGAGCAAGGAGAAATCCTTTCTAGAGCAATGTTTTCACAAGTAATATGACAGTCATATAACAAGGTTTTGCAGGAAGTGGATTTTAATGGCAAAAATACTAGGGAATATGTTAACCAAGGAGTGAATTTTCAAAGTGAAAACCAGTATTCGAAGCACTTTATGAACTACCAAATAAATGTAGACCTACAGCATTTTAAAATTCCTGAATGTGATACTCATGATAGATCAACTGAAAAAATATAAATTCAAAGTAAATTACCCCATGGTAGCTCCCCTGCATAAAACAGCAGTCTACACAATAGTAGAGAATTTGTCAAATCACTCTCAAATATTATCAATAACTTTAGCCTCAGACAGGAATAATAAAGAAACCTAGCCATTTTCTCAAAAATTGAAAGAGATTTTTTTGGTAGGGTTAGCTATGTTATTAGACATATCACTTAATCTCCTATAAAAAGAATATTTTAATTCATGTTGCCCCCAAAATAAATCTTTAATATTACATGATATATTTGGGAGCTTCTCAAATAGTCTTTTAAAGAGGTGGAAAAAAGGCATTCAGCAATGCTTTAGCAGGCCCTGACTCTTTACTTTGCTGCAAATCATCTCTGGGAGAATCAATAGAAAACACAATTAAGTGTTTTCCACCTTGAGATCAAAGATGCAGACCTGCAATTGAGGGTAAGATGGTATGGAAAATGGTTAGAACACTCCAGCAAGCATATCTACATTGTCGTCACCCTAGACATTTCCCTTACATACATGGAACATGTTGCCAAGAGAAAGGCTAAAGTTGGAGCAAAGAACAGCGTCCTGAAGAAGCCTGCCAATACAAAATGGGAAACAGATGCCAAGACCATCCATACGACAGCTCTTGCTCTATGCTACGCGACTGCTGAGTATGCAGCCCCTGTCTGGTTTAGGTCATCCCATGATGCAAAGATTGATCTAGACAGGAAAACCGTTGTTTCTGGGGATTTATATATAAACAATTTTCTGACACCTCGCCTTCCCTAGTCGCAAGAAATGATGCACACATGTATGTAAATCATGACTTCTGATGAAAAGTTCATTATGTTGCAAATAAAGTTTATTTATTAAAGTCAACTTCTAAATTATATTGTCAGTGACTGCTGGCCTACTTCGGCTTCAAATCGATCAAGGTTACATGGTGATAACTTAACTTAAGCCTATCTCCGAACTTAACTCCAACATAAGTTAACAAACAGCTGAAGCTTAAATATATTTCTAGATATTTTCATTTATAGTTGTCTTGAAATATCATGAAAATCAGAAAATTGGAATTACAGGTATTTAATTTGTATGAATCATGGTCATTCCCTTTTTATTGTTAGACATTACCGAGCTCCTCACTTAGAGACACCATCACACACTGGAGGAGTGAGTTCAGAGGCAATGGAGAGACAACAACGTAGAGAAAAGGAGAGTAGGAAAGGAGTTGTTTATGCTTCATCCAACAATGATGATAGAAAAGGCAGGGGATCAAGAGGTTAGTCATGTAATCTTTATTTTACTTGTTTTGAATAATGTTAAAAGCTATTGAAATCATGATGACATTTAATTGGTTGAAATCAAATTTGTCATTGAAAAATCTAAGTTCGATTTTGATATTGAAAACTAGCTTTAGGAAATAGTCCTAAGATCAAATGAAATAATTTAAGTGAATATTATTTCTAAACAGGAATCACAAAATGCTAATTTTCTTTTGTATATCTATAGTGTGATATCTTGCATGATTTCTGTTGGTAATTTCTTTACTCTTTACTTTCTTTCTGTTAAAACATGTTACTCTGGATATGGAATGACATGGAAATTGGAATGTTACAATAACAATTATTACTTTACTCACATGTATAACCTTATATACAATAATTATTGATTTGTCTCTGATAATCATAATCAGGAGTGCAAAACCTGAAAATCTAGCATGTTTTTTTAGTTTGCTCTACCAACTTCACAAACTAAATAAACCCAACTTATTTTCAAGCTTAAAGTATAGCGAAAAACATTTGAGATATCTACCTAGAAAATGTGTTGCAGAAACTTTTCATTCCAAGATGGTGTCCAAAATGGCTTAGATTTTCATGAAATTTGAATTTTCGTACATAGAGTTTAATTAAAACAGCCAATTGCCACGAAATTGGTGTCATATGAATGATATTTGAATTTCCTACTTTATATTAGAGATGAAAAGGCCATATGACTGAGATTCTAATTTAATTAGAAAGCTGTATTTTTTTATACGCCCATTTCCAAGGAACGTATTATGGTATCATGCTCGGTGTCCATCCGTCCATTAACTCTTCCTTGTAAACGCGATAACTTTAGTGTAAATTAACCTAGGCTTATATAATTTGGTGTGTATGATACTAGCATAGATTCCAGGAAGACTATTGATTTTGAGGTCAAAAGGTTAAAGATCAAGGTCACAATGACATGTTTTCATCTTACCCTCCTGCAGTCCTTGTAAACATGATAATTTCAGTGTAACTTAACCTAGGCTCTTCTAATTTGATGTGTATAATACTAGCATGAATCCCAGGAAGCCTATTGATTTTTACCCAGAAAATGGACAAAATTCAAATGAATACCCTTTTATCTATGATTTTTGTCAGGAGAAATTCAACACAATTTTTTTTAAACAGTCAGGGTGATAATTTTTTTTAAAGAAGTGAGATATTTGACAACAATTTGCATATTTCTGTCAAAAATTTGCACATGTACTGTTATCTTGAATTGAATTAGTATGGCCATAGGCATACACGATCGTAATTGTAATCTGTCATAATCGTTTTTGTCTCATCTGCATAGCAGAGTGAGACTATAGGCGCCGCTTTTCCGACGGCAGCGGCGTCAACATCAAATCTTAACCTGAGGTTAAGTTTTTGAAAGGTTAATCAAGTATTACTGAAGATCCTAAGAGAGTTTCATGTCACATGACCAAGGTCAAAGGTCATTTAGGGTCAATGAACTTAGACCATGTTGGAGGAATCAACATCAAAATCTTAACCTGAGGTTAAGTTTTTGAAATGTCATCATAACTTAGAAAATATATGGACCTAGTTCATTAAACTTGGCCATAAGGTTAATCAAGTATCACCAAACATCCTGCATGAGTTTCACGTCACATGACCAAGGTCAAAGGTCATTTAGGGTCAATGAACTTTGGCCGATTTGGGGGTATCTGTTGAATTACAATCAAAACTTTAAAAGTTTTTGGATCTGATTCATGAAACTTGGACATAATAGTAATCAAGTATCACTGAACATCCTGTGCAAGTTTCAGGTCACATGATCAAGGTCATTTAGGGTCATTGAACTTTGGCCGAATTGGGGGTATTTGTTGAATTACCATCATAACTTTAAAAGTATGTTGGTCTAGTTCATAAAACTTGTACATAAGAGTAATCAAGTATCACTGAACATCCTGTGCGCATTCTAGGTCACATGACCAAGATCAAAGGTCAATGAACTTTGGCCATAATGGGGGTATCTGTTGAATTACCATCATAACTTCGCAAGTTTATTGATCTGACTTTTGAAACTTGGACATAAGAGTAATCAAGTATCATTGAATATCCTGTGCAAGTTTCAGGTCACATGATCAAGGTCAAAGGTCATGTGAGGTCAATGAACTTTAGCCACATTGGGTTTTTTTGTTACCATCCTATCTCTGTAAAGTGTATTGGTCTAGTTCATAAAAGATGGAAATAAGAGTAACCAAGTATCAATGAACATCTTGTGCAAGTTATAGTAGTTTTCAAAGTCAGCACTGCTGCTGTGTTGAATCGCGTGATGCAGGTGAGACGGCCAGAGGCATTCCACTTGTGTATTTAATAAAAGGAAATAGACAACACATGAATTCTTCGGGGTCAAAGGATCATATTGCATATTTTGTTGATCGCTAAATCAGATGAGACTCGTGGTTTGTGAATCTTTGTTTGAGGTAGACCTCTTGGGTATTGTTTGTTATACTTCAAACTTTGAAATAAGCTTGTCTCCTCTATGGTGGAACAAAATACCTCTGATTATTTGATATTATTGATACAGATTAAAAACAACTGTGATTTGATAAAATTGCATTTGAATTTGAATTTCATTTTATTTTAGAATGGTATGAAAGAGATAAGTACAGGGATAGAGACAGGGGAGGTGGAAGGCATAGAGAGAAATATAAAGAATTGGATAGAAACAGAGATAGAAATAGACGAGACAGACCTCATGATCGCCGTGCAGACCGCAGAGATTCTGAGAGAGGGAGTCGCAGTGATAGAAGTGACAGGAGTGTTAGAAGCAATTGGGAGCGTACTCCTCGGGCTGATGATGATCTTTTGACTCCAAGAATTTCAAGAGGTAGGTATTAAACCATAGACTCTGGGAATCAAATGGCTTCTGTATTAAGTCTATGAGAATTTAATAGTCTATAGGGTCATTAGGGCTGGAACTAAAACCCGGGTACCCGGGTCCCGCCCGGAAGCGTCGGGTACCCGGGTAGAAAAATCAATACCCGATACCCGAAAATTGCTCACCAGTATAACGTACATTTGATTTGTATTGCGTAGTGTAAGACATGATTGTAAACTCATCACAAAAGTACACAAGTCTCATTTTGAATCTCACCTATTACCCTCGAAATATCCATAAATATATTAGTTTTTCAAGTGATGATGATGTGACTGAGATCGTTCAATCGTCGCCATGTTTCTTTTGCAGCGCAGTGACGTCATCCAGCCACTGCGACGCAAGCCAATTTATGAATGAAAATATAGTAAGCATGCACATTGCAAGCCTCAGCCCCACCCAGTATTCCGTCAAAACAAGTCTACAATACTCTGTCACCTCGTACCAAAATCGACCTAGAATTTCACTTTCCTTTATTTCTTATGAATTATGAAAGGTATTCTCAGAGGATCTGTTTTCTCACCAATACCACGCAAGTAAGCAAATTTTATTACTTCTTGCTTTTCCGTCAAAATCTTACGAAGTAGCGTCGATGTTGCATTGTGTTTGTGAGTTTGTAGAATCTATCGCTACGTGAACATAGTCAATTGATTTCCGGGTTTCGGAGCATACGAGGCGCCAGCCAATCACGTTCTTGATACCAGTTTCAGTTCATTATAAACCGAAAACGGTAACACGATCGTGATTGGCTGGCGCATTTGACGCTCCGAAACCCGGAAATCAATTGACTTTGTTCATGTAGCGATAGATTCTACAAGCTCACGAACACGATGTAATATCGACGCTACTTCGAAAGATTTTGACGGAAAAGCAAGAAGTTATAAAAATTTGCTTACCTGTGCGGTATCGGTGAGAAAACAGATCCTCTGAGAATACCTTTTATAATTCATATAAAATATAGAAAAGTGGAATTCTAGGTCGATTTTGGTACGAGGTGACAGAGTATTGCAGACTTGTTTTGATGGAATACTGCGTGGCGCACGGGAGGCTTGCATCGCAATGGCTTGATGACGTCACCTATGGGGTTTTTCCACTAGTCATATTTCGAGCGACATGATTTTCGGGTGTCCGCCCGAAAATTACCACGGGTACCCGAAAAGAAAAAAACCCGAAAGTCCCAGGCCTAAGGGTCATGTTATACATCTATCCATATACCAAATAGTAAGCAACTAATCACAGCTGGTGAAGATGATTGGCAAACTACTGTAAGAGCTATCATTTCTCGGAGGCCCTGACATTTTTAAGGGTTGTAGAATTCGTGATGGAAGATCTACCAAAAACTTCCACAGCATTTCAGAGAATAAAAAATATTGCAAAACATGTAAAAAATATGCTCCACAAACTTCCTACATGTATACTGACGTGTATTTTATGTGTGAAATCAAATCCGTTGGGATGATTACTATGCTAGTGCAGGCATCTAGATCTTGCTGCTGCAAGTTTTATTGTGACCTCATAAAGGAATTTTGCCGTCACAACAAAATAATCAAGGGGCAATGCACTTTTATTTTGCGCAGAGTTTTACAGCTAGTGCGTATGTACACTGCGCACGCTCATCTAGACCTTGTGCGATCCTCAATGTATGTGATGGATAATTATTGAGAATGATAGAGGATGATGGAACAAAAATGGAGTGGCAATGATCTCTTCATTTCGAATGTACTCAAACTAATTTATAATGAGGTATGACCATGGGCTGAAAATCAGCAAAACTAAAGTTCCATCACTGCAAGTAATGATTGATGGGGAAACCTACCCTTTATCACATGACCGGCTTCTGACCAATTCTATAGCAAGATACTTAGTATGTGGAATATAAAAGAGAATATATGACTGAGCGTTGTTGGTTCAATCAGTAACACATCTGCCCTCCGAAAATAAAGGTCATGGGTTCGAGTCCACCCCAGGCAGATGACTGAAGCCAGTGCGTCGTGTGTAAATGTCTCTCCCATGTTTCATAGATGCAGGCTATGTTACAATAGAAAACACTCTTTCCCTCAGATAGGACATTAAATGGAGGCCCCTTGTAGAGGAGAGTCACCACCTTTACACATAAAGAACCCACTGCACTCTTCATATAAGAGTAGGGGGAAACCCCGGTGTAGTGGTCCACCTGCACTCTCCCAATCAGTTATATTGGGAGGAAAGACCTACAGGTCATAGTTCACTTTTCGCCTCCCAGGCACAGGTGACACCAAACAAATAATAATATTGCCTAAACCTCATTGTTGTAAGTTTGCCGCCAATGTTGATGGTATGTTCTATGAAAGCCTTGATTTTAATTAAGTTTCTGCAGTAATGGTTACCATGAGTGGTAGAGTAGTATTATTAAATGCCTTGTGATATTCAATTCAATTCAAGTTTATTTTACTCTCTGCATAAAAATGAACACAAATGTGGTAAATACATATGAACAATATCAAAGACATAAAAGTAATACAAAAAAGCATTGAGAAGGAAGCAGCCATAAAGGAAAAGAATATCCTTATAAAATGGTCGACCCAACTTACTTTAAAAAGAATAATAATTATTGACAATATAAAAAGTAAAAAAAAGAAGACATTACAAAGGCATAGATACACAAATGGTAAGATTTGGATTATACTTTTAAAAAATATTCAAATATAAGGTTTCTGAAGTTACGTTTAAAAATATTAAATGAACATATTTTTGTCTCACCTGCGAAGCAAAGTGAGACTATACAGTGTAGGCGCCGCTTTTCCGGTGGAGGCGGCGTCAACATCAAATCTTAACCCGAGGTTAAGTTTTTGAAATGACGTCCTAACTTAGAAAGTATATGGACCTAGTTAATAAAACTTGGCCATAAGGTTAATCAAGTATTACTGAACATCCTATTAGAGATTCATGTCACATGACCAAGGTCAAAGGTCATTTAGGGTCAATGAACTTAGACCATGTTGGAGGAATCAACATCGAAATCTTAACCTGAGGTTAAGTTTTTTAAATGGTCATTTTCAAACAAAAGTGGACATGGGGGTGAAAATTAAAACTTGCTAGAAATCATTAGGCTTCAATGTTTTTAGAAACTAGACATCTTAAAGTATATTTTTCCATTTCATTTACATAAAATTATTAAATTAAATGTTACAAAATGTAGATTTTTGCGTTAAAACTCACATATTGCCTATCACAATATAAAATTTGTATTAGAAGCGCATTTGTTGGCAAGATACAAGCTGTGTATTGTATCTAACTCCTAAATTGCAAAAAAAATTCTGTGAAGTGTTTTTCTGAAAAAAATAGGGTTTCAAAGTTTTTAAAACTGGTTGTCGTGTCACTCACGTTTTAAATGCAAAAAGTTTTCTAGAGCTGTGTATTCTGAGAATTAATTTATCCCAGTACTGGAGCAAATACAGTTTATCTGTACCTTATTGTATATAAAGTAACTTGGTCCCATGTGTTAAGGTAAAGCTAAAATTAACTGTTAAAGTTGTGTCGTGTCACTCACGAAATGTCGTGTCACTCACGGTATTATATTGTGTATAAAAAAGGACATCCAGTAATTTTTGAAGCGTTTTACCAGGGATACAGTCAGAATGTTGTTCCTGACATCATTTAGGCCTATTTTAGGCTAATAATTTCCTCCATCTTCCTAATTTTACTCCTTTTTATGGAAATATTGAATTTGACATTGAGTTCATCTATTTTCTCTCCTCTCCGTGGTTGCCTTGGTTTAAAAAATCCTGACATTTTCCATTGGTGTGAAGACTCAGATCCTAATTCATATTTTGGTGAATGTACTGTGATTATGAATATAACAACATAATCAATCAGCACAAAATTATGAATGTATCAAGAGAAAAACCACTATACTTTAGCAATGGACATACAATGCATAAAGGGTTGGTGATGGTTCAAGTCATACCTAGGTATTACTCGAACATTCTCTGTCTCCATTTACAGAAATGAGCAGAAAGTTCACCTTTCTTTTGAGCAATGTTATTTCTTTGTTATACTCATAGCTAGAAAAGTCAGGGATCCTTTTTTGAAATTTGCAGAACTTTTAGTGGTAAAGTAGTATACATGAGAAATAAGAGATCACCATGAACACCAATCATTTTTTCAAATTTGGAAAAGAAAATATTTTTCTTTTCCTTCTGATTGATTAAATCAACCTTTTCATTTGCCATAAAGCTTGTATTCTAGGACATGAAATAAACAAATTTGCAAGATAACATAAACATTTCAGGTGAGAATGTACTGAGATTTGATAGAACATTTTGGATATTGCTTGAAGCAGCTACATGTACATGCCAAGATCAAAATCATTATTTGTTCGGCCACCATTCATACCGCTAGTGATTAACTATGTAGGGTCTGAACAGCAAACTACCGTAAGCGGGCCAATGTGCATTTACACATATTCATTACAACAAAATGATGCATGTTCATGTAGGTCCCAACAAGTCCCAACTGAGACTGCATTTTGATTTGAGCAACTTTGATGGGTTGCCATGTACCAGTAGATCAATTTTTTTTGGGGGGGGTACCCTGATAAGATCAGAGCTGGACCTCGAGGGGAAAAAGCTATTGAGGTATAAAGGGAGCCTGGTTGGGATGCTGAATTTGATTTTAGTGTGACATCCAAGGGCTTAGAAAAGGAAAGGCTAATGACTTGTAGTTGTCATGTAATAGTAGCAGACTGCAAGAATCAGGTACTGACTGCATCTTTCACCTTGTGGCTTTCCCTGGATTCCCGTGGTATGGTATATGATCAAATAATTAGCAATGAAAAGGCACTTACAAGATTCCAGCTAAAAGCATAGCTCTGAATTTTGGTACAGTGCCTACATGTACTGCCTTGGGAGGGTCCACATACAAGCAGTGTTCAGGAGAAAACCTATGCTTGTTGAGTTGAATTCCCAAGTTTCTCAAGGATTTGCTGATAGTCCATCTGAAGTGTGCAGCAACGTATTTGTGGTTTGGTACCAAAAATACATTGAAACTGCCATGTCCTATTTGGACAATGCCTAAAATATTAAAGGAGGATAATATTGTAATCCAATATTTCAAGAAAGAGGAGTCATACATGACATCATTGGCTACCAGACCATGCCAGATGATGTGACTATTGAGAATACCTTTCTTACAAGGAAAAATTATTCCATTCGTTATGGATGCTGAATTGTAGGAACCTGTAAACTTTCATATACAGATAGGGAGAAAGAATTCAAGTTTTGAGTGATATCAGGCCACAAAAAGAATGTTTGAGTTGATGTCAATGCCAAGACCACATAACAGCTCCTTCAAGTGCCTCCTTGTCCAAAGAGGAGAGTGGTATAAGCTCGAGTGTGACAATAATGTGGTATGGTAAAGGGAATGTGAGTTGATGGGCAAATATGACCATAAACCAAGAATAAAACACCAGGATGACATATTATGAACTTTAAAGAAAGCAGTTATGTAATCAAGCTTGTTTTTTGGTTAATGGTAGTTTACTCTTCTACATCATGCAAAAAATACTCTCAATGTTGAGATAAATGTATTTTTGCACTTGTCGTGTCACTCACGTTTTGGATGTCGTGTCACTCACGGTATATAGGAGGATACCATTTTCCATAGAGAAGGTTTGATTGATTTTGACTATATGTGTTAGATAGGTACACTATTTATGTCCATTTACTGGTACTCACAGTTCTCCATGACAACTACTTGGGCACGAATCCAACCATATGTGTTAGTGGTCAGAAACCCATGTCCAAAATTTGTCGTGTCACTCACGCACTGTTTTTTAATCATATCTACTAAACGAATTGTTGAATTCAAATCAAACTTGTAGTGGCCCATGCCAGTCCTACATTGTATATAATATAGTAGTCATGATTGATTCATAACCTTTAGGTTTGAACATATGAGCCCTTAAACCTCTCCGATTGTCGTGTCACTCACGTTTGAAAATGACCAAATGTCATCGTAACTTAGAAAATATATGGACCTAGTTCATGAAACTTGGACATAAGGTTAATCAAGTATCACTGAACATCCTGCATGAGTTTCACATCACATGACCAAGGTCAAAGGTCATTTAGGGTCAATGAACTTTGGCCGAATTGGGGATATCTGTTGAATTCCCATCATAACTTTGAAAGTTTATGGATCTGATTCATGAAACTTGGACATAATAGTAATCAAGCATCACTGAAAATTTTGTGCAAGTTTCAGGTCTCATGATTAAGGTCAAAGGTCATTTAGGGTCAATGAACTTTGGCCGAATCGGGGGTATCTGTTGAATTACCATCATAACTTTGAAAGTTTATTGGTTTAGTTCATTAAACTTGGACATTAGAGTAATCAAGTATCACTGAACATCCTGTGCGCGTTTCAGGTCACATGACCAAGGTCAAAGGTCAATGAACTTTGGCCGAATTGGGTGTATCTTTTGAATTACCATCATTACTTTGAAAGTTTATGGATCTGATTCATGAAACTTGTACATAGGAGTAATCAAGTATCACTGAACATCCTGTTCGAGTTTCAGGTCACATGATCAAGGTCAAAGGTCATGTAAGGTCAATGAACTTTGGCCATGTTGGAGTTTTTTGTTGAATAACCATCATATCTCTGTAAGTTTATTGGTCTAGTTCATAAAAAGTGGACATAAGAGTAACCATGTATCACTGAACATCTTGTGCGAGTTAGAGTAGTATTCAAAGTCAGCACTGCTGCTATATTGAACCGCGTGATGCAGGTGAGACGGCCAGAGGCATTCCACTTGTTCAATTAACCGGCAAAGAATTCCAAAGTAGTGGGCCACAAAAGAAAATAGATTTATGAGAAAGGCAAGTTCTTATTTTAGGAAAGTGGAAGTTTGCAGCATTTCTAGTAGGGTATTCATGAATATTATAATTTAATTTAAAACAGTTCAATAAAAAAGAAGGTAAAAGTCCTTTAGAACATAGATACCGTAAGTAACGGTGTATTAACTGCACCCGTGTATTAACCGCACCCCCAACTTTGTACTAAAAAAAAAAAAAAAAAATCTTACATTTACATGCATATTTGAGGTACGAAGAAACAAAATCTAAGTTTTTAAGATTTCAAAGTATCCAATTCCAAAGAGATTACCGGTATGCGGAAATCTGCTGTTCTTGATCAATTCATCTACAAATGTTAGAAAGAAAGAACGGTCCCGACAATTTTGGCAACTTACACACTCACTCACCTCACAGTCACAGTGTACACGCACACACACAGCACTGCCATTACATTGCAAACTTCGATACAGTACCACTCATGCCAGTACATCAAATTATGATCTGTGTCTTTCCCAGCATAGGAGGAAGAAACATTCACATTTCTTGCATCACAACCTCACAATCACTTTCAGAAATTTGATGTCTTAGCATGAGTTTTGGATACGGGATTACAGGAAGGTTCAAGAAACAAAGAAATTGACATTTTTTTCAGTTGTTTTTTACGGCTTCGTGCCGTCTCTCTCGTGCGTGGTTTACATGGTATCTTATGAAAAGCAAACAGGAAGGAAAAAACGGGACACAGAAACGAGAAACGGGACTTTGAATAGCGCCAGCTTAAGTCGCACTATAACCACATTACAACGCAATCTCTAAGCTAGCTCATTCAACTCTCGCTCATCGGTGACAAAATATTACCGAGTATGCTTGGCGTCTCTTTTGAATTAGCCAGGGAACTTCACTACTTTGAATCGAGAATAAAGTCAAAATTAGTGTCATGAAGGTGGGTGCGTTTGTTATGGACAACATTTAATTAAGATCGTAATAATCGCTTCCCATTACTCACGGCTCATACCCCTCTAAACGACATTGCCTGGGCGGCTACGCCCGGCCACTCGATGTGTTGTGAACTGGCAGACATCGTATATGTACGGGAGGGGTTACGGCGGGCTGGCTCAGACCCGTCACCGTGTATAAACCGCACCCCGACTTTTGCTTCTATCCCGCTGAGAAAAAGGTGCGGTTAATACACCGTTACTTACGGTACATAAAAAGTCCCATTTCATACTTGTACATATCATAATTATTTAAAATTTTAAGTGAATGAAAAATAGGATAAGAATGGGCGTAAAAAGGGGAGTTGCTTATAATTCTGAATGTACGTTTTTGAAGTTTATGTAATCTGTCTAAATAAATATTTGCAGCATTTCCCCAGGCAAGAATGCCATAATTTAAAAATGGTGAAATAATAGCATAATACAGCAACTTTAAATTATTTGGTGGAAAATGATGCAATTTGTACATTATGCCTATGTTCTTAGACATCTTATTGCAGAGGGCATCAATATGATTTAACCACGTTAATTTATTATTGATTATCGATAATAAATTTTAATAATGATGAAATTAATAATGATAAAACTTTATCAATTTTATTTGCACAATTTCTCTCAAATCATACCAATAGAGCACAATATATGTAGTAGCAGTATACATGTAGATATGTGAAATATCTCAGAGAATTTTAGAAGAGATAAGGAGTGAAGATGTGATTGTTTTCTATGTAGTTTACATACTTCATACTTGTATATTAAGTTTGCTATAAACAATTAACTGAATTTGAATTGAAATCATTTATTTTTTCGGTACCATAATTTTCATGTTCCTTTACACATAGTCATGTTCTTTCATTTCTTATTTCACTCTTTGTCATTGTATGGAACAACTTTCCAATATTCAATGTCATTTTCATGTGAAGAATTCATGAATGTAATCCTTACTAATTACTCTGATTGTGTAGGTATTGAGACACCATCTCGTACAAGTTGGGAGGAAGAGGATGATGTGCCAAAGAAAGCACCATCACAATGGGACCAACCAACACCCAAGATGTCAAGTCAACACAATGATCTTAGTGAGAGACGAGATAGAAGTGAACGTGGTGACAGAAAAGATAGATCTAGTAGGAAAGATGGAGACAGGTATAAATAGAGCAAAGATCTTTTGTTACAAAATGATGCAGTATCATTGAAATAATTATTTTATTCTAAATGTCTACTTCCATGTTAAAAAAGCAGGGAAACAGTGATAGTCATGAATTTGCCCCCAAGACTTTATTATATACACAACAAAAGAAGTAAGTCCCGCTAAATCAAATTGCTGTAACTTTTGAACCGAATTATTTTGAGATATGATATTTCATAGGTGGTTTTCTACACTCATTAAGCAACTCCTGGGGAAAAATGAGATCGATCGGTTGAGTCATGCATGAGTAATTAAAGATTGAATGAAAAATTTCCATTTTTAAAAGTCTGAAGAGTTGTTTTTCAGTTTGTTCAAATGCAAAGTTGGGCAAAAGTTGTTTTAGGTGAATTTTATGGTGTTATGCTGTTTTACTATCCATCATTCAACCACTTAAAGGTCCTATGAAATAATTGTAAAACTTTTAATTTTTCGTTGAATAAGCATTCCCACATCGCAATTCTCCGCACCATTCTCTTTAGAAAAATATAATTTTAATTTCACAGCCAAATGAAAGTGGAAAATTGCCCATTTTCTGTGCCAATACGCCCCGCCCACAAAAATTCTGCAGAACGTCTTTTTGGAGTATCACGTTACCAGTGACGTCACTCGAAGAACGCAGCACCAGCGCTGGTGATTTGTTTTGCTGCACGGTCCATAGGTTTCACGTGTGGATTCGCTTTGTGATGTTTGTTATTGTATTTTTGAATTGAATGTAATACAAGCAGATCTTTCACATTACACAGTTTTTACCTGCCTGATAAATAACCATATTTTTATGTAGCATACTCAAAATCTGGATATTGTTCTCTGAAAAGCTCTCATTTTTTATTAGAGCATCACTCACAAGACTTATCAGAACGTAAATTCGTGATTTTTTATTTGACTCGGTCCTCGAGCTTGCTCAACTTTCTTCTGGAATTTAAACCAGCCTTTTTACAATTCTTACAAAAACTGTTTTCTGAATCTTAATTTCATGCAAATCTCGATCTTTACAGAATCTAAGGCATACCACACAATCGTGATTTCCAAATAAATTTCGAGCCTCTGGGCCTCGATTCAGTGCAGAGTACGCGGCAGCGCGAGCAGCGTATCCGGCATAGATATCACTGGCGCTAGTGCACTGTGCATGAACCAATCGAGGAGCTCGCCCAAAGCAAGAACATCGACGCATTTTCTACACCTCAGACGAGTGGAGGCGAGAAAATAAGAGAACTAAATGAGATCAAACATACAAATTGGGACTATTTATTATACAAAAACTCAGATAGATTGTTATTAAATAGAAATCTGGAATTATAAACCTACCAATAGTTGTCAACAAGCCTTTGTTGATCCAGATTGGCATTGCCATTGGCATCATCTTCCTCCTTGTCAGCTCCGTCACTGGCTGCAGGCTCAAATTGATATGGATTAATTATTCCATCATTTCCATTTCTACCATCATCAGACTCGAAGCTAGATCTTTCGGAGAGAGAAGTAGACCACTCCAATGCTGACTCTTCATCCGAAGGGGAGGAATTCGCCATTACTATTAGTAAAGGTCAATCTCAAGTTCAGTAAAGTTAGCTCAGCTCTGTCAAAGTGCACGCAAACATACAGTAAATAAAGCTGAACGCAAGCCGCTAGCGAAAGCCGACTTCTGTATGTGACGTCATTATGATTGACAGCTCTATTCGAGGTTTTCGCTGGAAAAAAGGTGGGCGTTCCCTGTCAAGTTCTTTGTCAGGGAATAACTCTGAAACTATCAATTGTACGCAAAAATAGGTCACAGATTCGCAATTTTCATGGCAAAATACCTCTACTAACACATCTTTAGTTTTAATTTCATAGGACCTTTAAGACCTGATTTTGATATTGTTCATGGTTGGGTGAGCACAGTGTATTGCAGGGGCTGCGGAAGCACGTACAAAAATGTAAAAATGACCATACGATTGTGATTTTTTTGCAAGGTCACCCCCCTCCCACTTTGGCTCAGTCCTCCCCCCTTTGAAAGCCGTTCCGCTGCCCCTGTATTGTGACGTATCATCATAGGGATTTATGGTAGCATCCTCTACATCTTGTTAGATCATGTTAAAATTTGAAAATGTTGATGGCTCCCTCGATTATAGGCCCCTCCCCCATTTTAAAATTCTAGATCCACCACTGATTTGTCCATACATTCAACTGATCCTGAGTAATTGTTCAGTGAAGAATACATTTATACAGTATAAAGAGTATTCATTCCAAAGTTTTCGAATGTGCTCGCTCAACCATGAAAATGTTTGAAGTTCGGAAAGTGTGTGGTGATAGAAATGATGGATGATAAAAACAACAGCAATTAAAGTCACATTTGAAACCAAATTTGCCCCCAATATTCACTTCATTACCCTTTAAAAAGAGTCTTCGACATTGAAAATACAAATTTTTCCACTTTGATGCATGCTCACTCATCCATAAATAAACAAATTGCTTTTGTTTTCGCACAGAATTTTGCCCATAGGTTGATAAACATTACTGCCAAACGACATTGCTAAAGACAGCCTTGAAAAAAGTTACACCATATTGAATAAGGGGTTACTTATTCTTAAACACATACACCCATAATGTACACAAGTCTATGAGAGAGGAAGTCAAAATTTTAACAAATATGAAATGAGGGTTTGTTTCATGGACGCTTTTTGTTACTTCTGCCAACCGTTATTTAATTTTGGTACCCAAAATTTTGCCAACTTCCATTACTACAGTTGTGATGGTTATTTCCGTAAACCCTAAGTGCGGTAATTTAAGCACTTTAATTGCTTCATTTACCGTTCTATGTGAGGTTTTTTCCATTCATCTTCCATAGGTTTCCGTGCTCCTTGTGTGATAATGCCATTGTTTATGCCCTAACTTCATTCTTGTCTCTGAATTGTTTGAATACATGGATTTTCTCCTTAGCTTCCAGCAGGATGCCAGGCCATGCTTATTTTCTTTAGGTTTGAAAGTTGGATTCTTTTCTTAGTGTTTCCTTACAGGATACCAGCTGTATGATTAAATCGTGATTTAAATCGCGATTTAAATCACCATGATTAAAAAAAAAATAATTGATTTAAATCACTTCCATTGAAAAATATACTAATTATGGACAAAGTATTTGTTCAATACAGTTTTAATTTTTCAAGTCAACTGAAAAACTTTGAATTAACTTTATATCAACAAAAGATCAAAGTCTTCATATCTACTTAAAACAAATTAAAATCAAATTAATAAAATCAGGTAATTCCTTAAAAACTACAGATGTATGTTGTCAATAGGTACTCATTTTTTGTAAATTATGTCGAGTTTTTCTTCTGAAATTTTACATTCTTTGTCAGTTATTATTAGTCAATTTCTTTCTTTACATAAAGTTTTCACATAATCCAAAGACTTTTCAGAGAGCAGTTTGTAAAAAAAAATATATAATATATAAAAGTCAATGAGAAAAGGTTTGTTGGCAGTTTTCCAGTTTTGATCCTTCGCCTACACATAACTACTTCTGTCATGTAAAATAAAAAATGATACCTGCATGTAATCAACATATTTAACATGCCTCTTATTTCCTATTGTTACATTTATCATACATTTGATGTTTTAAATAACATAATTATAAAAATCACAATAACATAATGTCGTACAGTCATAATTTGACTGTTGAGAAAAGCTTTCTCTTATAAACCTTTTAAGTCACTGCAGCCCATTTTATGTTCAGTGCTACAAATAATTGAAGTTTTGTATCTGCATGTAATAATGGAAAGAGCTCTATAACAACAATTTGCAAAACTCAGAATAAACATTTAACACTGCATCTAAATGTTAAGATGCAGGTACTTCAGTTACAATCATTGGCAGTTGTAAGCTGTGTCTCATTTAAAATAAAATACTTCTTTTTGTAATACATATATTGTATTTTTTAAAAGCAGTTTTTATCCTTTAAGTTAAAAATAAGTAGATTTTTTTTCATACTTCATGGATCAAACAGATTTTTTTGTAGAGAATATGGGAATAAAAATTGTAGATTAATGTAAAAAATCACAGTAACATAATGTAGTATAGTCACCCTTTGACTAAGCTATCTCTTATATTGTTCTCCAAAACTGAGAGTTTTGCATCTATATCTGTAGCAAGAGAAGAGCTTTTTATCAAACTAAAAAGATCCTAAACATATACAGTTGTAGTCTCTCCTTGACTATTGTAAAGCTGTGACTAATTGGAAAAAAAATCATTGATTTGAATTATTCTCTTACAATATATATGAATACTAGTAATTGGCAAAGGGTTTGTTGGCAGTTTTGATAAGGGATTTTTTTCTCTTGGATTTTTTTAAATATTTGAATGAAAAATCCCAGAGGGGAATTTTCTCTACTCACTGGGAATTCCCTATGGAATATTCCTTCATAGGCCTATGTATGATAGAATTAAGTTCAGATACATGATTCCTCAAATTTATTTTTGATTGTCCATTTTTACTGGATTTTAATTACAAAATATGTGGTTAAGAACAATATTAGGGGTGAAATGTATAACATCAATACTGATGTGATTGTAAGAGTAAGGGGAGGGGGGATAATTATCCTTTTTTTTCGAAGGAACTTTTAAAAAATCAAAAAATCTGATTTAAATAAAAAAAATCAGATTTTTTTTCATTTAAAAAAAAAATAAAAAAAATCACCAACCTTGTTAATTGATTAATCCTTATCATTTCTTAGTAATTTAATTACAAATGGCAATTTGTGTCTTGCCTGCATAATAGAGCAAGACAAAAGGCGATGCTTTTCTGAAAGCGGTGGCATCGTCAACATTGAAATTTTAACCAAGGTTAAGTTTATGAAATGTCATCATAACTTAAAAGGTATATAGACCTAGTTCATGAAACTTAAATATAAGAGTAATCAAGTATTACTGAACGTACCACCTGAGTTTCAGGTCACATGACCAAGTTAAAAGGTCATGTAGGGTCAATGAACTTTGACCATGTTGGGGGAATCAATATCAAAATCTTAACCAAGATTAAGTTTTGAAATGTTGTCATAACTTCGAGATTATGTGGACAGAGTTCATAAAACTTATACATAAGGTTAATAGTGTATCACTGAAGATCATGCCTGAGTTTCAGGTCACATGATTAAGGTCAAAGGTCACTTAGGGTCAACAAACTTTGGCCATGTTGGGGTTATTTTAGGAATTTTCATCATAACTGAAATTTTATGGATCTAGTTCATGAAACATGGGCATAAGAGCAACCATGTACCCCTGATTATCATGTGTGAGTTTCAGGTCACATGACCAAGGTCAAAGGTCACTTAGGGTCAACAAACTTTGGCCATGTTGGGGCTATTTGAGGATACTAATTGTAACTGAAATTTTATGGATCTAGCTCATGAAACCTGGAAATAAGAGCAGCAATGTATCCCTGAATACTGTATCAGGAACATGGCCAAGATCAAAGGTCATTTAAAGGTCAATGAACTCTGGCCGTGTTGTGAGCATGTTTTGAATTGGAGTCATAACTTAAAAGTTTATGGATCTAGCTCATGAAACATTGACATAACGGTTATCAAGTATGAATGATTGTTTTGCGCATGTCTTAGGTCACATGGTCAAAGGTCATTTTGGGTTAATGGACATAATATTTTATCATCTTATTAGTGTTTTCTTCTGTGAATAATTATTCATTAGCTTTTTTTCAAAGGCAGCACTGCTGCTATATCAAATTGTGTAATGCAGGCGAGACTGCCAGAGATGTTCCACTTGTTGTAACTTTGAATGTGTATGGATCTAGTTCATAAAACTAATGCGTAAGAGTTATCATGTATCACTGAACATCCTGTGCGAGTTTCAGGTCACATGACCAAGGTCAAAGGTCATTTAGGGTCAATGAACTTTGGTAATGATGGGAGTATTTGTTAAATTGGCATCATAACTTAGAAAGTTTGTGGATCTAGTTCATGACACATGGACATAAGGGTAATCAAGTACCTGGAGATCACTTATCTTTGACCATCCAAAAGGTGCACTTAGTTTTATCACAAGAGTAGCAATTAATACATTGCCTTCTTGGGACAACCCACTGATCTCTCCCCTAACTGGATATGCGGGGAGGGTCCTTTGTTTGAAGCCCGCGAGTTCTATTGTCCGCCATACCAGTTCCCCCAAAAGGAACGCGATCGCTCCATTAGCGATACGCTAGCTGTCTGCACACTGAAGCACTCATTGCTTTTTATAAAAACCTTCATATATTTAAGGTGCCAGAATTCACAATTTTCTTGAAACCATGGTACTTTCCCAGTATACAATTCGGAAACATAATTTTGAAGGGGTTGATGTTTTTCTCACCTACGGAAGAATGGATGAAATCCTTGACTTGTCTAGGGGTATTTTGGAGGTTTTCCAAATAACCATCTTAGGATCGATATGGCGAGGACTTTCTAGGTTATGCAGGCTTATAACACTGGGCTTGAACCCCCCTTTAATTTAAGTCTACCCCACCCCCCCCCAAAAAAAAAAATCAAACAAGTGTAACACCGAAAAATTCATCGTTTCAAACGTTGAAAAAAGAACTTTCATATTTTATTTCTGATTTTGATTACAAATTTTGAGCATTATTGTGTGTTTTTCTCTCTATTCAAATAATCATTTTCATGAGGTGGACTCGCCCTTTAAAGAACAAGTCCACCCAACAAAAACTTGATTTGAATAAAAAGAAAAAAAATTCAACAAGCATAACCCTGAAAATTTCATCAAAATCGGATGTAATATGAAAGTTATGGCAATTTAAAGTTTCGCTTCATTTCACAAAACAGTTATATGCACATCTCGGTTGGTATTCCATTCAACATTTTGTGCTTCCGGCAATTAAGGAGGTCCTAAACGTCAAATTCGTAAAAATTGAAATATTGTATAATTCAAACTATAAAACACAAAAGAAATAGTGAGTCAAATCATTGACTCTCTCATTTGGATGTAACTGGCTCGTTCATATCACTATTTTTTTTTGATAAGCGAAACTTTGAAATGTCATAACTTTTTATTTTACATCAGATTTTAATGAAATTTTCAGCATTGTGCTTGTCTGATTTTCTCTATTGATTCAAATCAACTTTTTTCTGAGGTGGACTTGACCTTCTCTCTCTTTCCTTCTGTCACATCGATCGACCCTCTTCAATTATCCTCTACCCAGTTTGTTCATACACTGTAGGCAGCGGAAGCGGGGGGGGGGGGGGGTCCTGTACCCCTAAATTTTAGGTGGGGGACAGACCCCCCAAAGTTTATGTTGACAACTTTTTTTTTCTTTTTGCTTGTCAATTTTTTTCCTGCATCCCCCTAAATTCAGGTGGACCCCCCTAAAATCGTTGTGGTCCGCCCTAAAATTGTGGTTGATAACCCTTTTTGATGCTTGTCAGATTATTTCTTTTGTTTTGCATCCCTTCCTAAATTTTGGGTTGGTAACATTTTTTTGCTTGTCAGATTATTTTTAATGCGTCACCCCCCAAATTTCTGGTTGATAACCCCCCCCCCTTTTTTTTGGCTCCACCGAGACATTTTTTCTTTGAAGACATTCGGCATCTCAAAATAAGTTCTGAGAAATTTCTGAAGTCTGTAAATCCATCTCTGTATAGCTTAATGTCTTTTTTACGTACTTAAAAAAAAGAGTTCTTGGAAAAAATAATTCGATCTATTGTTGTATTCACATGCCACAAGTTACATAAGCCCCCTAAAGTCCTAGTCCTTTACCGTACATGTACCTATAGCTTGTAAATTTCATTGTCCTTTCACAAATAAAAGATAAATAATTTTCAGAATACCTTGTAGATCCAGTCCTTGTCCCCAAAATCAGTCTATTTCGGTCAGGATCTATGCTTGCAAAAAAATATATTTTTTTAAACTCCTCCGAAACAGCAGATTTTCAGTCTTAACTTAAGTTTCACAATACATGCTATACACGGTCAGTATTTTCGTGTCTCAGTCGTGATATTCTTCTGTCCAAACATGATTGATAAACTCATAAAACTTGGTGACATTTGTGAATATTAATAAACTGAATATTCATTTGAATCACAACAATCGATAACCCCCCCCCCCCCCCCCGGAGTTTTAAAGTTTTGGAAACTTGCTCTGGTAATTTAGAATTACCACACATGTATTTGAGCACATGGGACTACATAAAGTCTACAACTATGCAGTTCACCAGCTTGTCTTATCTGTGAAAAGTAATCCCATTTTCTCTGTTTTCACGGTCGTCACAATAAGTGCAATTATACGTGGCACAGGACGACATCTTAAACTTTGTATCAGGTATAAATTCACATTGAAAAGTGCTGTTATAAGAGTTGATTTGGTAAGTATAATTAAGAATTGACACTATTGCCGTGTACCAGACTCTACTCCGATTTTGGCTTTTTTGGGGGAACTCGGCGTGCGGAGGTACCAACTTCCGGTGCTTCAACACGGAATAGGCCAATCAGCGTTATTGTTCCCATCCAGGTAGGGGAGAGATCAGTGGGACAACCTGAGAAGATGGGGGAAAAGAATGAACACTAGATGAAGTTATGTGGGAATCATGAAACAATTTGTCACATCCCCAATTCATGTTACAAGGCATTAGATCAAGAACGTTTCAATTATAGACATGACAGTGTAGTAAGTTTTACAGTGGATATCAGAAGAAAGTTTACACTTAGAAATAATGCTGTAAAATATCCTGAAGCCTTTTCCACATTTAACCATTGGTACAGTTCTCTTTAAAGCAAATGATGATATGATTGTAAAAATATCTTTCTGCTTGAGTGATCTCCACATACTTTTGAAAAGTTTGTGAAAAATTATTTGTGCAGAGCTTGGAAATATACACAACAAAAAAAGTAAGTCCCCCCTAAATCAAACTGCTGTAACTTTTGAACCAAATAATTTTGAGATATGATATTTCATGGGTGGTTTTATACACTCATTAAGCAACTCCAGGGGGAAAATGAGATTGATCGGTTGAGTTATGCATGAGTAATTAAAGATTGAATTAAAAATGACCATTTTTGAAAGTCACAAGAGTCGTTTTTCAGATTGTGCAAATACAGAGTTGGGCAAAAATTGTTTTTAGGTGAACTTTATAGTGTTATGCTGTTTTACTATCCATCATTTAACCATTTCAGACCAAATTTTGATATCGTATGTTCATGGTTGAGTGAGCACGATGTATTGCAGGGGCCGCGGAAGCGGGGAGGGGGGGGGGGGCTGGGGGGCTTCAGCTCCCCCCCCCCACTTTTTTCCATAAGCAAGTACAAAAATGTAATACGATTGTGATTTTTGACATGGTCAGGCCCCCCCCCCCCCTTTAAAAACTGCTCTGCGGCCCCTGTATTGTGACGTGTCATCATAGGGTTTTGGGGTATTATCTTTTACAGCTTGTTAGATCATGTTAAAATTTGAAAATGTTGATGGCTCCCCCGATTATAGGCCCCTCCCCCATTTAAAATTCTGGATCCACCACTGATCTGTCCATACATTCAACTGATCCTGAGAAATTGTTAGGAAAAGAATACATTTATGCAGTATAAAGAGTATTCATTCCTAAATTTTCGAATGTGCTCGCTCAACCATGAAATGGCTAAAGTTCTGAAAGTGTTTGGTGATAGAAATGATGGATGATAAAAACAACAGCAATTAAAGACACCTTTCAAACCAAATTTGCCCCCAATATTCACTTTATTACCCTTTAAAATGAGTCTGTGTCATTGAAAATACCAATTTTCCCACTTTGATGCGTGCTCACTCATCCATAAACAAGCAAATCGATTTCATTTTTGCACAGAATTCTGCCCATAGGTTGATAAACATTACTGCCAAACGACATTGCTAAAGACAGTCTTGAAAAAAAGTTCCACCATATTGAATAAGGGGTTTACTTATGCTTAAACATATGCACCCATAATGTACACAAGTCTATGAGAGAGGAAGTCAAAATTTTAACAAATATGAAATGAGGGTTTGTTTCATGGACGGTTTTTGTTACTTCTGCCAACAGTTATTTAATGAAACTTCGCACATGGCTTCAGAGTAACACTATCCAAAATGTGCACACACCAAAATAACCATTCGATTCGGTAGAGAGTGGGGCCAAGGCCTTGAACTTTCTTCTCATTTGCATAATTTTCGAATATTGTGTGCTCACTGATGCATTAAACATCGGGATTTTCATGAAAATCAAATCAAATGAACTGTGCAAGGAGTTGTGTGACAGATATCCATAGTTACAAATTGCAGTTTTTCCAATAACGTAAAAAAGAGCTAATCACATTCCACATGTTCATTCAAGCGTAAATGTTTAAGTTGACACCTTCGAATCATTGAAGCATGTTAATTGGTCATGAACATAACAAAAAAGTTGAGAAAAGATCATTTTCAGTTAGAAAAATGAAGCAATACTTGCCTACGATATTTGAAAATCGCATTTCTTGTTTCCAATAAATGTTCATTGAACCGTGAAACGGTGAATATTGTTGGAGATAGTCTTCCCCAAAATAACTGTCATCATATTCTAGCATTTTTTATTGAAAAAAATGTGTAAAAATCCAATGATAGCAAATTTGGACTTGAGTTTATTCAACCGTGAAATTTAGCTTAAAAAGTTGTATCGTCTTTTAGAAAGTACCCTTTCCAAGCCTTCTGACTAGTTTTCATGATGAGAATGTGGAATTAGTTCCAATACAATGGAATCAAAGTCATGATATTTTGCTTGTGACTTTTGAAAAGTGACATTTTTGCCCTCTGACGGTGCTCACTGAAGCATGACGTAAGATACATCCACAACATTTACTCATAGGGTAGCTTATAAAATTACCTACACGCTCATGTAAAAATATATCAAAAACTCACATTGGTTCGGAAATTATTGATGTTTGTTTAGGGGGGGACTTACTTTTTTTGTTGTGTATAGTTCAGTGAATAAAAGTAGACATTGATCATGAAGAATACATGAACTTTAGCTAGGAAGATTGATATCTTTTGTCTTTTGAGCTTGTTTCCTTGCCCAAAACACTTCATAGAGTGCCATTGCCCCCTCACACAGGGCCATCATGAGGATATCTGCTTTACACAAAGCTGTTATTCACATGAAATGGCTTAGGCTTGATTTTTATCATTGTCAAGAGCTCTTAGGAAAAGTGTGGAGAAACAAGTATTAAATGAAGCATGAAATGTGGTCCCATTTTAAATTATAAAGCTTGGTGAAAGAATTCTGGAGATGTCTGAAAGAAATTTTGTTTACATTCAGTTGTGTCCTCAGATCCAGCTGAAACATTTTTGTAAGGCTCGCAGAAATCGATTTACGCAGAAATATTCATTCTGACACTGCGTCAATGAAAAAATTCAAAAACAAACCAACTGTGTGGTACATTTCCTTTGTATTTTTAGCTGTAAACATGCATGTCCAAATTATTTTCAAACACCCCTAAACCAGTTTTTCTCTGTGTGCAAAATAACACCCTAAACAAGTTTTTTGTGGGCTTCACATACACATTTTCGCCCCTAAACAGGTTGTCGTCAGAATATGACCCTTACTTGCTAACAATAAGCTTAAATAGACAAAACTAAATTCATGGGGGACAACATACCCTAAACATGTTTGAATAGTCTTTGAAAAACAAAAGCTTTGGAAAAAAAATATCCTAAATATGTTTGACCCTGCATTTGACCAGTCCTTCAAAACCACTATTTGTTGGAAAATCAGTATTTTTTTTTTTTTTGAATATGTTGATTTTAATAGCGTGTGTATAGGAGATACACACAGCAGAAGGCAGTCAACACAGCCAACAGAATTTTTTTGAATTGGAGAAATCTGGTTGTAAGCTGAACCCGTCTACTAGACGGTTCTCAAAATCAGGCTAATCAATTGCTACTTTTATCTAAATTAGAGTTTTTCATTCTATATTTTGGTCTGTTTCATGGTTTTTGTGGACATATACACTCATACACATGATTCATCTCAGTTGTTGAATTTTTTAAATCTGCTGCTCACAAAGTGAAACGATCCTTTTAACATCAGGATTTGTTGCGGCCAAATTCGAAGCACTTTGACTACATTAACAGTAGTATTAACCATTTGGTGATTAAAATTTTTTATCGTGAAAAGTGGGGGGATGTATCCTTTTCGCCTGTGATTGATTATGCTTTATGTTGCATAAAGTGATGAAATCATTAATTCATGATTTGCCTTTGAAGCACTATGTGATAATGCTATTTCAAAGGCATGTGCAAGGTTTAGAACGCAGTAACATTCACAATTTCACATCATGCAACCCGGATGTTGTCAGCAGTAATATCAATCTGTCATTATTTTTGGCAAAGCGAGAAGCTCCAATTAGCGAGTCAGCAAGATAAAAGGATGCAATGGGAAGGGAGGTCACCCAAAATGAATGGGAAAATGGGGGTCGTTGGCTCTCGTCGCTACCAGTCTGGAATCAGACCCGGATCTTGAGATTCCGTCGCGACAAGCCTTGACGCATAACTGATATTTGATGACCCTCCTAAAAATGTTCATAAATCTAAACAACTCTTTGTCATGAGCATATCTCTGCAGCTTTTTGCGACTATTTTGCATTTGGATTGTTGAAGTGATCCGAGCAGCTGGTGGGGATGCATTGCTTATGGATACGAGGTCGGAGATTCATTATACCAGGAGTATTGGTACATCGCATGCGCTTTTCCAAGGTGTTCTTGACTAGGGCCGCTTTCTGCACTCTGCCAATTCCTTTTCGTCATTTAACGTGAAGGCTGTACACTCTGGAGAGGTTTGCATCCTCGGCCTTGAAGGCAGCAGCCTCCACATCTTCATCTCTCTCAAACCCATTTCACTTCCTTTTGCTTACATGCCTCCCGCAGATGAATCCTGGCTGACCTAGCATATTCAAATAGATGCATAAAATTATTGAAGTAAATTATGAAAATACATGATTTTCTTATTAACAAGATAACTGGATGTGTCTATTTGAATCCCTTCCTCTGTACCCTTGCCTTCCGTTGCAATATGTCACAGCCGCCAGATGTCATTATAAGGAAAAGTTTGACCTTTCCCAAGGCATTGTCTTAGATTGAAATGCGGGTCTATAGTTCATAGGGAGATGGTGCTATTGTGCAACAAATATATTTACTATTATTTTAGATCGAGTTAATTTATAATGAATTAGCAATATCATTTAGACACGTCCAGTTATTTCATAAATAAGAAAATCAGGAATTTTCATAGTTTGGTGTATGTTTTATTTATTACTTTCATACAAGCATGTACAAAGTAATGTTTTTTATTGTATGATGAATAAAAATAATTTTTTTTTTAAATTTTGTGAGAAAATGCCGCTTGATGGAATTAAAATAAATTCTGCATGAGACACCTACTCGCTTGTGCTATCATAAAGTCAGACTTTATCAATATGTTTCTCTAATTTGTCCACTTTTGTTAAAACTTACAGTCAGGTGGACGTCCACTTTAACCCTATCGGGGGGGGGGGGCCTCCGAGGCTCCCCCTCAACAATTCAAGCAATATTTTCGCTGCGCGAAATAATTTGACTTCGCCGCTCACAGACTTTTTACTTTCAAGTGTTGTGCAACTTTTGAGACCAATTTTGCATCAACTGGGTGCGTGGTTCCAAAATTACACAACATTATGTAAGTGCATGTCAGACCAAAAATTGCTCAAAAACGTGATTTTGTGTACAAAGTCAATGCAAATTGTGTTTTCAACCCAAAATCCTACATGTACGATTATTTTTGGTTTTGCTGGCCTAAATGTATATATTGCATGCTTTTTATGACCTCAGAAGAGTCCCCAACAAATTTCATTGAAAAAACAAAGAAAAACATGCAATATAATACGTAAAAAAATGATTTGATATCGCACCACAAAGAGTTTTTATCCGAAAAATTTTTACATTTGGAGCTTTATTTAGGGAGTTAGAGGAAAAAGTATGATCTTGCATACTAGTTACGCATAAATTAGCATAAATAAATGACTATACAATTTTGTAGATTAGGTCCCAGACAACCCGCATGCAAATTTTTGGCGTGATCCCGCAGTCGACGGCCGAGATCTCAAGGCCATATGAACTCCCAAAATACCCCAGCCTAGATAGGGTTAACCCTAAATAGACTGGGCTATTTCGACGCCTAAGAAGACTGGGGGGGGGCTGATTCAGCCCCCCTTATGATCTCGGCCGTCGATCGCGCGATCGCGACGAAAATTGGCACACGCGTTACCCATGGCATTATCTACAAAACTATAACATCAAATTCTGTAAAAAAATCTCATGTCTCATTAATTATGCTAATTTATGCGTAAAATCATAAGTTTGCTCTAATTAATAAAATAATGCCCCTGAAATGCTAATTTTTGTTTCACATACTCTAGACAGGCATCTGATCAAATTGATTTTGAAAAAAATTCAAAATCACATTTATATTCTTATGTATTCTATTGTTTTCTAAATTTCTTATGTATTTCTTTGTTTTTCGACTTTTTGTTTTTTATTGTTTTTTTCAATGGAAATTGTTGGGGACTTTATTTTGACCATAAAAAAGATAAAATTAATTGATTTTAAGCAGTAAAAGGAAAAATAATGATGCATTTGTGAATATTGGCTAAGAACATTATTTGCATTGGATTTGTACACAAATTCACGTTTTTGAGTAATTTTGGGTCTGCATGCACTTACGAAATGTTGCGTAATTTTGGAATCGCGTACCCGGGGGTCACAATTTTGGTCTCAAAAGTTGCGCGAGACTTGAAAGTAAAAAGTCAGCGAGCGACGCTGTCAAAAAATTTCGTGCGGCGGATTTATCGCGAAAAATGTCGAGGGGGGGCTGAATCAGCCCCCCCCAGTCTTTTTAGGGTTAAGAGTGCAGTATTTCACATATGTGTTGTTATTTTGTGTTCTTTTCTTTTTGATGAAGCCTCTAAATTCTAATGACTTTTTACTGCAATGAAACTCTGTATTTTGCCATTGATAGCTCATGAAGAGACTTTGGCTTATAATACCACATACCTTATAAAAGAATAATACTAATATGTGAGTTGTGTTACGCTGTTTTGTAGGTCACGTCATAGAAGAAAGGAAGATGAAACCCCCATGTTGACCCCAGCTCATCGCTACAACTCATGGGCTAGCAATCGCAAGAAGAGTGGTGCCACACCACAAGTCAAAGGTTAGTTTTGCAAAGAGGTAGATTAGGAAAGTGGTGTCATTGTTTTTGATTGGTCATAAACTAGTCCGTATTCACTGATAATTATATTGTAAAGATTGTAGGTTACTTAATCTTCCTCAAAAAGTGAAGTTATTCATCAATGAAAAGGTAATGATAACCAATAAGCTTGAAAGTTAGGTTTTGGTAATATATTCTTAATTTGCTTCATTCAAGGCATCACACAGATCTTTTGCGTTTTTGGCGTATTTAGTACGTTTTTGCAACCAAAATATGGCAGTATGTTTTTTTCTTTAAAGAATATGTTTTTGTACAAAATCGTAATTTATTGAGAAAAATCATCTCTACAGTGCGTATGAAAAAAAACAGGACGTTTTTGAAAAGTCTATAAAAAATTGTTTCAAATTATTATATCTATATTTTGATGTTAATAGATGCTCCAAAATCTTATCTTTAAAATCTTATTTAAAACAGGCCTGTGAAATCTCCGCTATTTAGCGGAAATCCGCTATTTTCATTTTTAAGACTTTAATTTCCGCTTTTTCCTGTGTTCCATTTCCGTTTTTTCGTAGTCAAAATTCCGCTATTTTATCCAAAACAGCTGGAAAACAAGTCTAGGTAAATGGATGCGAGAAGAATGTGTGTGTTGTGAATATACATGTTACGGGGCCTTGTATTTTGCCTTCACGAAGTTTCGAATTTTTAGTATATGTAACTCTATGAAACTGCTGCGGATCACACCGTGCACCGTTGCCGTTGTTAGCATACAAGCGCAAAGCAGCGGCTCAAATCGCGATATTTTGCGACTCGTAAATACGTCTGTAAGGATGATGACGTCATCCAAGATGGCAACTTACGTTGACCAACGAAAGGATCGAAGATGACGATGTTTCGATCATTATTTCAAAGGAATTAGCGGTAACTGCAGTCTAAGGTACGATATTTCTGAATTTTAATTTTTTTTCGTAAATATGGATGTGATTTCTTTTTCATAATGTGACATTTTATGTACATAAAAACGATTGGAAAATCGGGTTTCCACTGTTAGATCTAACGTTACTGCTAAAGTGCGTTGTCTGTACGTACGGGCCTCCAAGCTCTTCAGTCTATGTATTGGTGAGTGAGCCAACGCAGTTTAGCGGAACAACCAAAATACAGAGACTGAAGTCTAGAATACACCGTGAATCGTGATGGGCAAATGCAGCGGCTTGGCGATAGTAAATAGTAAGGTAAATTTTCAGATCTTTCCGCTATGTTTTTGAAACCCCACTCACAGGCCTGTTAAAAAAATAAATTTTGTTGATGCTTGAGCAAACACGGGACGTTTTTGTCGGGGGTTCAAAAAGAGGCTTGCGCCAAAATGGCAGAAATGAAAAATTTGATGATTAGACTTTCGGCTAATAAATAATTGTTTTTCATTTAAACTTCTTTTACTTTTGATTTTTTTTCATAGGTAAGGAAAGAAGACTTTTTGTCAACACAAGTAAAAAGATTTGCATTATTAATTGGGAGAATTTGTAATTATTCAAATCCTTTTATCATGTGAAACAAATTATGTCATGGTACCTATAAAAGACATGAATCCTATTTTCAAGGGGTTATTGAAGCATTCACCAAGTTTAATTATGTGCTTGACAGGACAAATAGGAAAGGATTCACTTCTTTCAATGGCAATGGTGTATTGAGTCAACTTTGAAGGCGCAGGATATGGCAGATCGGGTAAAATGTGATAAAAAGTTGTAAAGTGAGCAAGCAAACGTTTCCCAATTTTATTAAAATATCAAATTTTCTGATTATGACATAATATTCAGAAAATGATATCATATTTCATGTTCTATGTTTTCTTTTATTTTCCTTTCCACTTTTTTTCTTGGTCATGATTTTCTCTTTTTTTGGGGGGGCGGGAGCACGTCGAGCCCCCATCCATCAGTATGCCACTGTTCAAAGACACCATAACCTTTGTAGCATGCAATGAAAGGATTTGAAAAAAAAACACGCTCTCCCATGCTTCGGTAAAAAAATTCTTGCCTAAGGAAGGAATATTCAAAGCTAAAAGAGAACATAATAAAAAGGAACAACAGAAATATTCAAGAAAATAAGTAAAGTTGGAAATGAATTTTGACCGCATAATTCGAAAATTATGGCAAAGATAATGAAAAGGAAGTCTGCTGATTAGCAAGAAGTCCGATCATCAGATTCATCATTTTATGCTATTCTGGCGCAGGCCTCCTTTTTAACCCCAAACAAAAACATTCCGTGTTTACTCAAGCATGAACAAAACTAAATTATTTTAATGGCATTTGAAGGATAAGACCTCGGAGCACCTATTGACACTAAAATATAGAGTTCATAATTTGAAATAAAAAGTTTATAGACTTCAAATCTGTCCCGTTTTTTTTTATACGCACTGTATATGTCTCTATTTCATAAATCTTACACAAATATGGTTATTAGATCAATGTAATTTCAGGTAACTTGTTTTTTTTCAATCATTTTGTTAAAACCAGGGTGAGATATACACATGTTTAAACATTTTTTTTTTTCATCTGCAAGAGCAGTGCGCATTTTAGCTTGCATGCAGCTTGAGCGCCGCGATGAGCGAGTGCGCCACACATTTTATTATGAAATTTTTTTGGGGGGGAAAAATACACTTTTTTTATCACAGAATACAATTTTTCATTCCCAGAGTTTGGCAGGTCTGCATCACACTGAATCATCCATCTTCCAAGTTTGGTGATCAAGTATTTATGACACCTGCTCTACAATTTGAATATGCTACCCAGATTTTTCCAAACCCAACAGACAGTCAATACCTTAAAAACTTATCCCAAAACTAATGTCTTTTCTTCATCTTAAAAAGCAAATTTGAACACAGAAATCAATAATACACTTTAGAATTAGATTAAGGTCGGATAATTTTTGTCTCGCCTGCATAGCAGAGCGAGACTGTAGGTGCCGCTTTTTAGCCGGCATCGACAGTAGCGGCGTCGTCAACATTGAAATCTTAACGTGGAGAAGGTTTGCGGTTCACAATGTGTAATATGAAGAAGGGAAGGAAATACAGGCAAAAAGATTGAAATAAAAAGATGAGATAGGATGAAAAGAGGAAATTAGAAGCATTCTTTTCTTGAAGGTGAGTGAAGTCCTGAAAGACTGTAAACCAGATGAGATGAGCTGAATATGGCTTGAGTAGCAATGGTTTGAGCAGAAGTAGAATAAAGTGAAGAGAGTAAGGCATGGATAATATCAAGAAAATATAAAATCAAATCAAGTAAGTAGTTGAAATAAGTAATGAACCAGTTGGTTTATATACATCTTTAGCATGCCCTAAAGGAAGAATAATAGTTTTGAGGGAGACATGGTAGTAGAAGATGAAAATAGAATTGGAGTGCTATGTATGGATGTCTGTTGCTGCCTGAACTGCATAATCATTCAGAAGAAAATGGTTAAGACTACATTTGAAAATAAACAATGAAGTGGATTCTAAGATATCTTTTGGGAGTCCATTCCAGTACTTAGGTCCTGAAAAAGTATCATTTTTCTGAGCAAACATGGTTCGAGTGAGTGATAAAAGAAAAGATATATTTTGGTGAGTTGTGTAAGAATGGATTGCATTGTTTTTAACAAATAATGAGGTGATAATGACTGGCAATTCATTTGTGGTTAGCTGGAACATAAAGATGCCTAAAATGTAGCTATGTTAATCTGGGATTCAAAGGATTTTATTTTCATAGAAGAATCGACTTGTATGGCAGAGGAAACTGCATTATTTTTATTTCTTACCACACGTTTTTGAATAATAAGCAACTTATGTAGTTGTGATTTGCCCCAGGCGAGTAAGGCGTAGTTGAGGTTAGGCAGAATTTAAAGTAGAAATATATTGAAAATCGTAAAAATGGAGAATCATATATCACAATAAAGGAGAAAATAAGGAGAACATGATGGTGTACATCGGAGACCGATGAAACTCAGTTAATTGATAGTTTAAAGTTCTCTCTCTGAATGCTTCAAACACGCAGAATTACGTTCGCGAAATTGGGGATTTTTTTATGACGTCACTGTCTGTACGAGAGGCGTGATTGGCTCTCCCACGTGAAGCTCCACTTGCATGCAAAACCTGTTGCAAGGGTACATTTTCTCCACATTGTCACTGAATACCTCGATCCCGAAATGAAAGAAAACCCAGAATTTTATCTAGGATTGGATTTTCAAATTGATGATTTTGAGATGAAGAGAATGATGATGAAGTGATGACGTAGTTTGAGGTAAATTGGGGGAATTACGCCGATGATGATGAAAATTGCTCTTGCAACACGATCACTAGTGAAGTCATGTACATGCTGATTCGCTACCAATTCATGCTGCTGGAAGTGCTAGCTACACAGCACGGGCCAAATTGAATTCATGCTGAACATGAATAACCACATCCAGACAGAGTCTATCATGAGAAGGAAAATAATGATATAACTGTACTTACAAACAAGTGAATAATCCGAACCTGAAGGCTAATCAACTTAACGAATAGTAGCAGACGATACATGCATATGCACTGACGATAAACTTCATGTGGCTGAGATAGATTGTCACTCGTTCTGTTAGATGTAACTTTTATCTCATTAATTTGACAAAATTACGAAACTCTGGGAATTATTTATCTTTATAAAAATATAGTAACATCTCTTATCAAGCTTGAATTACGATAAAACCTGTTTTGAAGGAAAACGTTGAGGTAAATTAAAATTAGATGTAAAAGATCATCCCCATCATTATGTGATCGTAAACAAACCATCACAACAACACATGCCGTATTGTTTGTTCGCCTTGGCTGAGACTGAGAGAATAGATCTATGCACGTGTTGCACAGCTCTCAATCAGCAAGGCGAGCAAGGAAGGAATACGTGCATGTTTGAGATGGTTTGTTTGCAATGACATACAAGCTACGCATGTTGGGGGAGGATCTTTTACATGTAATTTTAGTTTACCTCAATGTTTTCCTTCAAAACAGGTTTTATCGTAATACAAAAAATAATAAGAGATGTTACTATATTTTTATATATATAAATAATTCCCCGAGTTTCGTAATTTTGTCAAATTAATGAGTTACAAATTACATCTAACAGAACGAGTGACAATCTATCCCAGCCACATGAAGTTTATCGTCGGTGCATATCGTCTGCTGCTATTCGTTGAGTTGATTTGCCTTCAGGTTTGGATTATTCACTTGTTTGTAAGTACAGTGATCATTATTTTCCTTCTTATGATAGACTCTGTCTGGATGTGGTTATTCATTTTCATGGATTTAATTTGGCCCGCGCGGTGTAGCTAGCACTTGTAGCAGCAGCTGCATGAGTTGGTAGCGAATCGGCATGTACATGACTTGTGATCGTCGTTGAATTTTCATCATCATCGGCATAGTTCCCCCAATTTACCTCCAACTACGTCACTCTGTTGTTCACTTCATCATCATTCTCTTCATCTTTAAAATCATCAATTTGAAAATCCAAATCTAGATAAAATTCTGGGTTTTCTTTCATTTCGTGATAGAAGTATTCAGTGACAGTGTGGATAAAACGTACCCACGCAACAGGTTTTGCATGCAAGTGGAGCTTCATGTGGGAGAGCAAATCACGCCTCTCGTACAGACAGTGACGTCATCAAATTCCAGTCAATTCAGAGACCGATGCAAGGCATATTTCGGAGGGGCATTTTAGCGTTTTTTAATTGGCGATTTTCACCTTTTTGTATTATTTTCGGTATTTTTGAATGACCCACTGATGATCCCCACATCATTACCTTTCCATTGATATATAATAAGACCACATTCATAATCAATATATTTCTCCTTTAAGTGTTGTAAAGGGATAGTCTGGCCAGTGAAGTCATGACCCCAGGAGGGATATCAGAACCTGACTGCTACTGTGTCGTTACACTGATATGCTCAGTGAGCCAGTACTGCCAGCAAACGCCAACGCCGAGCCCCTGGCGGCGAAAAATAACCTGGCCAACTCAGGTAACCTGAGAAGGGAAGTGGGACACTGATGGAGGAAATGCCATCTAAAGGCGGAGGAATCATAATTGATCAACGACATCCACGACTCAC
The DNA here is from genome assembly GCF_018143015.1 of Lytechinus variegatus. NCBI lineage: Eukaryota > Metazoa > Echinodermata > Echinoidea > Temnopleuroida > Toxopneustidae > Lytechinus > Lytechinus variegatus. Next base: position 40,587,373 of record NC_054741.1, on the reverse strand, counting down.
CAACATGCAACTGTGGCCAGCATGGTGAGTTAAGGCCACCGGCCCTCAGTCCCCAGCAGCTCTGGATTGCCCAGCCACGGGAGCGGCTGTGGTAAGGAAGGAGCAGAGGGTGCTAAGAATCTCTGGGCTAGGACAGGCTCCTTAAAGGATGTGACCATCTGTACATGTAATGTACGTTCCCTTTTAGGAGAGGATAGGCTATGTGAGCTGGAAAAAGAACTAGGCAACATCACATGGGCCATCGTCGGATTGTGTGAGGTTAGATGCCGCGGGGATCATCTACAACATCTAAAAAGTGGACATTTGCAGTACAAAAGGGGAAGGAGGAAAGTTGCATAGGAGGGGTGGGTTTCCTTATTCGCATTCGATGTCATTAGCTACAAGAGCACTTCAGACAGAGTATCCCCAGATCATCCTAAAAATCTCCAAGAAACAAATCATGAAAATCATCCAAGTATACCTTCCAGCATCTAGTCATACTGATGAAGAGGTTGATATGGTCTATGAGGAAATTGCTAAACTACTTGATGAGGATAAAGCAAATTTTACTATAGTTATGGGAGATTTCAATGCTAAAGTTGGTAAAAGAGAAGATAATAGTCAGGTGATGTTAGGTAAATTTGGAAAAGGCACTAGGAATGATAGGGGAGATCGTCTACTGGAAATTGCTTTAAGTAGAGGTCTTAAGGTAATAAACTCTTTCTTCAAGAAAAAGGAACATCGAAAATGGACATGGCAAAGCCCAAATGGCACTACTAGGAACGAAATCGATTTCATTCTAACAAACAGACCGGACATCGTTACAGACGTTTCTGTGCTAAATCGCTTCAATACTAGAAGTGACCACAGGCTTGTGATAGCTAAAATGTGTGTTAATTTTAAGCTAGAAAGAAGCAAACTAATAAAGAAAAAGAATGCCAGCGTAAATGTGGACAAACTTAAACAACATAAGGACGAGTTTCAAGTACAGCTTAGGAACACATTCCAAGTGCTTCAAGATGAAGTAAACCAGGAAGATGTGAATAATATCTACAATAAATTTTCTCACACTGTCCAAACTTGTGCTCTTGAGATAGCAGGCAAAAGGGAAACTCAAACAACTTACAAGTTCACAAAGGAGGCACTTGATCTGATGGGAAAAAGGAGACAGATAAAGGTATCAACACAGAAGGATAGCAGAGTATACAGAATTGTGCAAAACCATTAGAAAATGCATGAAAAGTGAAATTCACAGCTCCAACATAAAGAAAGTCCAAGAGACCATAACAAATAATAGCAGCTATAAAGCTACCAAACGTTAACTCTCCAGTGGGAAATCACAACTGATAGCTATTAAAGGGGAGGATGGAAGTGTTATTCGTGACAGAGACAAGATAATCATGTAAAGGATTTCTTCTAACACCTGTACTCCAGCAAGGTCCATGTTGAGACACCAATCATTGCTCTAGATGCAGAGGAGGACATACCACCAGTAGGAGTAGATGAGTTTGCTAAAGCCTTACAAGAAATGAAGCGTGGTAAAGCACCAGGCAGTGATGAGGTGCTGGTGGATGTCCTTAAAGATGGAGGCGATGTCATCCTTTAACAGCTGGCCAAGCTGTTTACACTCTGTTTAGTAAAAGCACCAACACCAGACAGCTGGAACAATGCAATCATAATCCTCATCCACAAGAAAGGAGACATAAAGGATATTAAAAACTAAAGGCCAATTAGCTTACTTTCAAATACCTACAAATTATTTACAAAAGTTCTAACAAACAATCACTGGAACTCTACATTTTAACCAACCAAGGGAACAAGCCGGATTTAGAAGTGGTTTCTCTATTACAGACCATATACACACACTTAACCAACTACAGACGACGCTTGTGCGTGGCATCTGTAGAATTCGCACAAGCCTTTGATAGTGTAGAATTTCAGGCAGTAATAACAGCCGTACAAGTACAAGGTGTGCATCATAGTTACATCAAACTCATTCAGGAAATGTATAGCCAAGCAACTGCAACCATTCACCTGCACCAAGACAGTGATGAATTCCCCATTAACAGAGGAGTGTGACAGGGAGATACCATTTCACCCAAACTGTTCAACGTTGCACTGGAGGAAATAATATGTAATTAGACTGGGAAAGTACAGGGCTAAACATTGATGATGAGTGTCTCCATCACCTGAGATTTGCCGATGATATCATTCTAATCACTGAGGATGGTCTCAAGCTAGAAAATATGCTCAATGATCAACACTGAAAGTAACAAAGTAGGCCTGAAGATCAACATGAAAAAGACAGAAGTAATGTTTAACAAATTTGCTACGGAGCAAAGAATCATAATGGATAATTCTGAAATCAAGAGAGTAGATCATTATATCTACCTTGGGCAACACGTCAGAATGGATCATGAACAACTGGAAGAAGTTAAAAGGAGGACAAGAGCTGGATGGATCGCTTTTGGGAATTTCAATGACATTATGAAGAGCAATATGCCAATTTGCCTGAAAAGAAAAGTGTTTAATCAATGTGTTATACCGGCAATGACCTATGGTTCTGAAACCTGGTCTGTAACAAAGAAAATGGAACAGAAATTAAAAACCACTCGACACAGTATGGAACATATAATGCTGCGGATATCAAAACGTGACAGGAAAACCATACAATGGATTAGACTAAAGTAATAGACATAATCAAAGCAATTAAATTAATGAAATGGAGATGGGCTGGCCACCTTGCAAGATCACATGATAATAGGTGTACCAAACGCATCACAGAATGGAGACCATGGCTAGGATCACAAAATCGAGGTAGACAAAAATTGAGATGGAGTGACGAGCTCACAAAATTCATTGGCATAAATTGGATTGTATCAGCACAAGACAAGCACCTTTGGCACCAACTTAAGGAGGCCTTTGCCCTGCAGTGGGCTGAACATGGCTGATATGATGATGATGAAAGGGATAGTAAGATTTTTTGGAGGAAGTTCGTGTTTAAGTTTAAAATACCTGTGTTTCTTGCCGTTAGTGTGCAAAGATAATTAGTATGTGTTTCCCATGATAGTTTGCCATCAATATAAATTCCAAGAAACTTTATAGAATCAACTTTACTTAGATTTGAATTGGCAATCGATATATCACTGGCTTAAGATTTTAGAGTAATAATAAATTGTGCGTTTCAGGTCACATGACCAAGATCAAAGGTCATTTAAGGTCAATGAACTTTGACAGTATTTTAGGTATTTGCTGAATTGGCATCATAACTTGGAAAGTTTATGGGTCTACACATGTTGTTCATGAAACATCTATTAGGGTAATCATGTTTTTTTGAAACGCGTTAATTATGCTGATTCATGCATATTTTTCAAAACCAATTAATGCTTCTTATTTCATTGTTGACCGAATTTGAATTTTGTTGTTCCATTTGAGAGCTTCATGAGGTTCACCAAGGTTCTACACAGAATTTAGACATTTTGACTAGAAAATTATGCTTATTTAAACGAAATTTATTCATAAATCACAAAAAATGCTTCTTTGTCATTTCTTCATGAATTTTAATTCTGTGACCTCAATTTATGTCACCATTATAATTCACTACAGTGTCAACTGGACTGAAATAAAAAAAATTGTGTTCAATTTCTTTCCGAGATGCAGGATGAGCTCCACATCATTGATGTGCTAGTTTTGTTTTTTCTAATTCCTTCATTATTTACTCTACTGGATGAATGAGAAGAATTCACATCTGTTTTTAGACATTGTTTGCCATCAACTTGAACTATTGATTGTATCTTTCATGTTACAGGGCAATGAAGATATTTTTTATTAGTTTCAGAACTTTTGATTAGACACTATTCATTCAATATAAAATCCAAAATTAGAAAAGATTACATTCTATATTTGTTTTTCATCAGGTGGAGACACGGTCACAAGATTCAAGTCAGAAGAAGAACAGGAATTATGGGAAGAAGAGCAGAAGGTAAGAAACACAGTGCCTGCCAGAGATTGTTTAGGGTGTTATTTTAAAGTTTTCCATTGTTAGTAGGCATAAAGACACAATTAATTTTTACAGAATGATTTTAACATTTTCGCTTATGGTTTTTAATAGAATTACTTTTATGCCTACTTGTACAATTGATTGTTTCATATGTTTTAGGGTCTTGTAGTTGTAATGTCTGTATTTTTATCAGATCATCTCAGAGATATTGCGATTCCAATAGTACTGTAGCTCATACAGTCAAGAATGTATTTTCATCATATTCTCGAATAAATTTTAAAGGAACAATAATTTTGCATATTTGGCAAGGGTAGAGTAATTGATTTCCATGGCTTGCTATAGATTCATCTAATAAAAAGAAAAATTTAAGCAGTGTCCAGAAAATCATGATATTTTTGTAAAATGATGGGAATCTGAGTACCTGGTAGCATATTTTCTGTTAATTTCTTTAATTTTGTTTTGATTTGTTAACAAATTTGAAATGTATTAACTTTTATCAGTATAGGAATAGGTGAATATCCTTACTGTAAACTTGGCAAGCCAACAGAAGACATGATGATGTTTATTATACGTGAAGCCATTTTATTATCACATAACCCAGTCTCGTGTCTTGTGAGGTGTAGTCTTATTTCCAGATATGATAATATTAATCATATTATGCAATAATTAACTAGGGCCTATTTGAGGATATATGTATAAACATCAAAAGTGGGAAGAAAGAAAATATAATGCTGTCAATTCTTTTCCTTTGTGCTGCTTCTTATGTTTAGAAAATTGATCGGCAGTGGTATGGATCTGATGAGGGTTATGATGAATCTAACAATCCATTTGCTGCTGTCCCTGTGGAGTATGCAGAAAAGAAAGAACGTGATCTAGCTACCCAGAAAGCAAAGAGAATATCAGCTCAACAAAGACAGATTAACAAGGTAGCTGCGGTGTAGCGATATCAGAATGAAATATTTATAGTATATTGGATGGCTCAGAATGGAATACAAGAAAAATTCCAGAGTTTGGAAAAATATTCTGCGAATCACAGATGAGTGGAATATTGGCCCTAACAAGTGGAATATTTCTGGTATTTCATGAAATAGGGCCATCCAATATAATTACTATCATCTATCTCACCCCCCTCCCCCCCCCAAAAAAAAAGAGGGAGAAATTTGATTTAATAAGTCTTATCACTTATCACATTATGCCAAATATTATCACTTCATAGGATCAATTTATCTTTTGAAGATTCAAAGACAACTTGTTTGCATGTATCCACAAAATGACATTTTTCAACTCGTTGAGAAAAAAATACACTTGAATCATCCGAAAAAAAAAATGAATGACAAAATCTCAGATGAATAATAAAAATAATTGATATGTATAATATAAAAAGTAGGGGGCCCTGAAGGGTCCCTTGAGGGACTTCACGTGATACAGCTTGATTACTTGAGTCAATTCCATTCAATGATATATACTGCTTCCTATCAGACTGGTGTCGTCAACATTGAAATCTTAATCAAAATTAAGTTTTTTGAAATGTCATACCTTAGAAATTTTATGGATATAGTTCACGAAACTTAGATAAGAGTAGCCATGCATCCCTGAACATCTCAATCTAAAGAACTAGAAATTAAGAAAATGAGAACGATGATATACAGTGATCAAATATACCCTAATGAGTGATAAATTTTGTATTATTTGGATAATCGGCACCCAAAATTGTTACAATGTTACTATTCTATGTTATAGTATACAAAGTTTATGTACTCAGCACAGCAGAGGGGCCTGTATTCAGGCAAGCTTTCTTTAATTATTTTGCATCATTTTTTTTTTGTTCCCTGTTTCATATAAGTTAAAGTGAACACTTTGTTACTATTTGTTCTGAGCAAATTAAATGGAATTATTTCAGAAGCTTTGAACAATACACTGTAACTACTTATGACTCAGGGCATGTTTTCTAAATTGATATATGGACCGTCTGTGTGACTGATGCATACTTATTACCGTATTTTTTTTTCATTTGAAACACAGGACAATGATAAATGGGAGACTAATCGTTTATTGACCAGTGGAGTTGTCCAACAGATTGAGTATGAGGATGTGGTTGATGAGGAGACTGTGAACAGGGTTCATCTTTTAGTTCACAACATAGTACCTCCCTTCCTAGATGGTAGGATAGTATTCACCAAGCAACCAGAACCTGTTATACCTGTCAAGGTAAGTTTGTGAACTCACCTCTAAATGACCATTGGTCTTATATATCCTCTCTCATTCATCCCTCTTCTACTGCTTGTACCAGTATTTGCTCATCTAATTCCGTCAAACTAATAGAACCCAGAACAAAAAAGACATTAGGTGACAGAGCATTATTTGCTCCTGCACCCTGTCTCTGGAAATCACATCCTCATACAGTTCTTATGTCTCATAATGTCATTAATACATGTCCCCAAATAAACCCCCTCTCCCTATGAATAACAGTGTAATTTTTATTCACATATGACTTAATATTTATCTAATTTACTGTTTATTCTATTTTGTTCGTCTCAAGAGGAGACTTAGTGAGATCCTCCCTTGCACATGCGCACTCACTATTGCTTCATCACAAATTAGCAGGTTTAACCACCTGTTACACTCTTCTTTTCATCCATATTTTTATTGTTCGAAATAGACATCAGAAATGAATTACTTCGAACATTTGTTTTGCCCAATTGATCATGGGCCTGGCAGCTGCTGTGCAGCGCCAGTTCAACGAGGCTGTATCCCTTTAATTGTTGAACTCCAAACTGGGTAGCAGCAACTCCCATCTTTTAACATCTTTTGTTCTGACGCAGCAGGGGTTTGAACCCCACCTCCCGGTTGTGAGACGGACGCTCTACCAACTGAGCCAACACACCGTTACAGAAAAAGGATTTTTTTTTCTTCGAAAATACGACAAATCTTACTGAACAGACTATTCATATCTATTTTCAGTAGTTACTTGAGTCATAGTGATAATTTCTTGCAATTTGGATTCATATTTTCACGTTTTCTATCATGAATTCGAGCAAGTCTCATGATCAGGAGTTGGCTGATTTCAGCATGTCTCGGACCGTACCGGGAACTTCTTTGGCCCCAGAAACTCATGCGGCGGTGCTCCACCATGGGTCTGAGCACCCCGCGAGCACAGCCACCTCCAATAGCCTCACGAGTCATGAGCCTAAGAGTTCCGTAAGTGGGAAGAAGTCTGATAAACGATCTGTCACGAAACCTGAGAAAGATCAAAAGAAAAAAAATATTGCTAGAGACAGCAATAGCAGATCTTCAGCTACAACTTCAAGTTAAAAAAAAGGAGCAGTCATCCCATTCATGGGAGGATAAAAACTGGACTGTTGTTGACTGACATTTAACAACACTTGAATCCATGCTTACCTGTTTCATTGGTGCTCTCCCTTTGCCAGCGGAGGAAGATTATGACCAACATTACACTGACCAAGCTCATCATGACGATTTAATTTATGACATCAATCTGACCAATCATGCCAATCATGTCAATCAAGGCCATATGCACAACCTGTTGATGTTGATTACGATGAGTTTTCATGTACACCCTGTACTTCTCAGGAGAATAAAGTGGATACAGGGCAAGAATCCACATTGCCAAAATTATTTTCACGTTCGCAGCCAAGTTTGCTGCCCAATCTGATGAGGGACCTCCTCTTGAAAAAGAAATAGCTAGCTCAACAACGTTCATGATGAACAATAAATTAGCAGAAAAGTTTCTTCAAGAGACAGGGATAAAATATCTTCCCCTAAGCAAATGCCCTTACTTGGATGTACCTTAAGTAAAACCCTGTCATCTGGGAGAATCTGTCTCCTTCAACAAGAAGCAGAGACCTCAATCTAGCTAGGGGTCAGAAATCCCTCACTAGGGGCTTGACTGCCTTCACTCACCCGATCTTGTCAGGCAACCTGTCTTCTCAACAAGATCCATTGGCCTTGTTGTCTAACATGAATTATGAAATGAATGCCTTACGCAAGGAACAAATAAAGCCTGACATGAACAGCCACCTGTGCAAACGAACAATTTGGGTCACAAAGTTCCTTTTGGGGGACAATTTGGGAAAGTGAGTGAAAGACGTTACCGAAAAACAGAAAGCTACTGGGTGAGTTGTTAAAACTTCGGAACCAGGCCTTGGCCATTATTGAACTCACGCAAACTACCACCCTTACAGAGCTGAAGATTTTTCCCCTCCAACATCAATACAAAGCTGCAGGGTAGTCTTCCCCCAGTGATTGCCCACAAGCAAGTGCTTCTTACAGGCCTTTTTGTGACAGAAATGCCGCAGACAGTCACAAGTCTTGGCAATAAGAAAACCACCAGCATCTCAGGACCACTACCGAGAGAATCTCCAGTGGAATTGCATCAGCACAGTATTATTTACAGTAGCTACATGATTATCCTAGAATTGAATTGCGAAGCCATTTTTGTCTCGCCCACCAGAGGTGAAGGCGAGACTTAGGGATCCAAATGTCGTCTGTCCGTCACAAACCTGTAATGACACATAACTCCACAACTGTAAGTCGCTTTTCATCCAAACTTGGATGGTAGATGGACTTGGGGAACCTGCATGTTATGCTGCAGTCTGAGGTCATATGGTTAGGTCAAAGGTCATTTTGAAGTCAACGTTAAAGTTTACATGCAAGACTCTCTTATGACACCGAACTCCGCAACCGTAAGTTACTTTTCAACAAAACTTGGATGGTAGATGTACTGAGGCGACCTGCATGTTAGGCTGCACTCGGAGGTCACATGGTAAGGTCAAAGGTCATTTTCAGGTCAACATTAAAGTTTACGTGCAAGGCTCTTATGACAAGTGTTATTCCATCCCAGTCATTTCACAATGAAGTTTCAATATAAATCACAATATTTCTGGTTATTTTTTCATAAGTGGGCGAGACACAAAATTGCTTTTGCCTTGTCCTTTTTTCATGATTGTTGTTATTACTGCTGTTATTACCTTGTTATCCCCATTAAGTATACCAAATGGTATGTCCATATTGTGATTATGTTTGTGATTGCAAAATCAATAAATGGCATAAATAGAATAGGTCCCATAAATCATTAGCCGGCCTTTTCCTGATTTTACCGTGAACTGGTATATTTATGTTTCAACATTACATGTAGGCCTATGTAAAACTTGTCAATGGTCATGATGATTACTGAAGTGTTGGTTATATTTACTTTCCACTGTAAGGACAAATTCAGTTTAAATGAACATAATTTCATATAGTAAATAGTGGTAGTGAAACAAGAACTGTGATTGGCTTAATTGGTACCAAGTGACCTGACATTCCTTCAAAAAGTTATCTTGTACATATGGACAATATAACTTTCGATTTTTGGAGGGGAAAACCTGTGTTAATGCGCATTTAGCCAGTAAGCCCTGCGCGTCAGCATTTACTTTAACGCGTATACAGTGCATTGAATCTTAATTTTTATAGTGACGTCACCTTTTCCTGACCTGTGCAATGGTTGTACTTGTGCAACGGTGGGAATGTTTGACATTCAGCCTCCCATTTGCTCGCGTACAACAAGCTAAGTAGGTGTTGTACCATGATAGCTCCATAGTTGTACAATTTACTATAATAAATAGTGAACGTTATATCATACAACATTACTGGACAATATGAACTCCAAGTATAAAATTATCCCTCGTGCAGGTCTATTTCACCTTGGCCTTCAGCCTCGGGGAAATAAACTTGCACTAGGGATAATTTTATATTTGTCGTAAATATAATCCAGTATATTGTACAATAGATTGTACACTATTTATATATGCAAATCTGTAAGTGGGGAAATGACAAATGACATCATCAGCTAGCCTACAGTACGTATAATATATAATTTTTGCAGAAGTTATGCAAAACTCTATCATATATTTTTTAATCCATTTCTTTTTAAAATTAATGTTCCATTGTTTTTATGACTATACTACACATCCTGCTTCCCTATATACACCTCCATAGATGGAAGTCATTCTTCCACTCTATGAGCAATCCTATATAACCCGCCCCTCAAACAATTATTGATTTTTGCCATGAATAGATCATTTTTCATCGATGCCAAGGTCTATGTCACGTGGGAAGTGACTTTTTTTTTAATTATTTAACTACAGCTGCTTGACACCAAATAAGGAATACGTAAAAAACGAGGATTACAGTTATGAAAGATTTAATCAAAGCTCATAAATCATTCTGTGGTTTCCTTTGATTTCTTTTACAATGATTTACATGAAAATATACATGGATATGGATTATGGATAACAAAATATAACTTAACTTAAACGGTAATCGTTAATGTGAGCCCCCATCATCCTATCTGGTCTGACATGCCCCACTCGGCCCTGGTGGTCGGTCCAGTTCCTGGCCTCCGCAGGTTGCGATGTCTCTTCCACTCGGCCTCCGCAGACTGTGTTACCCCTCGATGAGTAGCCCCCAGATAAGAGAGATGTGGCTTCAACGAATTAGTGGACGAGATCGAGCCCCCAATGATGACATGAATTTTAACCAATCATGTCGGTGGAGAACCGGCGGCAGCTGGGGTCGTTATCTCGTCACCGACGTAGTCCCTCAGTTATAACTTAAAACTGCCTACACGAACATCTGTAGTCTATTCTGGCTTAGGTGGTTCTCCTCGAATTACTAAACTTAACCTCCTAATATACCCTACCGTTACTAGGACTAACTGTGAAATTTCTATTAAGTAATTCAAAGAATTTCAGTGACAGATGAGTACACAAAGCAACGCAGTTTTAATAACAAGGGACTTCCTGTGCATTTGTACACCTATATTCATCCATGCTAAAGCACAGTATTAACTATTTAAGACACCTGTATGAAGATGCTTTGCAGTGCGAAATATTTTTAACACTTGAACAAAATATGGCATCCACCTGATTTTGTACTATAAGGGGGGGTATCAAACGTTTCCAACGCTTGCCTTTGAAACATCCAAAACATATGTACATTTAAACATCAATTGAAACATAAACAATAAATGCTAAAAGTAATATCGATTTCTATACCTATATAACATATATGCCAAATGCATTATACAAAACCATTTCATATCAAATTATCTAAGCTTTTCTTTGGTTTTGTAAAAGATCAAGTTCACTTTTTAGTTTCAAAATCTTTTTTTTTTCAATTTAAGTTTCTGCAAAGCACATTAAAATTTACAATCCTTCCTTGTTTTGTCAAATAACTGTTTTAAGTTCAGTAATCTTTCTGAATACATTTTCTTTTAAACAAAGTGCAGTGTTTGTTACCACTTTCATAGTTTTAATAGTATTCTATATTTCAATAAATGAAAGTATAATCCTTGAACATTTCTTCATGTATGTAAAATCAGTATTCTCAAAATCAGCCTTTACATTCAAGTAAATTAAAATTACATGCCATTCATTTTCTTTTTTTTTAAAGATCGTATTTTTTTTGTATACATAAATTCCACCAAAAAAAATGTTTGAGAAACTTTAATAATAACGAAGCTTTAACCGTTTCATGTATATTATATTTAAATTCAACGTTATGTTCTTGATTGAAATTTCTTTTTTAATAGTAATGTTTTACATCCTAAACAGTTACTAAATTGTAATATTCATCAAACGCCTTAAATAACGCTTGTACAAATATAGCATTTTCTAACACATATATAATGACAGTGCCTGTTATAAAATACCGATAAATCTGAGACTTCTCACGAACAAGACGATTCTTTCCGTTTTGTCTTCATTGCATACAGATTTCATATAAAGTACAAAAAAAAATATAATTTTACAATCTTATTTCCTAAACTAAATAACCTATAAGTTTTCCCTATTCTAGCTAAATTTACAGGTAAGCCCTACTAACGTAAATCCCTATTCTAATTTCAAATTGCGAAGTGTAATCGAGTTGCGATTGTGATTAGCTTCGAAGATCCAAGGATACCTGGAATAAATGATAAAAAGATCATGAATATCTGCAAAAATACTTATGCATCAAACATAGCACTGTATATATAAAAAATTTGCCTTATGGCTTCTTTTACATGACAGAAATATATATATAAACAGTTATGATTAATGAATTTCTCATTTTCTTTCTCAAATATTATTTAGTGTATATAAACATACAGTGTATGTAGATATAATATTTATGTGAGTATATATGATTAAGTAAATTCTGAACCATATTTCTAGAATTAATATCAAACAAAAGCCATAATCAATGACTTTGTTTACACAAGTCTGCTCATAAGATCAGCTGCTTGGTTTTCCTTTCCCTTAACAGAGACCAGCCGAAACCTGTGCTCTTGGAGTAATAAGCTCCATCTCATTATGCGTTTATTTGCCATTTTATTACTTTGGATGTAAAGCAAAGGTTTGTGATCTGTATGAACTTCGAATTCCCTACCATACAAGAAATATTCGAATTTACGAATGGCCCACACAATGGCCAAGCACTCTTTTTCTATCGTGGAGTACCTTGTTTCCCTTGGCAATAATTTCTTACTACCATAAGCAATGGGGAATTCTTCTCCGTCACTTTCCTGCATGAGCACCGCCCCTAACCCTGTGTCTGACGCGTCTACCTTTAAGATAAACATCTTGTCAAAGTCCGGGATTTTCAATACAGGAGGTTTTGCTGATGTGGTTTACGGTACACCATGTGGAGTGTTATAGAAGCAGTGGATAGAAGAAGAGAGGAAGTGGATAGGCGAGAAAGTGGAGATTTGAGAATAGAGTATTCTTTCTTGAGAATAGTCCTGAAAAGGACTGTAAACCAGAGGGAATGTTGAGTGAGAACAGCTTGAGTAGTAGAGCTGATGAGGAGATGCTGGCTTGCGTCGGCGAGTAGAGATGATGAGTAGTAGAGAGACTCGACGTTTCGGACAGGTTGACTGTCCGTCTTCAGGAGTCTTCCGTCTTCTCCTCATCAGCTCTACTACTCAAGCTGTTCTCACTCAACATTCCTTCTGGTTTACAGTCCTTTTCAGGACTATTCTCAAGAAAGAATACTCTATTCTCAAATCTCCACTTTCTCGCCTATCCACTTCCTCTCTTCTTCTATCCACTGCTTCTATAACACTCCACATGGTGTACCGTAAACCACATCAGCAATTGTACATGCCACCATGCAAACCTTCAAACAACATCTGACAGGAGGTTTTGTTAGACAATCCTTAAGCTTATGGAAAGCTCCTTCCTCTTCCATACCCCACTTAACCTTCCCTGGGCTACCCTTACGTGTTAGATTAGTAAGAGGCAATGCTAAATCGGCATACCCGGGAATATAATCCCTGTAGTATCCGGTCAGACCAAGAAACGAACGAACTTGTTTCTTAGTTTCTGGTCTTGGGGTTTCAATCACTTTCTGTGTAAGCCTTCTACTAGTATATGAATCGCCCCATCTCCTAACTCGTGTCCTAGGAAGTCTATCGAACTAAACCCTATAAAACACTTAGAGGGACGTGCAGCCAGATTGGCTTCTCTTAGCCTACACAAGACTTTCTCTACTATCTGGACATGCTCTTCCCAGGTCTCTGTGTACACTAATATGTCATCTATGTAGTTAACTACATTGGGAATGTCTTTCAGAACTATCCTCATCATTCTAGTGAACTGAGCTCCAGCAGTGACTAACCCGAAAGGCATATATTTAAACTGATATTGACCTATGGGGGTGAGAAATGCAGTTTTAGCCTTATCCGACTCTTTCATGGGAATCTGCCAATACCCCTTAGTAAGATCAATTTTACTGAAATATTTGCTCTTCGCAAGAGAAGCGAATAGACCTTGCTGATTAGGCATCGGTTCGGGATCGAACACGGTTATCTTATTAAGACGCCGGAAATCTATGCAAAACCGATTTGAACCGTCCGGTTTCCTCACCATCACAATCGGATGCACATAAGGCGAATCAGACGGCTCAATAACCCCTTCAACATCGACTCAACCTCATTCCTTATTTCACCCTCCACAGCCTGGGGTACCCTATAAGGGGGAGAACGAACAGGTTCATTACTTGTCAAATGAATTTTACATTCAGCCACTGAAGTTTTCTTAGGAACATCCGTGAATACATCCTGGTATTCACACAACAAACCTCGAACCTCATCCCTACAATCCTTATCTAGTCTTTCATTGTCATGAACATGACTGACAAACTCCTTTTGTAATGAGCATGGCATATCAGGCGCATCTCCAATACACTCATCTATCATCCCTCCCTCCTCTTCATCCTTATCATTGAAAGTACCAACATCAAAACAGCTAGCAGCCACCTCTTCTTCCCTCCGAACATATCGCCTGAGAAGATTGATATGATATGTCTTCTTCACACCATTGACGTCGACAACATAATCATAGTCAAACTTGGTACCAACAACCTTAAATGGTCCTTGCCATTCCACTAGTAACTTGTTATGAACAGTGGGTAAAAGTATCAAGACCTCATCACCAACATTCAACTTCCTTTTCTTCGCATTTCGATCATAATAACCTTTGTATCTCTTTGCGGAGGATTTCAGTGTCTTGCGCCAATTGCCAAGACTCGACTAACCGCTTCCTCAAGTCAATTACGTATTCATACTCATTACCTAACTCTGCGTCAATATTCTCTCAAAATATCCATTGGACCTCTCACATGTCTACCATAGAGTAATTCAAATGGAGAAAACCCCAGGCTCGAACTGGGCGATTCTCGCAGAGCAAACAACAAAGCAGGTAAGTACCTGTCCCACTGACGTGGCTCCTCAGAACAAAGACGCCTCAAAGCTGTCTTAATTACTCCATTGTATCTTTCTACAAGGCCATTACACATCGGATGATATCTAGAGCTTGTTATTTGTTTGACTGATAACAACTGTGACACCTTCCTCATCAAATCAGATACAAATTGTGTACCTAAGTCTGACATCACTTCACAAGGAACACCTAACCTACTATACACAGTGACTAATGCCTCAGCTACATCTACAGTCGATATTGATTTCAATGGTATAGCTTCTACATATCTAGTCGCATAGTCAACTATCGTTAGGATGTGAGTATGTCCTCTTGCAGATGGAATGAATGGACCCATTAAATCTATCGTAATACGCTGAAATGGGACGCCAACTATCGGCAACTTACCGAGAGTCGTTTTGGGGACTCTCCCCTTACTAATAGTCTTCTGACACACGTCACATGATCGGCAGAAGTTGGCAACATCCTCATACATGCTTGGCCAATAAAACTGGGCTTTGACTTTCGACAAAGTATTGTTAATGCCGAGATGTCCACCAAACAATGAATCATGGGCAATTCGCATTATCTCAGACCTGTGTGACTTTGGAACAACCACTAACTTGGGACCAACACCAACACTTGGATTTCTCATATCCCTTTCTTGTCGATAAAGACAATTATTCTCTGACATGAACAAGAATCTCGATCTAGACTCGTTATCATTCACCTTGTTCCACAATGGCTTAAGTGACAAATCATCCTTTTGCTCTCGCAAAAAGTCCTCCGACTTCACTTTTACTCCCGAGTCTTTCACTCTCAAATCTTGTTTAGGTTTAGATTGACTTTTCTTTTGTGCTCTAGTTTCAACAGCCATCGCTTCATCCACACATGAAGACGCATCATCCAAAGCCTCAACTTTCGGAACGGACTCACTCACTTCGGAAACCCGAACATTATCTTCCGAACTCGACACAACTTCTGAACTTTGCATATCAACTTCGGATACCCGATCATCAACATCGGAACTATTCGCCTTTTGAACTATACTAGGCACCCATTGCAGGTCAGGATCCTTGGGCTCACGTGCCCCCTTCACATCATTACCAATAATGACGTCACACAAACAATTGGGCATACACAAGGCATTGATTTCTCCAATAAAATATGGACTATCCAGCATGATATTTGCCCTAGGAAAACGCCTCAGAGTACCATCTATCAGCCTAACTAACTGAATCACTCCCGTGAACTGATCGTCTGACACCAGACTCGTCCTCGCAACACTCGTACTACTCCCAGAATCCTTCAGCACGGAAACAGGCTTGTTCATGGGTAACAACCTACCCGATACAACTGGCATATCATCAATTATTGCACCAACCTCATCGTATGCCATACCAAACGTTTCAACACTCGCCCTTTCTGACAGAACTGTAATCATTGGATTGCCTATGAGAACACACCCAGCTGAACTTTCAACGAATCCAGTGGATTTCGACTGACTACTTGCCATATCATCTGAACGCAAAGTTTCTATCGGCATAAAATTTTCATTCGAATGCAATCTAGACTTGTTTGACCTAACGCTATCAATCGGAGTGTCCTCCACACTCATAGCCTGAGCTGAATGAACTATAGGCTTCATTGGACAATTCCGTTTCAAATGATTCGGACTACCACATATGTAACACCCATACTTTGTACCGCTATTACCATAGCTAGGTTTTATGCTATTTTTTGTTGAACTAGCATACTTAGGCGTCCTATCTGCCTGTGGACCTAATACTGATTTAGTGTTATGGATCTGACTTAATTTCTGTTTCGGATTTTGATTCTGTCTTTGGTTCTGATTCTTAGGATTGAACCTATCATTTCTATGACCAATGAAAGTATGCAATCCATGTGCATGCACATATATCTCAGCACATTCAACCATCTCATGCAACTTCCCATAATTCCTCTCCTTCAAGAATCCAACTATCTCTCTGGGACAACAATCCAAAAATTGCTCCCTAACAACCAAATCGACCAGGGAATCGTAATCACTAACACCAGACAAATCCAACCACTTATCAAAGTATCCTTTCATCCTAACAGCGAACTGTTTTGGGCGCTCATCCCTATTTGGTCTCACAGACCTGAATTTCTTCCTATAACCATCTTCAGTAAGATGGAAGTATTCCATTAGCTCACGCTTTACCCTATCATAATCAGTGCGATCAGTGCTATTCATTCTATTCACTACATCCAGTGATTTTCCAGTCAGATTTGAAATTAAATGCAAGCACCTAACTTGTTTTGGTATGTTCTGACTATCCATTAACAATTCAAACTTTGTTATGTAAGAATCAAAACTGTCAGTTGATTCATCAAACTTTCCTACCTTCAACTTAATCCCACTGAACTCAAGAGGGCAGTCCTCTAATTTTGCCTGTTCTATTTTGATTTGGGCCAAGCGCAATTCATGAGCTTCCTTTTCTCGTTCTCGCTCACGTTTGTCAGCTTCTTTTTCACGTTCCATAGACTCTGTGACAAAACTACTCAATTCGCTACCACTAAGTCCCATCTCTCTACCTAGAGAAGAAAACTCCTTCATTTTTTCTATACTACTAGCCATATTGACTAAATTCCAAAACCTAACAACCAGACTTGAATTGTGAAAGGCGTCCGCAAAACAAAGCAACACTAGCTTTAACCTGGCAACCAAATGCCGAACCCTGGTACAAGCACCGCACTAGAAATATTATCTCCACGAGCATACAATTATTCAACCATGCGAACACAGCCCACTTCACACATACAAAATTCACAGTCTGTAACATTCAATACTTGCTATCATGCCAACGAGTTACCCGTAAGAATAGACAGTAATTATGTGAATTAAGAACAAACAGTTCTTCCCGACATATCCTTTATCCTAACGACCAACAGCCCACTATATACCATAGCATCAAAACAGGGTCTGCTTTCCCTAAATGCTGTTTACCCGGCCGAAAAAAGGTATGAAATATATTTTCCTACTGAAAATTTCCCACAATAATTCACCGTACTATCCAAATCTAAATTCAAGCATAGCAAGTATGATTAGTACCAAGGCTTCAATGCACACCTTGGGGAGCAATACTTTAAGAGCTATTACCAATAGACCATCAATAAAGTATCCATTTAGAAAGATGACCACAGATTAATTTCTTTCCTAAATAATTTTGAATTATTTCAAGCAGCAGTATCTCGGTGGAACCTCCAAATTGTCACGTGGGAAGTGACTTGGGAAGTGACAAAAAATAACTTAACTTAAACGGTAATCGTTAATGTGAGCCCCCATCATCCTATCTGGTCTGACATGCCCCACTCGGCCCTGGTGGTCGGTCCAGTTCCTGGCCTCCGCAGGTTGCGATGTCTCTTCCACTCGGCCTCCGCAGACTGTGTTACCCCTCGATGAGTAGCCCCCAGATAAGAGAGATGTGGCTTCAACGAATTAGTGGACGAGATCGAGCCCCCAATGATGACATGAAATTTAACCAATCATGTTGGTGGAGAACCGGCGGCAGCTGGGGTCGTTATCTCGTCACCGACGTAGTCCCTCAGTTATAACTTAAAACTGCCTACACGAACATCTGTAGTCTATTCTGGCTTAGGTGGTTCTCGAATTACTAAACTTAACCTCCTAATATACCCTACCGTTACTAGGACTAACTGTGAAATTTCTATTAAGTAATTCAAAGAATTTCAGTGACAGATGAGTACACAAAGCAACACAGTTTTAATAACAAGGGACTTCCTGTGCATTTGTACACCTATATTCATCCATGCTAAAGCACAGTATTAACTATTTAAGACACCTGTATGAAGATGCTTTGCAGTGCGAAATATTTTTAACACTTGAACAAAATATGGCATCCACCTGATTTTGTACTATAAGGGGGGGGGGTATCAAACGTTTCCAACGCTTGCCTTTGAAACATCCAAAACATATGTACATTTAAACATCAATTGAAACATAAACAATAAATGCTAAGCACATGTTTGAACTCAATTGAAACATTACAATTGTATAAATTTCTTTCCTGACAGTCTATGAATTAATGTTGTAACCCGCAAGTGAAAACTCAATCCATACCGTCCCGTATAATCCAATAATTTGCAAGCAGGACCCGCTGACCCGTCGGGTTTTAACCCGCAAGTCAATTTATCTTTGAAAAATGAAAAATATTATTTCTGCAATCCCCACACTATACAGGCTCAAATCAGGAAAATATATGCCAACTACTAACCTAGCCTAGAGTGAATTTACGTACAATTTGCACATTCGCCTTTTATTCCTGAGAGAAAATGTTTTTTCGGGTGACTTTGTACCATGAAATGGGTCCCCTCTGATCTCGATATTGAAAGCATTACACAAGTAACTCCTCGGATCGGAGCCGCAGCTCAGCACGCGCTAGCTAGCCCAGGCTGCACAGGAAAAATCTGCAATGTTGTTTTTCAGTCCAGGTCGGTCGACACGGCGACTCACAACAATCATAATTACAATATTCAATTCTATTGGACCTCGTCTATAAAGTAATCAAAATTGAAATAAATACCAGGATAATGATACAGTCAATTTTTTCTTCTCGTATATCTCCATATTATTTCCTTCTGTTTTTGTATTTCATTCGATATGGCCGCTGAAACTCGATGTTCAGTTTCCCGTCGCCCGCCCGCGTTTGAAAATCAAATTCTGAAAATAATTCATTATTTTACTATTTTGACATAGATCTAGATTCAAAACTGATATAAAACATTAATATACCTGTAAGCTTTTCAGTCACAATTACTTGTATATCTTGTAAATACCTGTAAAACTTTTCTTTCTTTTCTTTTCTTGTGATCGACACTGCATGCTCAACCATACCTCGAGCGATGTTCGCGCAGGCTCCACTCAACTTCACTACCGCTACACTACGCTCCACCTACCCGATGTAGCGGTAGTGAAGTGGAGTGGAGCCTGCACGAACATCGCTTGAGGTATGGTTGAGCTACCTCAATGAATCCCAGAGTCTAGTAACCTCGCATTGGTGAGTTGTCATACGGCCTAGTAACATCCAAAATAACTTATCTTATTTGCTAATTATAACTTAAAAATCATTTTTTTTTATCTTTCCAGGGGATGAGGTAAATATCAGACAAAAAATCATCAAACAAAGCTCAATCTGTTTTACAAGGCCAACGGGAGGCTCACGCACGTACGCATTGGCACTTGTATAGCTAGCCAGTCTGAGCTCTGTCTCTCTGCCAGAGCTCTGGGGGACAATTCACTCTGTAAAGGCCTCAATGAAGGTGATTTTCTGTTTCAGACAGAGTTTATATTTCGGGTATATTATTCAAAACTGCCAATAAAGTTTGATGATTTCTTCATTGTCATGTATATTTAAGTTATCAATGAGTTCATTCTCACCAAATTTAGACACCCCCATAGAGAAATGCAATTTTCGTGGAAATCTGCGTTTTCAAAGAACTTCAGGAAAAGTTAGGGTATGTGGCCCTTTATTACATGGCCAAGTACTGGAATTAGATGGAGTAGAAATTAGATATTGAATTCATTTATATCCAAGTTCAACTCACAGTCACACCCACATCCAAGATTCTACATGTAAACATGAAAAAAAATAACTTAAAATATCATACAATATTAAACAATAAGTAATAATTAATTTAATAAGTGAACAGGTATTCCTCAAAATGCAAAAACGTAGCATTTGAAAAGAGCCCCCGAAATGCAAAAAGTAGCCTCCGAAAGGTAGAAATGGAGCCCCTGAAATATTACAAAAAATTGGAAATGGAGCCCCCGAAAAAAAACGATTAATTTTTTCCCTGGCTTCAAGACAGTTCCACAGAATAAAAGTGCGTTAAAAGGTTACAAAAGGTCAAACATTCATCTTCTGGAAAATAATGAATATTGAAATCGGTTCCTCATTATGAGCTGGAAAAAACTGGAACGACAAACTCACCATCGAGTTTCTTTGGCCTATGCAATTGCTTTTGACTGCGCTGCACTGGCGCTCCTTTGAAAGAGCAACTCGATGTATTATGTCAAACTGTCTCAGTCCTGTTCACTGACCACAAGACAAAAATACGCCGGCATTTTTTTAAAGGAAATATCTACGTCTCTAAAAGAATCTGCCACGTAAAAAAGCACATGATCCTAACTCAATTTTCATTGTTAATGTTTGTATTATGCTTCGTTACTTCTCCTTTTTTTCGCATGACGGTCTGCAGGTTTGAGAATGAACTCAGCCCGGCCTGCAAACCGCGATCGGGGGCATACCGGCAGGTTAACCCATACCGCAACAGGAGCGGGTTACAACATTACTATGAATTATGTGAAAACATGGACCTACCTATGGTTAAAATGATTAGAATTCAGTAACACCGCACTACAATGTCATCACAAAGTAAGAATCAATGTTGCAAATCCGAGTCCCAGTTTATTGGGAATAATACATTGAGCCTATGGGATAAAAGCCCTTACATTGTATCAATACACACATAGATGACTTTAGTTCATCAAAGATTTTGCCTAACTATAAGGCTCAAACCTATGAAAAAACACATGTGCCTATTAGTGCTACATTCTGCTCATGATGTTAGTGACTTGTTAGCGCTAACAGCTTCACTAACAGCGTATATCTGCGACCGCTGCAGGTCATCATGGTTTCACTATGTAGTTGAAGGCATATCCACCAGACAGGCAGCTATGAATTGTTAATTATCTATGAGCATATATGAAAAGGACCGAGTCTATCAGAGGACCGAATGTTTCGCATGTTTTATTTACCGGTTCTTTTACTTTTTACTTTTTATTTTCATTTCTATATTCAAAATCCATATTCCTTTTAAAATATCGGCTACAGTGCCTATGATATGCTATTCCAATTTATTCAATGTACAAGTAATTCCTTAAAAAGCTGTGTGCGCTATGAACGCCTAGCTTAGCTGGGTAATATAGGAGCGCCTTGAGCACCTAACAAGGTGGATATGTGGGCATTATAAATACCCTATATTATTATTATTATTATTTCATCATCTTGAAGACAATTCATATTATAATTTGTTACAATATAGAAGTATATTTTCCATCTTTTGATTAGTACTCTCTTCAATTTTAAGTCTTATAAGTTTAATACTCTATGTTTTGTAGGTACTTTGTATGGTATTTCATGTTTGTATTGTCTATGGATTAGACCCTGCCAATGGGACAAGTATACTGTAATGTTATTGTTAGGTGCAATGGACCTGGTTAAATATGAAACGTCTTTTGTAATGAACATAAAGCAATTAAGATGTAAATTAAGTATCAAATGAAAAATATATATTTTCATTTTATAGGATAATACATCTGACATGGCACAGATTGCTCGGAAAGGCAGCAACGTAGTGAAGAAACATAGAGAACAGAAGGAGAGAAAGAAAGCACAGCATAAACACTGGGAGTTAGCTGGTACTAAACTTGGAGATATCATGGGGGTCAAAAAGGAAGATGAAAAGGTATTGTTAGTTCATCTCATCCACTATCTTCTGCCCTCATCTCTCTCCCTTAACAATTCATTTGGCAATTAAAGTAATTTCATTTTTCTTCAGCTCAATCAGTCTGTTTTATATACATGTATTTACATCAATAACTGGGATATACCCATTTGATTTGCTAGTTCATTACGATGAACCTGCGTGCCGAATATAGAGTACACAATTTTTCCTGCGCGCGCGCTGCATCTCCCTACCAACGCACTATCCCAAGATCGTCGCGCAATTTGGCGTCCATTTCCTCTTTTACTTTCGCCTGCGGTCGAGTGCAGTCGCAAGCTAAGTACACTCTCAAAATTGCATTTCTGTTTTCCGTTTGGATACTTTATTGTGCAATTCTTCCCTTATTTCAATCTTATTTTCTCTCATCTAAGATTGTTATAGGATTATCACGTCGCGCGGAGCTTCCGTGATATTATTTTAACGTTTCTTGTCCCTCTTCGTGAGTTTGTTTTTTTTAAAGATACGTTTCTCACAGGCGGGTTGTCTTCACCTCTCCGCCCCATAGCTCCGCGCCTTCCTGCTCGGGCGTTGTCTTCGCTCCTTTTTAATCCTTTTAATTCTTTTTATTCACTGACTTCTTCGTTTATACGACTCGTCGTGAATTTAATTGATTTATTTCTCCACAGATAGGTTCTGTAGGACGTTAGGAGCGTCGTATTCCAGCCTCGTTTCAAGTTCTTTGTCTCTTGTTTCGAGTTAGTTGATTGTTCTTTTGTTTCAATCAATCCTTTGCTCTTGTATTTATTAATTGAATTAATTGGTTAATTGATTAATTAATTAATTGATTGATTCTTTTAATTCTTGACTTGCTCCTTTGCCTCGATTCAAGTTCTTTGTTTCTTGTTTCGAGTTAGTTGATTGTTCTTTTGTTTCAATCAATCCTTTGTTCTTGTGTTTATTAATTGATTAATTATTCAATTAATTATAAAAAAAAAAAAAAAAATATTTTCTTTCCTTCACAAGAATACTTAGAATTTTTTTTAGGAAGCCGTCTCCTGTCAGCGTTCGTCGCCTTTGACTCGGCCTTCCTTCTCGGGAAAGCTATCTTTGTTTTTCCCCCCTTCCTTTTCAAGTCAGCTACCGGTCTCTGGACTTATAATTTTTTTTTTTTCTTAAACTTCTTGTTTATAAAAAAAAAAAAAAAAAAAAAGAAAGGGAATCTTGCTCCCCTTTTTTCCTTAGCTGATCCTCACCTCAAGAAAAATTATTTTTTTTTTTCTTTTGAACAGGTGGACACAACAAAACAACAAAAAAAAAAGAAGAAAACTTAGTGTTTTCTTCTTTTTAGATGCTTCCCCCCTTCTTTTCAGAATTTTGGCGGAAGCAGATTCTTGTTGTGATAATCAAATAATTAATTTTTCTAACGGACTTCAGGGACAGTGTCTCTTAATAATTCTCAATTATTACTGTTTCCTTTGTTCTGGGATTTTACCTTGTATCATCCTTGTGAGATCCGTTTTTGACTCTCAAAAGTCCGCTTTTTGAGGTCCTTGTCTTCTGGGTTGGGGTTTGTTCCCCCCCCTACCCCCTTTGCTTCTCTTTTTTTTTCTATCTTACTACTAGATCACCCTACGGCAATAATGAGCCTTTCGGACTCTCTTTCTGAAGAGCCTCAGGCGGCTGCTGTTTCGGGGCCCGACACCGGGGTCTTATCCCCCACCACAGGTAGTATAGATAGCGAGAACAGAGTCAGAGCCCCGTGGGCTCTCAAAGGGGTGGAACCGTGGACGCGCGTTCACGTGTCCCGCTTAATAATGGTGGAACCGTGGATTTGCGACCACGTGCCCGCACGGTGATGGCCAAGGCTTCCGTCCCGGAACCTGAACCTTATTGGGGAGCGTCGCACTAGTACAGAAAACGGCGACTCCTCTAGGGCTGTCAGACCCACCGGCCATCGGGTCACCTAAAGTCCGGGGGGAGAGCACGGGTCTCTCCACCCGGCAAAGACTAGGCTCGATGCCGTGTAAGACCCCTCTAGGGAGCGTCGGCAAAGGGCTACCAGCCCCTAGTCGGAAGAGGCACCTGAGTCCGACCGTGTCGGACTCTCAATTCAATCTGACGCCGTCAGATTCGGCCGACGCCTCCTCTCGCTCGGCTAGCTCTCCCCGTGGGAGAGCTAAGGAGAGGAAGACAGGCGCAGCCCAGCCTCTTGTCCCTTCTTCCGCTCCGGCGCCGGAGCAACCGAAGAAGAAGAAAAGAAGAAGAGGAGAACCACAGACGTAAGCCCCGCTCCGTCGGGCGGTCTGTCCTCTGATTCTTTTGATGGCCAGGCCTCTCAGCTTCTCAAGCTAATCTAGAGTGCCCTCCAGCACTGCGGGTTTTTACCCCCAGGCTTGCCTGCTTCAGCCGACGGTACTACCAACCGAGCGGATCAAGCAGACACCGGCCATCCAACACACCTCGGAGAGTCACCGGCAATATCATGTTTCGCCGGCTCACGCACCTGCAAGGGAAATTCCCGCTAATACACAGGTGCTATCGACATACGGGCGTCGCCCGCCATTATGTCACCAGACTCCCAATCATTATACCCTCTTCTGCCCCCCGGCGGGGGCCGCATAGAAGAGGAAGAAGAAGAAATTCTAGGTCGCTAACCCCGCTGTGCGGGTAGACCTTCCCTTCTGATTCTTGTGCCGACGGCCAGGCGTCGTAACTTCATGTTACAACAGAACGCCCTCGAGCACCACGGATCTTCATCCTAATGCTCTCTGTCAGCTAAAACCGCCGTGTCGAGCACCAGGCAGGTCAAGCAGACAGTCGCCGTCTCGCACCTCGGAGAGTCACCGGCAATATGATTCGCCGGCCCACGCACCTGCAAGGGAAATCCCCGCTAATACACAGGTGCTATCGACATACGGGCGTCGCCCGCCACTATGTCGCCAGACTCCCGATGATTGTTCCCTCTTCTGCCCCCGGCGGGGGCCGCACAGAAGAGGAATAACAAGAAGAAAGTCTAGGTCGCTAATCCCACTTTGCGGGCAGACCTTTCTTTCTGATTCTTGTGCCGATGGCCATGCGTCGTAACTTCCTGTTACAACAGAACGCCCTCGAGCATCACGGATCTTTATCCTCATGCTCCCTGTCAGCTAAAACCGCCGTGTCGAGCACCGGGCAGGTTAAGCAGACATTCGCCATCTTGCACCTCGGAGAGTCACCGGCGATTTCATGATTCGCCGGCTCACGCACCTGCAAGGGAAATCCCCGCTAATACACAGGTGTTATCGACATACGGGCATCGCCCTCCATTATGTCACCAGACTCCCGATATTTGTGGGTCAGGCGTCGCACATACTCCCATGAGCAGTGCGGGTAATTCACCCACGCTTCATATCAGCTTCAGCCGCCTTGCTAAGCACTGTGCGGCTCAAGCAATCACCTGTCCTCTCACACCGGGCATTTATTGAAACGCTGTTCACCTACACGGTGACCCCCGTTTCTATGCAGGTGCTTCCGACATACGGCTTTCAAGCATCAATATGTCGGCAAGCTCTCGGTGACCGACGGCTGGACTTTGCATCCGTTCAGGCTGCATCTATGCGTCCCCGAGCATTACGGGTTCTTATCCTCGTGTTCTCCGTCATTATAAGACCGCCGCGGTCTTATTGCTGGCGTCGGGTATTGAGCGGATTGAGACTTCTCTCGCCAACCCGCACTCCGGGGAGCCATCGGCGAGTTACCTGCATGGGTATTCCCCTTTTTATGCAGTTACTCCCGAATTCGCCCTCTACGTCAAGCCCACGTACGGCGACGACTCCTTCAGCGGTAACTCTCTCCATTCTACCCCCTAAGCGGGCCCGTAGATTGGAGGTAAGAATCTCTTACATACCGCATGCCGCACTTCTCTCGTGAGAATGTTTGGCTGCTTTGAGGGGGCAACCTATCACGTCCGCGGTCCGTCCGCCCAGGCGACGGGACCGTCGGTTTCTGGCCTGAACCTCACTTTCTATTCGAAAGTAAGGGTGCCCTGTCTTACTTAGCTCCTACCCTTGCAAGGCCAGAGTCAGGGCTAGTACAGACACCCGTCCTCCAGCGATCGCCGCTGAAGAGAGGGCGACTCCGATATGAGCAACATCACCGCTCAGCGGTATGTCTCACTACCTCATAGCTCTCCGAACTTATGAGTATGTATATCGGATCTGAATGTCACGGCGATTTAAAGTTCTCCTGTGCTTAGTAATCGCTACGCCTTCACCACCCGGTGCATTATGGTTATGTTAACCTATTGTCTCGTATTCGGGCGGCTCGTTCGAGCCCTGCCCGAGCTGCCATCACCGGTCGTCCAGCCGGACACCGCCGAAAGCACCCGCACCGAATACCTGGAGGGAATCAGCTTTTCATATGCTAGATATCCCTCCTGTTGACATTCACAGCTGTTCCCCGAGTCCTTCCCGGTCGGGTAAGCATCATCTCGGAGGAAAGAAACCGCCGTACATCTCATGAGATTATTGGCTATGTACGTGCGTTCAAGCTTGTTTAAAGCCCCAGACTTCTCTGTCGGCATTCTATGCCTATTTTCTGGGCACAC
Source organism: Lytechinus variegatus (assembly GCF_018143015.1). NCBI lineage: Eukaryota > Metazoa > Echinodermata > Echinoidea > Temnopleuroida > Toxopneustidae > Lytechinus > Lytechinus variegatus. The sequence continues at coordinate 40,560,561 of NC_054741.1, read as the reverse complement.
CCACCGTACCGGGTCGGCGAGTTTACACCAAACAGTACGCCTTCAGACCATCGGTCGAGCTCTAACAGTCTATGTTATAGACTGCTCTCTATGTGGGTCAAGCTTGCGGGCGTCTCCGCCGTTTCCTCCTTGTGTGGAGTGGTCTACGGTGGATGTCTTACCGTGCCCATTTGTCGAATCGTCTTCTTATTTAGAAGCTTTTTCACTCGGCACACTCGAGTCACCTCGCATGCTGCTTTCATCCTCCCTCCATGCAATGCATGTGGCCATGGTCACCGCACGACCGAGGATGATGTAACCGTGGATGCATGTATGCTTATGCCTACCTAACCACAATCACTACGACCCGCTTTTTCTCGGGCCGACTGCGGATGAGTCTCTCCATGTAAGTGATTTACTTCACTGGAGTTCTTCTTTTAGAAACTTAGATGCTCATCCCCCACTGCTTAGGGCGTCATTTTTGCCGCCCCCCGCAGCTTTTTGGAACTCCTTATTCTCCGATATCGGACTGTTCCACGCTGCCGCAACCGGCGCCGGCGGTGCTTGCTCTTACGATCACCTGAGAGACCAGGCCTTGTGGCTGTTTTCATAAACAACTGGTTCTCACCGCAGACTGATGGAAATTTTTGTGTTTATTTTCCTCAAGTCTCCCTCCTTCGCTTGTTTCTTCAAGCGAGGACATCGACACTCTTAGCCAGTTTCCGTCCCTAACTTGATAGGACAGGGCCGTTGCTACCTCATTCGATTCCGTTGGGAACGTACTGTTGAGGTATCATATCTGGCGATGTCTGTTCGTTAGAACATCTCTTGATTGTCGCCTTCACGTATGATCATGACAGAGACTTTTCGCCAGCTCCCTCTGGCGTACACTTGCTGCTGCTAGGGATTCCCCCGCCCGGCGGTCATCCATCGCAGCCTAGCCTCACGGGCTCTCTCGGCAATGGTGGCTTGAGCCAAGCCACCTCTTCCACCGCGGGCACTGCACCCTCAGATGGGTGCTTCGATCAGTACGGGAGAAAGGGGATCCTGAGTTCTCTCTCGATCACTCGGTCTATCACACTTTTGTCGTGATGTGTACCGCGCTGTTTCTCTGACACGCCCGGTTGAGCTATTTTAACCAGACTGCTTTATTCTACATAGGCAGCAGGTCCGCGGTATTTCTTATTAAAAGGATGGCACTCAGTCACTTTCTCGACCCTTGACTGCCTTACGAGTGGTTTTCTTAAATCCCTACTCTCCGTCGTTCCTAGTCCCCTTCGGACCGCTAGTAACTTTCTGCCACAGCTCTCTATCAGAATTCTGCAGATGTTCTGCCCTCACGCATTTGAGACGGATATCGAATTCTGGGCGCTTTCTCCCACGCGGAGGCTTCTGAGATCTCTCGCCTTCTCAGATTGTTCGATGGATCACTTACTGAGCCTTAAAGCTACAGTTTTCCGATCACGATTCTTGTTGAAAATTTCAACAAATTCCGAATTTTACGCTCTAGTCAGCTGGTGATGTTGTTCTCCTGACACTAGGCCGAGGGCCCATGATACTTAGTATCATTCTTCTTGGGCTCTTTCTTGGAATCGTCGTTCACGACTTCTCGAGGTCCGTCTATTGACGCCCCTCTTTCCTTCACTCCTTGCTCTTAAGGACTTCTTCACATGAGGCTTTATCGCCTCCCCTGTCCGTAAGGCAACGGCCTTTGTGTCTTCATCTCCCTATTTTAACGCACTTCTTAGTCTAGACATGCCTCCCTTCACGTTGAATCCGTGTTGGTCTAGCAAATCAAATGGGTATATCCCAGTTATTGATGTAAATTATGAAAATACTTACCATGATTTTCTTATTTACGAGATAACTGGATATACCCATTTGAACCCTCCCTCCTACCCCTCGCCTTGTGTGACAACATGTCTTGCCCGCAGGCTCATGAGAGGAAATGGACGCCAAATTGCGCGACGATCTTGGGATAGTGCGTTGGTAGGGAGATGCAGCGCGCGCGCAGGAAAAATTGTGTACTCTATATTCGGCACGCAGGTTCATCGTAATGAACTAGCAAATCAAATGGGTATATCCAGTTATCTCGTAAATAAGAAAATCATGGTAAGTATTTTCATAATCTCTACATTATCTTGTCTTCTCTCTCTCTCTTTCTTTCTTTCTTTCTTTCTTTCTTTCTTTCTTTCTTTCTTTCTTACTTTCTTACTTTCTTACTTTCTTACTTTCTTACTTTCTTACTTTCTTACTTTCTTACTTTCTTACTTTCTTACTTTCTTACTTTCTTACTTTCTTACTTTCTTACTTTCTTACTTTCTTACTTTCTTACTTTCTTACTTACTTACTTACTTACTTACTTACTTTCTTTCTTTTTTTCTTTCTTTCCCCCTCTTGAATTTGATTTCATTTCCTATGATTTCTTTATATATAAACAAATGTGTAATATATTGTGTTATCTTTTGAGCAATGTTGTGTGCTTTTTAATAATTTTGCATATGCATCTCTGTAGATATAAAATACTTTTATAATTCTACAGTAGAACTTACTACTGCGATATCCTCTTTCTTTTTAAGACCATGTTGATATTCTTTATATTCTGATTGTTCTAAAGGGAACTGAAGAAGAGAATATTAACTACAAGTCCCAGCAGCAGTTTGCTGATCACATGAAAGAGAAAACTGAAGCATCAAGTGCCTTTGCTAAGCAGAAGTCAATACGGGAGCAGCGTGAATACCTACCTGTGTTTGCTGTTCGTCAAGTGTTGCTTAATGTGATTAGAGATAATAGTGTGGTGATTATCGTTGGAGAGACAGGTTCTGGTAAAACAACTCAACTCACTCAGGTAGGTTACATAACAGACCCTGGTGGAGTATTGATCCATTAGTTGAAAAAAAAATGCCAAATAAGGAAGTGAGGAGTGAAGAAAATTTTTGATAGTTGACTTTATTTTATACATTTCACATAATTATGAACATAATACAAAAAAAATATAATAGATGAAGAACTAACATGGTTTACAAATCAGAAGTGGCATCATTCACTAAATTAAATAATACAGCAATTTGAAATCAAAGACAATTTAAAATATGGTGAAATGTGAGGGAACCTGCATAAAAAAGCAACGCTTGTTCAGTCTGCAGGATCCCCCCCAAAAAATAAATAATATCTTTTCCCATATTTTTGCCCCTATGGGCAATTTTTTGTCTCACCCACCAGAGGTGAAGGCAAGACTTGGGGATCCAAATGTTGTCCATCTGTCCATCACAAACATGACACATAACCATTGGTCACTTTTCAACCAAACTATGATGATAGATGTTCTTAGGGGACCTGAAGAAAGAAGCCAGTGGCTTTCCATATAAGGTTGTAACTCCAGAAACAAATTGACCCCTCGCCATCTCTGTGTGTGGGTGTGTTTGTGTGTGTGAGATAGAGAGAGAAAGATAGCGGTAGGAGCAAGAATCCATTCATGTATCAAGACAATGCAATCTCTTTTAGCCCTGGCCTCTCCCCCACTCAATGAAATTTTACAGTAAGTAAAAATCACCACATGCCTGTCTGTCTCAAAGAATACTTCATGAATGAGTTGTTTATAGAGACACAAATTGGTCATTGAGTTCTTTCCGTCTTCCTCGTTCAGTCATTTTAATTTCTGAAATATTTGTCTGAACAAAATCATTGTGAATTAGATAGTAATCCGAAATGCAAATTACTGATATTCATAGACATGATCTTCAGTGACTTTCAGAGAGAGATGAACGGTTGCGTATAAATGCCCTTTTCCATTTCTGACACATAAACGTTTATCCACTCTATAAATGTCTCCCCCCCCCACAGCTCATCAATGGAATGAATAAATGGCACTAGCCCATTTCTTTTTCAATCTGTTATCAATCGATATTCAACGGGGTGCGCCCAGTGTGCTACTTCTTGTGTTTTGTCTCTAAAGAAAACTCCTTCACACCTCTTATAACTTTCAACCTCTCAAAGGACAAATTCACGCTATTAGAATGGTGGCTGGGGGGTGGGGGTGGCTTATAGTGGTCCTATAGGCATGTAGGTAACACAACTTATTTAGTTTTGAATAATTCTTTATTATATACAGGACTATGATGCTCATAGGACTATATAGTTTTTGGATGAGACATTAACACCAACTATTTACGAGATATGAAATTTCTTGTGTAATAAGCAATGATAGGCAAGTGGTATGGTATATACATAAATTGTAAAGTATGACTTGGAGAGCAGAAATTAATAATAGAACAAAATACATTAGAGCTGTAAACATCCCTATGAAGAGATAAAGATGATAAAATGGAAACAGTAGTGGCAAGGGGGTATTTACCCCCCCCCAAAAAAAAAAATAATATGGAAAAACAATGTTTTGTAAATGCTGTCATGTCATAAGCATCCTTTATACCAAAGCTGTGATACGATTTAAACAAAAAGGCCCGTATTCTGAAGTCCGGTTTAACTTTAACTCGGGTTTAAAGTTGTGGTTTAAGTATGGGAAGCCAAAAATATTAAAATTTTTATTAAGTTGTATGTTACTTATGTTTACTGTGCTCTTTCCTGATTCATCGAAGGTGAAGACAATCGTCTATTTATACTTCCTACACAATTATGAGTGATTTGAGAGCCGGATGACTGATAGTATGATATGTATACTGTTAGTGATTAAGTAACAATTGGCTGTCCATACTCAAACCACAAATTTAAATCTGAGTTTAAGTTAAACCCGACTTCAGAATACGGGCCAAACAGTTTTTCAATATTCAGATTTAAAAACATTTCTCATCAGAAAACAGAAAACAAATAATCGTAGAGTGCAACAAACCCCTTTATCGTGATTCCGAGATTTTATACCATTTCATCTACATCATCATTCACTTCAAAGAAAATAGCATTATATAGTCTTGTAACAAGACACACAACTATTTTGAGACAGACTGTGTAATTCCTGTCCTTATAAAAATAATGTGTTCAGTAGTTATAGCTGAAAACTGAAAAGAAAATATGACAAAGACAGAAAGCAAAGATGAATGAGGATTCATTGTAGTTTTGATAGGCTGATCCAGATCGAGTGCTTCGCCTTGCCCCCTACTCGCGGCGCCAACAAAAGAGAGAGAGAAAAGTGAAGGAGTGGAAAAGATAGAAAAAAATATCAGGAGTAAGAAACGTGAAAGAAATAAGTGAAAAGTAATGCAGATGCAGGCACGTAGACAGGGGGCAGTGGGAGCAGTTGCCCCAAAACAGTCATTAAAAAAAAAAAAGTGGGAGGGAAAAAATTGGTATTGACACAAAATTTTTCGCTCTTCTTGGTCCCGTATACAAAGGTTAGCAATTAAAGAGAAATTCCAGTAGTTGCACAGTAAACACTGATTTCATGAGAAAGTCTGTAAAACAAGGCTTAATTGTCAGTATATCATCGAAGATCTAGATCTGGTACAGTTAAATTAACTGAACTTTGTGAAATCTTGAAATCTACGCTGAAAAATGTTCACACTGAAGATCCCCAACACAGATAAGCGCACGTGGGACAATGTATAATTATTGCTTAGGGCGTCGGGCCCGACGCTCTACCCGAATCCTGTGCTTATTTGCTGATTTCTCAGCAATTACGCAATTTCTTCCAGAATCCTTTGGCACATGCGTTTTATTCATACAAACAGTCACTTTGGTGGTCAGTTCATTGGATTTTGTACGAACTCATTTTGATATCGTTACCAAAACTAGCATTTACCTTTAATCATACGCTTGATTTTCATGATTGATTGTACATCGTAGTCTGTGTAATCAATCGTAGAAAAGGTCTTGTGTTATGGGCCCCTGATCGGAGATAGCAAACACTACCGCCATTTCCAGAGTCCCCATTTGAATTTTTGTAAATCACTCAAGTTTCTTAATCATACAAAAGGAAGAGCAAAATAATATTGAAATCATACATCATACACTTTCTTGATCATGAAATCAGGTGAGACTTGTGGTTAGTGAACCACCTTGTGTTTGTTGCTTTAAATGGAAAAAAATTAAGTAAGTGTGTTCAATTTATGCATGAATTTTGTTATGGATAAAGATATACCATGTGAGTCACAAATAATGGACACATCACAAATCCTCAATTTAAGGAAAAATTATGTCCTGAATACAAAATTTTATTTCGTAATTCTCCTGGAGAAATTACAGGAGATCCCGCCCGCGCATGCGCAGTCATTACGTTCGCAGCATTGATTTGGCAGTCATTTTCCGCCATTTGGGGTAAGATAAAAATTGCTTTTTCTTCCCCTTCTTCGAGTTGGTTGCTGGAAATTATGCGCTAGAGCTCTTTTCTATTACAACCTCCTTCTGATATCGACATTGGGTTCGAGTTGGAATACTTCATTATGAATCGTGATTCTTGAATGTGGGTACCAGCCCGCCGGCGACTCAGTCGCAGCGGAGTTCGGTTTTTCCACCGGGCCAGACGCCGGCGAAGCCGGGCGCAGGGACCCGTTCCACGAGCCAGCAACCAGCGTCGCATCAACAGTCTTCGTATTCGACTTCGTCGAATACAGTTGTAGATAACTTCATGATAAAGGAGATATAATTGAATCTCCGTCGGGCTTTTTGGGCATAGGTACCGATATTGCACTATTGAAAGCCAAGCCCAATAAAATTGTCAAAAACATAAAGATAAAGGAGATATTAAATCTCCGTCGGGCTCTTCGGGCATAGGAACCGATATGACACCAACAAAGCCAAGCCCAAAAAGAATAAACCTTCCCCCTCAACTTCAAACTCTGAGTTTGAGGAGAGACTAAATTAGAATCGCTTTTGACTGAAGCACTGGAGAACCAGGCTTTTCAGAACCAGTCAGGGAGCCAGTTACTCCCCAGGCATAGGTCAGCCATTATCAAGATAGTATTCTGAGGCTGTCTTTTTACGATGATAATAATGGTTATGATGATCAGAATTCTTAAATACAGTTCCACGCAGGTCAGGTCCATGTGACCAATGTCATGATGACAATTCACAAGCTCCAGATTTCGAGAGTGGGGAAGGTGAATGTGATGTTGGCCAATTAAGGCCCAGGCATACCGGCATTAGCCGCTAAGTTTGCCCAGCCCCAAGAGATGGGGCACGGCAATTGATAACCTTGGTCGATATGCCAAGAGTTAATGCTCCCATTTGGGACAAACTAAAACAAGTAGGCCTAACTAGACAAAGAAACCTGCAACTACAAAAAATTCAACGTTCACTAACCAGAGGTTTGACAGCATTCATGCAATCTTTATACCCAGAGAATATTTCTGAAGCTCAACAAGATTGCCTCGCTTTGCTCAGCAATATCAATTTTGAGCTAAATTGCACAAGGAAATGTCTTATCAGACCTGATATGAATATGAAATTTACAACATTGTGCAAATCTTCCCAAGTGGGCAAGTTCTTATTTGGAGATGATCTTGCTAAGCAAGTGAAAGACCTGAGTGTGCAGCTGCAGGGATGATGAGAGGCCAATTGAAGGACAAGCAATTCAAGTCTCACACATATCACCCATATGCTAGGAATAAAACCAGTACTCGTGAATCTGGATGGGCTCAATCAGCCCAACATGATTTGTGGTCAGGCAACTAGAGGGTCCTTTTTTAGGGCATCCCCAGTGGAAACGACACAAGAACAAGGCCGTCATGACCAGTGGCAGAACCCAGGCTCGCAGAGCAGAATGCCTCTCAACAGCCCCTTTCCCCCAAAGCAGGGTGCATCTTGGAAGAAAACAAAGTAACTACTTCTACTGAAGAGACGAGTTAACTCAATGATTATTCAAAGTTTCCTATTGGTGGCCAAATGAGGCATTTTGTAAACAATTGGAAAATATTACTTCTGATCATGTCATCTTATCAGCTGTTGAAGGGTATAAATTAGAGTTTGAAAAATTATCTATTAAACCATACCATTCACTACCCCCACACTGTTTTCATATCAGAACAGTTGAAGTAATTCAAATCAAGAAATTATACACTTACTTGAGGAAAAGATGATTGAACAATGCTCCCATGAGAATGGAGAGTTCGTGTCCAACATTTTTATTCGGCCCAAGAAAAATACTGGGTTAATTAAGAGTTATTCTGGATCTTTCTGACCTGAAAAAGTATGGCTGTCAGCATTTTAAGATGGATAGCATACATACAGCAACACAATGTCAGAAAATCTGTTTTCTTGCCTCAGTGGACATCCGGGATGCTTACTTTTCGGTCCCAGTTCACCCTTCAGATAGAAAGTACTTAAGATTTATTTGGCAAGACACGCTTGTTCAATTTACATGTTTACCAAATGGTTTGAGTACTGCACCACGGCTCTTTACCAAAATTTTGAAACCAGTGTTTGCCACACTGACACTGCACCAAGCAAACCACATCTTAGTGGGTTATCATGACAACACCATCATTATTGGTAACAATAAGGCCCAAGTACAGAAGGCAATTGATGCCACGGTTGGCCTTTTATCAGAGCTTAGGTTTATTCACCCTGATAAGTCGGTACTCAAACCATTACAGGAAATTACTTTCCTTGGATTGGCCCTTAACTCAGTGAATATGTCTATTACACTCCCTTCTGACAAGGTAAATGAAGTTAAAAAGTGTTGCTTATAGGCCTCCTCCAAACTGACTTGCCTAGTATTAGAGCAGTCTCCAGAACAATTGGGAAAATTATACCATCATTCCCTGCTGTCCAATATGGCCCTCTTTTCTATCGGGCTTTGGAATTTGACAAAATTGTAGCACTGAAAATTAACAAAGGTCATTTTGATAGACCCATGCAACTCTCGCAGGCAGCTCGGTACGATCTTGAATGGTGGATAGCAAACCTGCACATTGTATACTCGTCTTTGAGAATAAAGAACCGGACCTGGAGTTGTACTCCGATGCAAGCGGTTCTGGATGGGAAACTACATGTATAGAGCTAAATTCTAGTAAAGGTGGGCGATGGAATGCCGAGGAGCTTGTCAAAGCTCAGAATAGTGAGATTGATTATCTTGAATTACTGGCAGCCTTTTTTTCGGACTAAAGTCCTTTTGTACATCTATGAAAAATACCATATCCTACTACGCATAGATCATGTAGTTGTAATGAAATTGCAAATGCAATCTGTAAATGGTGTTTAGAGAGAAATATTTGGCTGTCTATTTCTTATATTCCAGGCAAGCTAAGTGTAGTAGCTGACAAGCTGTCTCGTAAATTCAATGATAGGACAGAGTGGACACTGGATAAACAAGCTCTTAACCAATATACTCCTTACGTTGGCTCACCAGATATTGACTTATCTGCATCTCGACTAAATAATCAATTGCCTAGGTATGTCTCTTGGCAACCCGATCCTAGTGCATTCTTGGTTGATACATTTTTTTTCTAAACTGGGCCAAGTTGAATTTTTATGTCCCACGTATTTTGTCTCATGCCAAGTTGCTTGCAGAAATTTCTGAATGACAAGGATATACAGGCTTACTAGTTGTCCCATATTGGCCTTTTTTCGTTTTCCTTGCTCCAAATTATAGGGAAACCTGTAGAATTCAAGAGGAGGAAAGGGTTACTAACTTTACCCTTCTCAAATTTCACCCCTTTTGAGATCACATTGATCTCTTATGTTGCAGGATCTCCGGAAACATTTCAAGAGACTGAATAAAAAGACCACGGAGGTCATAAGGTCTTCACGGAGAGACTCTAATAAAAATCAATAATAACAATAATAATAATAAAAACTTGTAAAGCGCATATAGCATAGCATGTCCCTATGCGCTGTATCTACATGTACATAAAAAATTGGAAAAACTTTATTTAGACAAAGGTTGGAGTTATGTTCAATCATCAGGACATTAATTGGAGTTCTTTACAAGTTTATGTGAACACGGAGCTGGTTATAGTACCTTGAACACTACAGAAGCACCTTGTCTAAATTTTTAGTTTTAGATGGTCCTTTTACAGTGGGAACTCATTCATTAGTGCACCACTTTATGAAAGGAACCTTTCAACTTCGATCACCCAAACCCAGGTACACTAACATATCTGGGATGTTAAATTAGTGTTGAACCATTTAAGGAAGCTAGCACCCGAGAGAACCCTTAGCCTCAAGCTCTTGAGCCTGAAAATTGTCACCCTCTTGGCACTAACCTCAGCGCAGCGGGTGCAGTCGCTTCATCAGTTAAACATTGAGCATATGACTCTTAAGGATACTAGTAGTGGAGCTACGTTTTGCTTTGGTCAACTACTGAACAAGACAGACCAGGGCATATGAAGATATGACATTGGAAGCTTATACCCTCTAGATAAGCGACTGTGTGTTCTTGATTATCTAAAACATTATATTCGAAGAACAGAACGTCTGAGTGGATCATAAAAAGTTCCTTTTTATCAGCTATCAGAAGCCTCATGTGAGGATAAGTTAATTTATATCAAACCATTTCCCTTTGGATACGAGTAAATCTAGCTGCAGCTGGGGTAGACACTGATTTCTATAAGGCGCAATCCACGAGGGCTGCGTCGGTGTCAGAAGCTGAGAGGTCAGAAGTTCCCATCGCTGCTATTATCTCAGACAGGCTGGATGGACTAATGAGAAAACTTTTAACAACTCTATCATACGCTTTGGATCAGAAAAGTGACTTCTCAGCCTCCTTGTTAGGCAGTGCCTCATACTCGGTTGTAGAGGTTATGTTGTGTTCACACCAGGGTTGTGACTTGGTGTAATTTTGGTATCAAATATGCCTCCTGAGCTTTGAAATCTCCTGTAATTTCTCCAGGAGAATTACAAAATAAAATAGAAAGATTAAATGAGAACAAAGTTTGAAATTTAATATTTATTTTATGAGTAATTTGGAGGGAGAGATTACAGGCCCCCCACTCCCTCCCATTACTCAAGGGCAAAATTAGCTCTAACTTGTTCTCATCTTAGTTTAATCTTTCTTGCTGTTTTATCAGGAGTCATATTTGATGCTTTGAATGATGACTGCGCATGCGCGGGCGGGATCTCCTGTAATCTCTCCCTCCAAATTACTCATAAAATAAATATTAAATTTCAAACTTTGTTCTCATTTAATCTTTCTATTATTATATATGGCCTGAAAGAGTATGTTCTCCCAAATAATTTGATACCATTTTTATGTGGTATTTATTAATGCGTGGATGATCAAGAGGTATTCTTTGCAGTGATGTAGGCCTTAACAGATAATTTACTACACTGCGCTATACTTACCTATAGCGGTTGACTGCGATGACTGCTGAAGAGTGAAGACGTGTAGACGCGCGAGCTCCCAGTTAGCACATGGAAACCTATTCAACTGAAATTTATTGTATGCCGAACCTAAAAAGGGGAACCGCACAAAAGGCCATGGCCGAAACTTCGGGGACACAAACCAACACATCTAGTGCATCGGATGAACTTTCATCGGACTTTGAAAATTATGTCAGAAGGGGCATAGCAGATATAAAATCTATGTGTTTGAGAAAGCTCTGGATTTCTTAGGTGACAGGACTGAAAAGCTAGAGAAGCGAATGTCTCCACTAGAGAAGAAAGTTAGGGAATAAGAGATTGCTACCCAACAAAACACCCAAGCCCTTGAGAAGTCGGTGCTGGCAGAGAACAAGCTTGAAAGGTTTTCTCGTAGGAACAATTAAAGAGTCGTGGGATTACCGATGTCTCGTCAGGAGAGGGGAGTGGAGGTGGCTGTAGCTTTCCTTGAGAAATTCTTTGACATGCGATCCCCTCAGGTCAAGAGGGCCCATCGGGACGGCCGGAAGGTAGGGGATAAGCCGCGCCATCTTCTAATCAGGATGTTGTCGTACCAGGATAAGCGATTCATGCTTTCGCAACAGCAAAAAAAATTGGAGCAATACCCTTTCTATATCATCGATGATTTGTCAGCTATGGATAGAGCAGAAAAAAAAATGGCAAAAAGATGTGCAGGAATCCTTTAACGCGGGGAAGCGACATTTCTTCTCTGCTGGAAAATGGCGTGATAGCAGCAGTAATTTGGCTTGGTTCTATGACAAGCAGTGTGCAACTACCCCACAAGTACAAGCAACATTTTTTGTTGATGACCACAGCCTCACCCAACAAGACGATGACCAGCAGGTATATCCCGACAAAACGAAGCCTTCCACTTCGAGCGCTCGTCGGATTACAGCAGAGATTCATGCTGAGCCATCCCAAGTTCAGTGAGAGTGAAAAGGATTAGTGAGTAGAAAAATCATCACCATAAAATGTGGATGAAAATTATATGGCATTGAAACTCAATGAATACATGTGCTGATTGGGAGTCAAATTTCATCGTTAATAAGATTGTGAGACTGCATTTTGCTTTTCTTCATGACAATTTATAAATACTCCAAAGGACAGGCGAGAACACGTTTACCAAGCTACATTTCGAAAGATTCGAATGAAGTCTTTATGTTAAGCAGTCATGCTCTATACATCTTGATATTTCTTTTCCATATTATATGTGTTAAATGTGATAAACATGCATATAAAGATTTTCTGATGGAACAGGTTGCTGAGGTTAGTTTATACATAGGTTTCAAACAATTGTCTCCAATATTTTTTCATGGATACATTTGCTCATTGCAGTTAGTATGGTTACATGTCAGGCAGGTCCAATATTATATCCAACTGGCTTTTACAAGTGGCAACAACAGAGATATCTCAATACTATCTCTTTGATTTATACTCAAACAATATTGATTCATGATAAGAAATGTTTTTATTTCAAAGGAATGGATAGTAATACATGTACTCTAATAATTCATTTATTCCTGGAATACAGGGCCCGTATTCCATAAACGAGATAAGCATGCTTAAGTCAAAAATCTAAGCATTTTGTCTTATTTTTCTGTCTAAGATAAAACTCTTAGCCAAAACGCGTATTCCATAAAGAATTGGCTAAGAATTTTGTCTTAGAATTTGGCTAAGAGGTTTTGCGCAACTAAGACAGATATAGGATGAATGGCTAAGTAACTTTTCTTAAAACTGCAGATTCTGTATTTCATAAATACAACATGGCTAAGAATTTAGCCTTAACTTTAAGACAGCTGTGAGTTGTCTTAATTGTATTACCTTCAAGGTAATTCAGCCAACAAAATTTTACAATTTATACCTATATTGCATTTCAAGCTCCTACTTCATTTTTTAAACCGATTTTCATGAAATTTTGAACACACATTGTAAGGAAGTGGAAGATGTTTTTCTTTTTCAGAAATTGTGTTGCCATGGTAACAATATATTATGGCCAAAATTTTGCTGTTTAAAATACTTCTTTAATTTTCTACCAATTCTCATGAAAGTTAGCTCACACATTGGATTTGAGGAAAGATGTGCAAGACACATTAATGCATGTGTCAGAAAATGTGTTGCCATGGTAACGGTATACAATGGCAAAAATTATGTATAAATCTTACTACTTCCTCAGTTTTTAACCAATTTTCCTGAAATGTGGCACAAACATTAGTCTTGATGTGAAAATGTGCAAAACATATTTTATGCCTATATAAAAAATTGTGTTGCCATGGTAACAAAAAATACCAAATATAAATGAAAATCTTGTGATTGAATTACTTTATCAGTTTTCAACTGGTCTATTCTCCTAAATACTTGGCATACACATTAGTCTTGAGTTGAAGATGTCTAAGACATATTTTTGCTTGTATCAAAAATCGTGTTGCCATGGTAACATATTATTTAACGAAAATCTTGTAGTTCGAACTCCTTCATCTTTTTCAACCAATGCTCATGAAATTTGGCACACACATCAGTCTTGAGTTAAAAATGTGCAAGAATATTTTTTGTCTGTATCAGAAATCGTGTTGCCAAGGCAAGGTAACAACATATTATATAATGAAATTAGGTGAAAATCTTGTGGTTTGAAACCCTTTTTAGTTTTCAACCAATTCTTATAAAAGTTGGCTCACACATTGATTTTGAGGTATAGATCTGCAAAACAGTCTATATTGGAAAATTTGTTGCATGAACCCATTTTTCTGTGGCCGGTCGAGACAAGTATTTCGTAATAAAACCAATATTTCGCAATTGGTAGCGAACTGATCTACAAATAAAAGAAATGTGATTAGACATGTGAGAATCAAAAACTAGGCCTATACCGAGATTGCGACAAGAACTTGACAGATTTACAGTGAGGCCAGAAAATGAGATTGAGTTGATGTGGATTTTACTAAGATGTACCGGTACTTTGGAGCCAAAAAGAAAAAATTTACATTTGGCTGGATTCAACTTAATGCTAGATCCCTAGCCTACTTCCTTTTTGAATAGATCTAGACTAGCCTACATTTACTATTTTTAAAAACTAGAATCTATATTTTGATAGAGTCTACAAGTCTCTACTCTAGATCTCGACCTATAACTATGAACACCTAGATTGATATAGTTCTACTTCTACTAGATCTAGATAGGGTATAGCTTTTAGTCTTATTTTTCGTCTAGATCTAGGCCTACGTTAGAGATTCTAGATCAAACAGTAGACTAGTCCGGCTAGGCTAGAAATAGAATCTAGAATGAATTTGAAGAAAGTATAGCCATAATAGGCTAGGCCGCCTAGACCTGAAGTAAATTTTTATATAAATCTAGGCCCCAGTCTAGACTGAGCTGTTGGTCTACTACTAGTACTAGGCTTTACTTTAGGCCTGTTTTCTAGAAACCTAGATCTAAACAAACTCCCCAAAATGTATAAATTAATATCCCCTCCAAACAAATAAATGGACCTAAAACAGAAGTAGACCTAGGCCTAGTCCTAGATCTACTTGGAATCTACATAGATGTCTAGGTCAGGACTAGGCCTAGATCTAACTAGTTTAGGCGTAGGCCTAGTTGGCAAGCAATGCATAGCGATAGGCCTAGCAGTAGCACTGTATGTCTGTAGACAGGAATAACCGTCGTTTCTGGGAATTTAAAAGTTTCTGACATTTACTGTCATATCACATAGGTGAGATTAGGGTCTAGGCCAACGTAATGTTGTTAGACTGTCGAGTGTCGTACTCGTAGTTTAGCAGAAAAATCAAAATACAGTCGGAGACAGAAGCTTTTGGTCTAGGCTAGGCCTAACTCTAAGTCAGATCTATTCTAGTCCTACATGTAACTCTATCCCTGTCCTAAGTAAGGCTAAGCCAGGCTAAGTCCTGAATGTTGTTCTAGGCCTAGACCAATACTAATATACCTAGGTCTATATGATGTATTATTATATAGCTTCAGTCTCGGTTGCTCCACTATGTCTATGGCATGCCACTACTACTAACAAAGTTACGTTTTGCAGCCTTCATAAAAACGTAAAAAAAAGTAAAAACAATGTTTAATTCTCCTCCAAACAGACGGATATTATAGATCTAATTGGGCCTAGGCTAGATCTAGGCCTAATGTTAGACCCAAGACTAGTCTCAAAAGTTACAAAAGTTTTCTCTTAGGGGGCCTAGGTCTACTTAAACTGAAGTTAGAGTAAAGATGTCGAGAGGAATAAATTCAATTTTTATTTTGACAAACAATACATGAAAAGTAATATATGGGACTGATACACAAAAAAACTGTGCAAGTCACTAGGTTTGGGATTGAAATGTTTTGGTAATTAACAAAAATATAGATATGTTGAATTAAAAATTCTTACCATATATGTGTGATGAATGCTCTTCTCTTACTACAATAGTTGTAATTAGTTTCAATAAAATCCAAATTTTAAGAAAAAACAACTTTAGTCACATTTTTGCAAGTTTGTTGCAGTGACCTCTGCAGCAATTTATCATTAAGAAGGTCACTGAAGGTCATAGAATTTGAGACTTTGGCTTAGCCATATCGCCTGACTTGAGACAAATGTATTAAGTTTATGGAATATCGCTAGGGAAGATTTCTTAGACAAGGAAAATGCTAAGACAAATTGCTAAGACTTAAGCAAAAATCTTATCTCGTTTATGGAATACGAGCCCAGGAGCTTAGTCCAAATGTACTTTAAAAGTCAGGTTTCAGAAGGTCAATGTTTTGTACAATATTTGGAGTTAAAATCAAGGAAGATGGAGAAATCTCACATCTGCCATTTCAGATATTTTTTAAAGTCATTGTTCCAAGTAATGTTGATATTACTCTTTCAGAGTCAGGGTTCAAAATCTCAATGTCATATTCTATGCTCAGAATCAGAAACAAATATAATAGAGGAGTTTCAAAATTACTTTTCAAGGATTTCATTGAAGTCATGCCTTCAAGCAATATTCAAAGTTTTTCTTCAAAATGTGAATTCTTTATATTTTGAAAGGATTGAGAGTAACATCTTATTAGAAAATTCATACTTAAAAATGTATGCTTGTGAAATTACAACCAGAACAATATATTTTTTTTAAGTTGTACAGAGTTTTTGAAGTGAACATTTTGACTCTAGGAATAACCATACACTTTTCTATACACAACCATGTTCTAGTATTTACAAATGGAATATGTGTATCCCTACATTACATGTATGTGATGAAGTTTAGCTGGAGCCATTTCCAATGCACTGGTATGCCTGACTGGTTGTTGAACATTAAAGCTGCCTTTGTTATGCATATTCCTTGTGAAATTGACATTCTGAAATATTCGGAGCCGCGAAACATCTGTGTTAACATGCCTTGCTACCTTAATCAATTTAAAATGAATCAAATGAATTATCCAACCACTCTCTTTTATGATAGATTTTGTATGGATGTCTTCACAATGTTGTCATTTGTTGACTGTAGCTATTTACGAGTGATTCTATGACTGTGAAAGTATTATCTTTTAACTGCCGTGGACTAGGAAATGTTACGAAACGAAGAGACATCCTTGCATATATAAAATCTAAAGGAGCACAGATATATTGTTTACAAGATACACATTTTGTTCCTGAAATATGTCTTTCAGTGAAGAGGGAGTGGTTGGGTAAATGTTATTTTTCCTGTAACAATTCTCGCTCGAGAGGAGTAGCTGTAATGTTTGACAAAAATTTTGTTGTAGAAGTTAAAAAGGAAAAAATAGATGAGAAAGGTAATTTTATTATACTGAGCCTTTGTATTGGAACATTGCAAGTAACATTAATTTCATTATATGGTCCAAATGATGATACTCCTACTTTTTTTGATGAACTAAAAAGATATATCATTGAGTTTGATGACCCGCACATAATAATGTGTGGGGACTGGAATCTGGTGCAAGATTTTGATCTGGATACTTTGAATTACATTAGATTGAACAACAAAGAAGCAAGGAAGAAGGTGATAGAACTAAAAAATGATTTGGATTTGGTAAAGGTTTGTAGTAGTGCTGCAGCCGAACCGCCGAACCGAACGGAAGTTCGCCGAACTTGGCACTTCCGAACCGGACCGAACCGAACCGAACTCAAAGGCCTGGTTCGGAAGTTCGGTAAAAAAAAAAGTATGTTTGTATGCAATGCGTAATGCGATGACTACATAGATTTAAGTATAAAATAAACAAAATATATATTGGTTAGTGATTGTGCACAAAGAGAATTCCACTCAATATATTTTTAAAATCCACTGATAGCTCCCATCTCGTCTTTGATTGAACTGTTATCAAATTAAGAATATTTTATTAACATAAGTATTTTTTTCTTGATAAAATGAGGGGGCATTTTGAAGCTAAACTCGGTATAAAAGTGTGGTGTATTTACGTATTGCCGTAATCGATCGTGATCATAATCGGACCTAATCATTTTGTACTTAATAAAGAAAAAGAACCAAACATAAATTCATTCCTCGTAAATGACAAAGTATGACAGTTTCGGTCTCGTGTTTGATTAAATTTTTATCATTTTCCTTTTTTTTTATAAACATGAATAGGCCTGGGAGTAAACATCGATTGATCGAATGGTTCGATTGGCATGCCGCCAATCACCAATCTATTAGCAAAATATACACTAATCGAATGTTCGGCAGATCCCGATTATGACGTTGGCATAACTCTAATACCCAAATAATAATAATAAAAAGACAAGAAAACAAAGATGACAGCTGTTTTTTACAGGTTTAAAAATTATGTTACCGAGGTAATGTTTCAAAAATTATCAATGATTGTATCACATTCACAGTTACATACCAACATGATAGCGCTCCGAAAATGTTAATCCCACCGACCTTGCCCTCATACACAAAATAAGTCATTGTGTGCGTGCACAATAATAAGTAAACACATAACCAGCTCACTTGAGCTGATTGGACCTTCGGATAGCCAATGAAACTTTGGGAAACAAAGAAGGGGAAGGCATGTGGTTCCCTTTATTATCAGGAAAGGTCATGACTTCAGAAATAAATTGACCCCTCCCCCATCTGTGTGTGTGTGTGTGCGTGTGAGGGAAAGAGAGAGGGAAGGATAGGGGGTGGGAGCCGGAGAATTTCTTTCATGTTTCAGAACAATGCAACCTTTTTTATATCCCCCTCACACAATGAAAACTACATTCCAACACGCGCCCGCCTTCACCAGTACTTTCTCGACTAGTCTCCAAAAATAGACCCAGTTACACATGTGGGTTCAAATGATAAAAAATCGTAATTTTGAAAGGTATTTCAAATGAAATATTTTTTTTAAATACATAATGTGTAGCATCGTGGGCAGTGCCACAAGTGGAGGCGGGGACATGGTGTGGGCAAGGGATGAAATTTTTCAAGTGAAATGCTCCACCTGGGCTCAGTCTCAAAGAATATACTTCATGAATGAGTTGTTTACGTCTTTGGACTCGGCGGGGCTGATTCATTTATATGCAGGGGTGTGGCACGTGGAGGGATGCATGCATAATACCAGGGTACCAGTATTGATTTAGGAAAGATTTTCATTGGAACAATAAACTGAAAGATTTAATCTCATTTCATGAAGTTTCTTTTGATATAAAAAATCATGGAGAAGGGGGAAAAGGGCCTCATTTATGCTAAACATGTGACTTTGATGGAGATTTCTTCATGGGGGAGGGGGTCACCATAAAGTAGGTCAACTATTGTTACTTAAAAGACGTGATTCCCGACGAACAATCGAATCATTCAATTATTTTTCCAGGAAATAATCGAATGGTAATAATAACAATCGTCCCAGGCCTAAACATGAATATATTTTTTCCTTATAAAATGTGGGGACATTTTAAGCTTAACTCAGTTAAAAAGTGTAGTTGAATTACGTATTGCTGTAATCGGATGTACATTTAATTGAAAAGACATAAATTAATTCCTTGTGACTGACAAAGTAATGGTAAAGTATATATATTCCACCTTGTGAAATTTCCATATTAATATAAAAGATAAATAAATAAGAGATGAAGGAATGAGGGTGAAAAAAACAAAAAAGATAAAAATTTAAACAAAATCAACGCATGTTCCCTGATCGATGTTCCAGAAATTGTTGGGAAGGAAAGTTGAAACAGGAAGTCCAAACAACCTGCTCTCGGTTGCTATTATACAGGTAAAATTCGTATTCCAAACTTGAAACATTTTTTCATTGTCAGTATTTTCTTAAAAGTGGTTTAATCTGGCCAATTACTGAAAATGAAATGATAAATTATCAGTTCCGTCTTAGTTCTGACGATCAACACCGAGTGATTTCACAACACTAAAATACCCAGTACAGTCCCATGTACTCATTTTCGTGTTAGAAATATGTTTGAAGTCACGTAGCGTCGATCTTTCTGGACCGAGAATGGACTGATATTTTATCTTTTTAAAGTAATTCATTGACCAGATTTTACCACTTTTCAGGAAATAGGGACTTTCTAAAACACTCATATTCTTTGGAATGTGAATTTTACCGGTATAATAACAGTTGAGTGGAGGTTGTTTTTCTACTATTTCGACATTCCCGATCAACACTTTCCAATTTGAGAAGTTGCGTTGGCAATGACATCGTAATCGATCATGATTATAGCTACATGAAATAATCGTGAAAAAAATATTCTGATCTTTGTAATTCTATTTCTGTCCTGATTCTCTCGTTATCAATATTTTTTTCTTTTGATTTTTTTATTTTCATTTGAAAAATGAAAGTAGAAATGACTTATTTTTTGTTTATTAAAACAAAAGAAAGTTCAACAATTATCTTAACTATTCTTTTTAGAAACAAAATTTATTATTAATACATGACAGTTCATCCAAGAGAATACTTGTTTGTAGGTCGGCGATCTTTATTGTCTATATGTTAAATTTAATTTGGCATTTATTGCCGAACCCCGAACCGAACCAAAGTTCGGAAAAAAATTGCCGAACCCTGCCGAACCGAACCGAACCCGAACATGCCGCCTGACTTGCAGCACTAGTTTGTAGAGATTCGAAGTTATACATGGAGACAGCCTACTCCATTAAAACAGAGTAGGCTTGATTATTTTTTGGTTTCCTCCGATCTCTTTTTCTTTAATCACAAAAACAGAACATTTGTTTGGATATAAATCTGATCATTCTATAATCAGCTTAGAATTTGAATTGTTAAACTTATTAGAAATTTAACAATGTTTTGTTGAAGGATGAGGAATATGTGGATGTTATTAAAAGAAAGATAAGAGAAGTAGTATTACAATATGCAGACGAAGAATCTATTCAAGATAAAGAATATGAAGAGATGAGAAAGGAAGATATTCTGTTTTCTATCAATGAACAGTTGTTTTTTGATACTCTTCTCATGGAGTTGAGAAGTTCTACTATTTTATATTTAGTGAGAATGCAAGGGAGAATAGGGAAGAAAAAAACAAGATTGAGAAGTAAATTTTTGAATTAGAAAC
This sequence comes from Lytechinus variegatus, assembly GCF_018143015.1. NCBI lineage: Eukaryota > Metazoa > Echinodermata > Echinoidea > Temnopleuroida > Toxopneustidae > Lytechinus > Lytechinus variegatus. The sequence continues at coordinate 40,539,836 of NC_054741.1, read as the reverse complement.
CAATATGATATCAGAGGAAAGAATCTCAACTATTGAAAAGATATGCATTTTGAAAGAAGAATTAGAAAACATTATTGAAAATGAGCAGCAAAATTTGATTAAGTATAGTAGGATACAAGAAATGCAATAAGGAGAAAAGCCTTCAAAATATTTTTTGAATTTAGAAAAACAGAGATCAGTGGAAAAGACAATTATAAGATTGATCGATAAAAACAACTGTTTAATTGATCAACAAGAAGATATCTTAAAAGAAGTATATCTTTATTTTAAGGATTTGTATACATTTCAACCAGTATCAGAGGCCGAAAGATTGTTTGCTATGATTTCTTTGAATAAAGTAAGGATATTTACACCACAAGAAAGTGAGGTTTTAGAAGGGGATATACGATAATCAGAAATACTTGATGCAGTTAAACAGATTAAAATTGGTAAAGCGCCCGGTCAAGACGGTTTTACAGCTGAATTTTGAAAGTATTTTATTAATGATATAGGAATTTATTTGTGGCGAAGTGTCAAAAATGCTTATTTGACTGGTGAATTATCTCCTTCACAAAACTTAGGCCTTATAACTTTAATCCCTAAAGGTAATAAACCCCGTCATTTTATTAAAATTTGGAGACCGATATCTCTCCTTAATGTTGTATACAAAATTTTATCTACATGTCTTGCAAATAGGTTACGAAAGGTATTATCAGTAGTCATTCACACAGATCAGAAAGGATTTTTACCTGGTCGTTTCATTGGGGAAATATTAGAATAATATACGATATCATTGCTTTAGCGGAAAAACAAAATTTACCTTGTACTTTAATGCTATTAGATTTCGAAAAGGCGTTCGATAGTATTTCCCATGGATTCATTTAAAGGTTCTTTTGTTTTTTGGGGTGGGACCGTCATTTCAGAGATGGGTGGATGTCTTGCACAGTAATGCTTACTCAAGCGTTATTGTTCATTCTCAATTGTCACACAGATTTAATATCCAAAGGGGCTGTAAACAAGGGGATCCAATTTCTCCTTACCTTTTCATTATGTGTGGAAATTCTTGCATTATGGATAAGAAATTCAAATCAGTTTGAGGGAATCACTGTAAACAAAAGAGAATTCAAAATACTAAAAGTGTTGGAGATGATTTCTTTATTTACTCAATTTACTGGACTTAAACTCAATTCACAAAAGACGCAAATAATTATTTTGGGTAACCTGAAAAAGACAAGTTTAGACATTGAATTAGAAGTAAACTTGATAAAGGATACTTATTTCCGCTATCTTGGTACAGATTTTCATGTGAATATTAACAAGATCCCAGATTTCAATTACAATAGGATTTTTGATAAATTGAAAAGACAGATGATTTCATGGTCAAAGAGAAATATTACACCTTTGGGTAGAATTACAGTGGCTAAATCCCTTTTATTGCCTCAATTCAATCACCTTTTTCTTTCGATTCCCAGTCCATCAGCTCAACTAATGAAAAATATTATAGTTAAATTTTTTCAATTTGTATGGAATGGAAAACCAGACAAAATTAGTAGGGAACAAATACTTGGTTCATACGAAGAAGGGGGATTGAAAATGATAGATATAGATTGTTTTAACAAAGCATTAAAATTTACATGGTTGACAAGAATTCTATTGAGAAAATGTGATGACGTAGAAAGTCTATTAGGATTTTCTTTGGGACAGCCTTTCCATCTGTTTTATGGAGATGAATATTTTTTATAACATCGGAAAAGATAAATAATCCATTTTTGAAAGAGTTTTTTGCCATACTATTTTCGATATTTAAAAAATCTGAAAATATCAATTGGCTAGCGCAACCTTTATGGAAAAATAGTAAAATAAAAATAGATGGAAGGTCTGTTTATTTTAAAGGGGAATCCAGCCCAAATAAAAACTTGTTTTTATAAGGAAAAGAAAAATCAGACAAGTTGATAGGTGAAAGTTTGAACAATATTGGACAAGCAAAAATAAAGATATGAATTTTTAAAGTTGTAAATATTGGTAATCACTATACCCATGTAGATTTCAAATTGGCCGCATATGGGATGTCATAGTGATGTAAGGCAAGGACTACTCTTCCATGTACTCCAATACATATTATGGCTAAAATGTCATTTTTCCCAAAAGTTTTATTTCAAATTATATTTTTCTTTCATGAGGACATAAAACAATATACTACATGGGTTATATTTAGATTAGTGCCCCAGGGGAATGGGTACTTAGGAGAAAACCACAAATCCCTGATAATAAAGTACATGGCCTACGGGGGAAAGTTGTCCTTGCCCCTTTTCATAATTTACTTACCCAGTTGCCAATTTGAAATCTACATAGTATTAGTGATCTCAATTTTAAAGCAGCAATAACTTTATTATTGCTTGTCCAATTTCTTTCAAACTTTCACCATTCTGTTTAATTTATTTTTCATCTTCCCAACACAACATTTTATGGCCAAGGCTGGATTCCCCTTTAAATACTGGCAAGAAAAGGGTATAAGATTTATTAATGATTTAATAGATCGAGAAGGAAATATTATATCTTTAACTGAATGTGAATCTAAGTTTGGTTTAAAAGTCAATGTTTTGGAATATTTTTCAATTTCTCAGGCTCTAAGATGTGTGTTTAATCGAAGATTTCAAAACCTAGACCATAGAATATGTGAACCATTTGTTATGCCTTATATTTCTCCTATAATGAGTGAAAAAAAGGGGTGTAAAAGTATATATAAACTTTTGATAGGAAATAAAGATTCAGCCAAAACTATTGCAGCAAAATGGGGGGAAAATTCAAATATTCTTTTGGATCACACTAAAATATCGGAATTTAATAGGATGATTTTCAGATTTACAACTGATATTCGGATAAATTATTTCCAATACAAAGTTTTCAATAGAATTGTGTTTTTAAATGATATTTTATTCAAAGTAAAGATCACCAATACTGAGTGCTGTACATTTTGTTATACTGTAAAGGAAACAATTGAACACTTCTTTTACTTCTGTAATTTTAGTAGAAATATTTGGAGTAAAATAGAAACGTGGATATCATCTCCTATGTTTATTCTTAAATTTACTCCACATAATATTTTGTTTGGATATAACGAAAAGCGAAATGATGCCCTGAATTGTATTATCATTTTAGTAAAACAACAATTATATTTCTCGAGGTTGAAAAAAACTGTACCTGATTTTAAGAAGATTAAGAAGGTAATACAAACTTATTATTTAGATGAATGTTACATTTATGATTTGAATGGAAAACGGAAAGATTTTAACTTGAAATGGAGTATGTTGAAACATTTGTTTGAATAATGTATATGATTTGACTTCTGTAAACGTGTTCATTTTTTGTCTCACCTACAAAGTAAAGTGAGACTGTAGGCACCGCTTTTCCGGCGGCGGCGGCGTCAACATCAAATCTTAACCTGAGGTTAAGTTTTTGAAATGACGTCATAACTTAGAAAGTATATGGACCTAGTTAATAAAACTTGGCCATAAGGTTAATCAAGTATTACTGAACATCCTATCAGAGATTCATGTCACATGACCAAGGTCAAAGGTCATTTAGGGTCAATGAACTTAGACCATGTTGGAGGAATCAACATCGAAATCTTAACCTGAGGTTAAGTTTTTGAAATGTCATCATAACTTAGAAAATATATGGACCTAGTTCATGAAACTTGGACATAAGGTTAATCAAGTATCACTGAACATCCTGCATGAGTTTTATGTCACATGACCAAGGTCAAAGGTCATTTAGGGTCAATGAACTTTGGCTGAATTGGGGATATCTGTTGAATTCCCATCATAACTTTGAAAGTTTATGGATCTGATTCATGAAACTTGGACATAATAGTAATCAAGCATCACTGAAAATTTTGTGCAAGTTTCAGGTCTCATGATTAAGGTCAAAGGTCATTTAGGGTCAATGAACTTTGGCCGAATCGGGGGTATCTGTTGAATTACCATCATAACTTTGAAAGTTTATTGGTCTGGTTTATTAAACTTGGACATTAGAGTAATCAAGTATCACTGAACATCCTGTGCGCGTTTCAGGTCACATGACCAAGGTCAAAGGTCAATGAACTTTGGCCGAATTGGGTGTATCTGTTGAATTACCATCATAACTTTGAAAGTTTATGGATCTGATTCATGAAACTTGTACATAAGAGTAATCAAGTATCACTGAACATCCTGTTCGAGTTTCAGGTCACATGATCAAGGTCAAAGGTCATGTAAGGTCAATGAACTTTGGCCATGTTGGGTTTTTTTGTTGAATAACCATCATATCTCTGTAAGTTTATTAGTCTAGTTCATAAAAAGTGGACATAAGAGTAACCATGTATCACTGAACATCTTGTGCGAGTTAGAGTAGTATTCAAAGTCAGCACTGCTGCTATATTGAACCGCGTGATCCAGGTGGAACCGCGTGATGCAGGTGAGACGGCCAGAGGCATTCCACTTGTTTGTTGAATAACCATCATATCTCTGTAAGTTTATTGGTCTAGTTCATAAAAAGTGGACATAAGAGTAACCATGTATCACTAAACATCTTGTGCGAGTTAGAGTAGTTTTCAAAGTCAGCACTGCTGCTATATTGAACCGCGTGATGCAGGTGAGACGGCCAGAGGCATTCCACTTGTTTGTAAATAAACTTGCCCATTGGGGCAAAAGTATGGAAAAAAAAATACTTACCTGTACCATCTCATCAAATTGCTATTCGTTACCCTGACTCGAATAGCCACCGGTAAAAAACTCCCCGAAAGAGGCTAACTGCAATCAGGTAGCCTGGGAAACCCGTCAAGGAATGAGACCCATAAAACCCGCTCTCCGCATATGAGTCTCCTCTTTCGTTACTGCGACGTCGCTGAGTACACTCGAAACGTTTAGCCACTGCACTTCAGTGCCTTTCTTTATGAATCACGATGTCTGAAGAAATAACTGACTTAAACATTACTTCCCAAGCCTCCCCAAATCTCAATCAAGAGGAGAATAACTTGGTCAAGACAAAGCCGAGGGTCAATATCTCAGCCAAGACAAAGCCAAAAAATAATAGTAAAGATGATAAGGCGACCAAGACAAAGCCGAAGAACTAGAACCCTAACACTAATAACCCGGCCAAGACAACGCCGGCTAATGTCACTACACAATCAGACACCCAGTCCCATAGGAGGGAGGTAGACAAGGGTACAGATAAATCGGAAGAGACTGTTTGCACTCTTTCTGATCGGGGTAGCTCCTCATCAAAGAGTAGGGCGGGCAAGAAGAGGACTCGCGATGACCACTCGTGTTCTAATGACAATCAGGCTCAAAGTATCGACCCACTACAACCCCCTGTAATTCAGAAAAAGAGCCGACTGGCCCAGGATTGTGACCGGTCAGTCCATTTATTGCCAGACCCCGCCGAGGCGGGTAGTTGGATCTTGCAAGCTTTGCAGGCAATCCTCCCCTAGCGGGCGCCGCCATCGACCCTTCCCGACTCTGACCCTCTGGACTTGCTTACCGCCAGCCCGGTAAGTAGTAGACAAAGCCGCCTGAGACAACGGGCTAATGAAAACTCATTCTAGACGTAGAGAGAGGTCTAGATCGCCTCGTACCGGTCGCGGAGTGGGGGCTAATGATAACTCGCCTCATACTAGCCGTAGAGAAAAAGAGTTTTCCATTGTTGGAGAATCTGATTCGGAATTTGATTACCACAGACCTGTTACATCTCATAGAAGAGATTGGGGCGATTTCTCCACATCACATTCTAATAGCAGCCCCGTGCATTCCCTCCAAGCTGCCCAGCATATGGGATTCGAACGAGGACAATCGCCATTAGGGGAACGAGAGAGTTCTGGCATACACAAACGCAATACTCCGGCTAGTGGGAACAGGCATCAGTCAGCCCTGTTCTTGACTAAATACTGCCCTCAACTTCGGGCCGAAGACAGTACTAGTAGCGAAACTGAGCGAGAGAAGTCAATCTTCCGCCTGAACTCGTCCCTATGTCGTTCGGACGAAGTCAGTCCTGCGATCAAGATGGATGCTCCGTATAAATCCTGCTTTCGGGGCCTAGATAAGCAACACTCTCGTCTTAAACCGATCAGTAAAGAAGTCTCGAAAGATTATCAATTTGCTGCCCAAGACTTTGAGAATTTTTTGTGCACACCTTCGGTCCCGGACGTTGCTTTCCGTGTCGGGGATGCGGGAGCGAGGAAGTCTAGATCGGGCCGTAACCCTCTCTCCGCAGCTCAGGTTACCGCTCAGTCGACTATCAGCTAGCAGCGCTGGACGCGGCCTCCCGGGGGAAGTATGAGACTCGCGATGTACCAGGGGTGCCTGTTAACCGCTCTTGGTGAGGCTGAGCGGCTTGGAGTCTCTACCAATGACAAGAACTTATTGTTAGAATCACTCACAAAGATCGCTGATCTCCAGTATGAGCAAGCAGCAAGATCAACACTGCTATGCACGAGGGCAAGGAGAGCCAAAGTTTTAGATCAGGGATTTGATTTTAAGGTGCGCGAGAGCGATCGCGCGCTAGATGCGCGCCTTAATCCATTTTTGGTAGCTCGATTAATAGCGCGCCTCGCGATCGTTGACCTGCGCGGAAATGCCTAAAGTCGCCCTCGAAATCACCCAAAATCATGCTTATTGCCGAGTGAATAACAATTCAATTTGCTCGAGCTCCGTTTACCATTTAAAAATCATCCAAAATCCAACACTCAAAGTCATGAATAATCCTTAAAAATAGCGAGTAGCGCAGTTTCAAATTCCGACGTTGCGTTATTTTTTCTGTACCACGTATTTCCATACACATGGTACCAAGTACGGAAAAAAAAATCAATGCAACAGTCGGGAAACCGTTGCATGTATAGGGGTCCATTATGAATACCACCATGTGCAATTTCGAATGCACATGTTTCCCCTACAGATATCACGATTCTGTGATTAAATAATTCAAATTACACAGGAAATAAATCCCTGAGACTTGTAACCTAGCATTGGTGAGTTGTCATTCGGCTTTGCTTTTCAAAACGGCTTATTAACTTCCAAAATAAGTTACCTTATTTATTAATTATAACTAAAAAGTTATTTATTTTCTTTTTCTAGGGGATGAGGTATTATATCAAACAATAAATCATCAAACAAAGCTCCATCTATTACAAGGCTGGCGGCAGGCTCACGCATTGGCGCTTTTACTAGCTAGCCAGTTAGAGCTCTGTCTCTGCCAGAGCTCTGGGGGACAATTCACTCAGTAAAGGCCTCAATGATGGTGATTTTCTGTTTCAGACAGAGTTTACATTTCATGAATATTATTCAAAACTGCCAATAAAGTTTGATGATTTCTTCATTGTCATGTATATTTAAGTTCTTAATGAATACATTCTCACCGAATTTAGACTCCCCAATAGAGAAATGAAATTTTGATGGAGATCTGCATTTTCAAAGAACGTCAGGAAAAGTTAACTTAGGAGATGTGGGCCTTTATTACATGTACATGGCTGAGTACAGGGTATTGTACCGGAATAGATGGAGTAGAAATTAGATATTGAATTCATTTATATCCAAGTCCAACTCACAGTCACACACACACGCACCACCCACACACACCCACATCCAAGATTCTAAGCATGAAAAATAACTTAAAAAATCATACAATATTGAACAAAAAGTAATAATTCATTAATAAGTGAACAGGTATTCCTCAAAATACAAAAAAGTAGCATTTAAACAGAGCCCCCGAAATGCAAAAAGTAGCCCCCGAAATTTGACAAAAAATTTTAAATGGAGCCCCTGAAAAAAAAAAATTGTTAGTGACTTAACTTTAAGCCAAAGTCAAAACCTAACTCAAACAGGTTTTGATAACACATAATCTAAAATTTACAAAACATTGTAAAACAATTACAAATACTTCCTTTGGCTGTTGATTGTAACTTTATAGTACATACATTTCCTCCATCTGTTTTGTTAATTGGACAAACAGCTCCCCTTGTATGTTGAAGAAGAGCTTTTTGCAATGCTCCTCTACCGCTCTCCTTAAAAGATCTAGGAGAGCTATTTATTGCTCCCCTCATAATTATAAAACTGAGTCCCTGTTTTAGATGCCCTCAAGATTGAGAAAGGGGCAGCAAGACTGCTCAATAAGCTTCCTTGCGAAGGTAAGCATTTGTTTCATGGACATTTTCAAGATGTATTGGATGAGTCTATTTCAGCCAGCACCACAGCTGACAAGACATTTTATAGACTCTCTTCGAGTAGACCTAGCCCGCCAGGCACCTCTAATGTTAGACCGGCTCAGGGCCAGGCCCAGAGACTCCCCTTTGCATGCTCTAGCTCCAGACCCCAGACCTACAATGAACATAAGGGGTCATCCCTCTCCTTCTCTCGCTCTGGTGGTGATGCCAGGATTGAAAGGGGCTGCGGGGAAAGTCGTAGGAAACCTCGGGGTGGAGGACGGGGCCGCCAGGCCCACTTTCAACGCACCGAATTCAGGGCCCCCACTCAAAACTGGGACTTTTGACAAACACTAGTCATTCCCCACCTTCAGCAAGTCCCAGTAGGGGGAAGACTTTTTCTTTGCTTACAGAACTGGGAAAAGATAACCAAAGACAAATTTGTTCTAGAGATAATAAGGTCGGGATATAATCCAAATTTCCCAAGAGTAATTCATCCTTCCCGTTTTTGACAACAGACCCCCATACCAAGGGATCCTTCACGCCGAGAGGCTCTCCAGTCAGAAATACAGTCACTACTCCAGAAAGGAGCTATCATAACAGTCCCAGACCACAAGTCCCTCATTCTCTCCCCCGTTTTCCTGGTAAAGAAAGGCTCTGGGAGTTTCGCATGATAATCAACCTAAAGAAGGTAAACAAACTCCTTCCAGATCAAACATTCAGAATGGAATCCCTTACAACCATCCTACCTCTGATAAAACCCAACCAATGGGCAGTCACCATAGACCTCAAAGACGCTTATTATCATGTCCCCATAGCCCCAGAGGCCTGCAAGTTTCTGGGCTTCAAAGTAGGAGACGTTGGTTATCAGTTCATAGCCCTTCCGTTCGGCCTAAAGCCCGCCCCAAGGATATTTTCCCGACTGGTGAGAGTCCTCACCGCAGAGTTAAGAAGGCGAGGCATTACTATCTTCTGTTACCTGGACGACTGGCTCCTCTTCGGCCCTTCCAGGACCACTCTTGCCTACAGCGTAAGCGTTGTCCGAAAACTGGCTTCGGATCTAGGGTTTCTGATCAACGTAGAAAAATCGAGGTTCACACCAACAAGATCACCAGAGTTTCTAGGGGCGATAATATCCATCCCAAACTTAATAGTTCGCCCTTCCCACAGAATAAAGAGGATTCAGTCAGTAGGTGCAGAGCTCTACTCAAACTCATGCTTGCCAGCCAGAACTTGGCAAATTTTCCTTGGTCTATTAACAAGCCTAGTGGATCTAATCCTGCAGTGCAGACGACATATGTGGCCACTCCAACTGCACTTCCTTAGACACTTCAGGCCCAGAATTCACCCCAGGGACCATTTTGTTCCCATGACAGATGTGATGATGCATGCAATTCATCTGTGGTCAGCATGTCGATCTCTGAACCAAGGGAAGCAAACTCAGAACCCCAAACCAACTCTCACCCTAACGACCGATGCTTCAAAGCTGGGTTTGGGAGCACTCATGGGGAAATTCAAAGCCTCCGGCCAATGGCAAGAAAGAGATTCAGCACAGCATATCAATGTTCTAGAAATGAAGGCGGTTCAACTGGCTCTACTTGCCTTCCTCCCCCAAGTTGCCAACCAGTGCATTCTGGTGAAATCAGACAATAATAGCACAGTGGTCTCCTACAAAAAAAGGGGAAGGAGGGACAAAGTCACCTACTCTCTGCTTCCTGACATTGGAAATTCTAGCATGGTGCCAGAACAATCACATAACCCTAAAGGCTTGCCACATCCCAGGGAAAGAGAATTACATTGCAGACTTCCTCTCTCGGGGAAGTTATCTCCCATCAGATTGGCAACTCAATCACACCATAGTGGAGAGAATCTTCAGTCAGGGCGACCAGCCTCAGATAGATTTATTTGCATCAGCCCTGAACAAGCAGCTCCCGATTTATTGCACGAAACATCAAGATCCCTTAGCCTTTGCAACAGACTCCCTAACAATTCCATGAAAGGGGATCCTGGGTTACGCCTTTCCGCCCTTTCCCATAATACCTCAAGTGCTGGAGAAAGTGAGGAAGGAAGAAGCTTACGTTCTCCTCATCTCACCTTGGTGGCCGAGGAGACCATGATTCACAACACTTACAGATCTCCTAATGGGGACTCCAAAATGGCTACCCCCACTGGTGGACCTGAAACAACCCGGGACGGACACTTATTGCCCGAACCCGGAAAGGCTTTACCTAACACTGGCCCATCTCAGGAAATCAGCAACTTAAGCGGGCCTTTCGGAGAGAGCTGCAGACATGGCCTCTAGATTCCTGTGATCCTCAACCAGGAACACTTATGATTCTAGACTCCAGAGATACTTCCGGTTGTGTGACAGTTTACAGATTGATCCAACCTTTGCCTCTTTAGGTAAGATAGCAGATTTCTTACTTCTATTATTTGACGAAGGTTTATCAGTCTTCTCCATAAGGGGTTACAGGTCAGCCATAGCAGCCATTCATTCAGGCTTCTCTAATGGGGAGACTATCTCAAATTCAGTTGTCCTTGCCAGGCTAACAAGATCCTTTTTCTTACAGAATCCTCCTAGCCGGAGACTCTCCCCAAATGGGACCCTCCGCGGGTCCTTCGGGCCCTAGCCAAATCCCCCTTTGAACCCATGCATAAATGCTGCCTCCTTGATCTGTCCATTAAAACAGCCTTCTTGTTGGCTATAGCTTCAGGTCAAAGACATAGTTTGCTTCATGCACTCACGGTAAGGCCGGGTCATATCCGTTGGGAGGACAGGGTTCGCCTGATCCCTAGACCAGGTTTCCTAGCTAAGAATAAAAAAGAAACCTCTAAACCCTGTGAAATTGTTCTTCCAGCCATTAGCAATCTCTCGTCAGTTTCCAAAGATAGGTTATGGTGTCCCGTACGTGCTTTAAAGTGGTACATTGATAGGACTAAATGTATTCGCACTTCCCACCAACTGTTCATTAGTTCAATAGAACCTCACGGCCTTGTTAGTCCAATTACGATTTCTCGATGGTTAGTGCAGGTGATGAGGACGGGTGGAGACGACGCCATATTATCAGGGTCCATTAGAGCCCATGATACGCAGGGCATAGCAGCATCCTGGGCGCTCTTTCAGGGTACCTCTATGGAGGAGATCCTCCAGGCAGCCTATTGGACCAATTCAAATACCTTTGTATCTTGTTACTTATCCGATGTAATTAGCCGAGACACAGGTTTTGCCTCAGCGGTACTGTCCTGTCCTAATCGTTCTTAACTATTTCCAGTTGATATATTTCATTAATGAGGTTGATGTTATTTATACCCCTTTATTCCTAGAGTAGCCTCTCCAGTTGGGAGACTACTCCATTTTATAGTCAATCAGTTTCTTTATCGTTAAGCTAACATGTCTGGAAAGGGTCTCATTTCTGCCCCTCCTCCAGTTTTTTCCGTGCTATTCCAGCAATTTGATGAGATGGTATAGGTTAGTATAGCGCAGTGTAGTAAATCAGAATGCTCAGTAGTGAGCATATTATTTACTAACAAGTTATACTTACCTATAACTCCCCACCCGTCCTCCCCAGCAGACTTCGCCCCTCCTTGTCAACGAAAGAGGAGGCTTATATGCGGAGAGCGGGTTTTATGGGTCTCGTTCAGTGACGGGTTTCCCAGGCTACCTGATTGCAGTTAGCCTCTTTCGGGGAGTTTTTTACCGGTGGCTATTTGAGTCAGGGTAACGAATAGCAATGTGATGAGATGGTATAGGTAAGTATAGCTTGTTAGTAAATAATATGCTCACTACTGAGCATTCTGATCATATTGGGCATTGTATCGGGCCGATATTTTGCCGCATCAGCAAAGCATCAGTATCTGTAATCTTTTTGATGAATGGCTCATGCGTAACCAATGCAAATTGCATTGTGCTGTGATTGGTTGTGAACAAGTTTTTTTTAGTTTTCTCCCTGTTTTTCTTCAATGAATATAAGAATTGTGGAGGTTATTTGATGAATAATGATAGCATAGCTATAGTTTTGGTACTAGTTCAATTTCCTGTTAACTTCTAGTAAAATTGCGTAGAAGTTACGATTGTCTCCAAACTTTGCTGAAGACGCACGCTAAAATTTGAAATTGACTGACTGAAGTAAGACAACTATTACGTGTGTGTCAATTTACATAAGAATGAGATGATTGCAGATTGGATAAAAACATGATTACAAATCTTTTTCTAGTTGAAAGATACAGATAAATAATGATATATATTTACTGACCCGGAGATATTTCATTATATTTTGATAGTTCTTACCTACGCAATTTGTATTTCCCCCTACAATTGTTTTATTTGTACGATTTCCAAATTTGCACTAATGCACATGCCATTTTCGGGCCTCAAGCTTTTACACACTGTCCCAAACATGTCACGGCACCTTCCATGTACATGTGCTGTACCGGTACCTCAAACTCGCTGTACGCATATTTAGCTCATCTGGCCAGAAGGGCCAATTGAGCTTATGCCGTGGCGTCTGTCGTCCATTAACAATTTCAAAATGCTTCTTCTTTGCCATTTCAAGTCCAATTTCAATTCTGTTTGCTTTATATGATAGCACTAGGTTGCAGAGGAGTCGATTCTGGGGGGGCAAGGGGGGCGATCGCCCCACCAATCAAAATATTGGGGGGGCAAACATATCGAATTGCCCCCCAATAATTCTGCATGTGCAAAAAAATATAAGATTGTAATGTAACATAGAAATCAGCAAGTGAGATTGAGATATATACAACTCACTCTTTATTTAAAATCGTGCGCAAAATGTCCGCTTTTCAGATATGAATATAAAAATTTTCAGCTCGCGCTTCGTGCTCGCATCATTTCTGTAGCAAAAACCCCATACTTTTCATGATTGAATAGGTGAATAGAATGTCCCGTTTTCAGTTCTAAACCTCAAAAGAAATCCCGCTTCGATTTGCAATAATCTTTTGTTGGATATATATCTTGTTCTTAATTTAAGAAGTCCATTAAACTGTCATTTTTTCAGATCGAAATATCAAATCTTTCAGCTTGCGCTTCGCGCTCGCATCTATTATTGTTTTAGATACCCATCTTAATCATTGGTACCAAAAACATGAAAAATGCTTAGAATATCAAGCTCTCGGGTCAGAATATAAACAAATTTTAGCTCGCTCTTGGCACTCGCATTATCTGTGTACTAAGATATGTATCCTCCTCATGAGTTACTACAAACATGACGGTACCTTGTTCCCGTTTTCAGGTCAGTATACTAAAAAATTTGAGCTCGTGCTTCGCGCTCGCATTCATTTGTTGGTGAGATATGTGTCTTTTTCTCATGAGTCATGTACATATGTATATATATATATATACATATATATATATATATATATATATATATATATATATATATATATATATACATAGGCCTCTGTGTGTGCCTGTGGGTCAGTTTGTCTGTTTATTTTGTGTGATGAGCGCCTTTGGATTCATGATTTTGCCCCCCCCCCCATCTGAAAAATGGATCGACGCCCCTGCTAGGTTGGGGATTCAAAACATCTACACAGAATTCTGAAATTCATTAAATATGCTAATTTATGCGCATTTTTCAAAATTCACAAAAAATTCTTCATTTGTTGACCGATTTCGATTTTTTTGCTTCCATCTGGTAGAGCTTCATGAGGTTCACCTAATTTCTACACAGAATTTCGAAATTTTGATCAGAACAATTTTTATGCTAATTTATGCGAAATTAATTTATGCATATATTTAAAAATTCACATAAAATGCTTCTTCATTTGTTGACCGATTTTGAATTTTTTGCTTCCATCTGGTAGAGCTTCATGAGGTTCACCTAATTTCTACACAGAATTTTGAAATTTTGATCAGAACAATTTTTATGCTAATTTATGCGAAATTAATTTATGCATATATTTAAAAATTCACATAAAATGCTTCTTTATTTGTTGACCGATTTTGATTTTTTTTCTTTCATCTGGTAGAGCTTCATGAGGTCCACCAAACGTCTACACAGAATTTTGAAATTTTGATTAGAACAATTTTTATGGTAATTTATGCGAAAATAATTTATGCATATTTTTAAAATTCACATAAAATGATTTTTCTTCTTTAATTGTTGACCGATTTTGATTTTTTTTTCTTCCATCTGGTAGAACGATGAGTTCACCAAACTTCTACACAGAATTTTGTAATTTTCAGTAGAGAAATGATTTATGCAAAATTTATTCATAAATCACAGAAAATGCCTCTTCTTTATTTGTTGACAGATTTTTGTCTCACCTGCATAGCAGAGTGAGACTATAGGCGCCGCTTTTCCGACGGCGGCGGCGGCGTCAACATCAAATCTTAACCTAAGGTTAAGTTTTTGAAATGACATCATAACTTTGAAAGTATATGGACCTAGTTCATGAAACTTGGTCATAAGGTTAATCAAGTATTATTGAATATCCTGCTTGAGTTTCATGTCACATGACCAAGGTCAAAGGTCATTTAGGGTCAATGAACTTAGACCATGTTGGGAATCAACATCAAAATCTTAACCTAAGGTTAAGTTTTTGAAATTTCATCATAACTTAGAAAATATATAGACCTAGTTCATGAAACTTGGACATAAGGTTAATCAAGTATTATGGAACATCCTGCCTGAGTTTCATGTCACATGATCAAGGTCAAAGGTCATTTAGGGTCAATGAACTTTGGCCGAATTGGGGTAGTGTTGAATTACCATCATAACTTTTAAAGTTTATGGATTTAATTCATGAAACTTGGACATAATAGTAATCAAGTATCACTGAACATTTTGTGCAAGTTTCAGGTCACATGATCAAGGTCAAAGGTCATTTAGGGTCAATGAACTTTGGGGTCATTCCATCTGGATTCACCCAGTGGTTGCACCCGACCGTCTCAGAATTTGTTGTAATTTGGTACACATAAAATTCAACATGGCCCACGCACAAAACAAAAAAATTAGTCAAATGTGTCTGTCGGTTCTCGCGCTACGGCCCGCCCTTTTTTCCTTGTTTTGACAAATATGACCTTCAACTTTCAATGGCCATTGCGTCGTAACCTGTTGACCAATTTTCACAAAACTGATACCAATCAAAATGAAAATTCAGAGAGGAATCCACGTTACGACGCAATGGCCATTGAAATTTGAAGGTCACGCCCATTTTTGTCAAAACAAGGAGGATAGGGCGGGCCGTAGCACGAGAACCGACGGACCGATTTGACTAATTTTTTTCTGTTTTGTGCGTGGGCCATGTTGAATTTTATGTGTACCAATTTACAACGAATTCCGAGAGGGTCGGGTGCAAAATTGCACTTTCATTGGGTGAATTGGCATGGAATGACCCTTTGGCCAAATTAAGGGTATTTGTTGAATTACCATCATAACTTTGAAAGTATGTTGGTCTAGTTCATAAAACTTGGACATAAAAGTAATCAAGTATCACTGAACATCCTATGGGCATTTTAGGTCACATGACCAAGGTCAAAGGTCAATGAACTTTGGCGATAATTGGCGTATCTGTTGATTTCCTTCAATAACTCCATACATCTACTTGATTTGCTAGTTCAGCCCTCTGGACTGCCATACCCGAAAAGAACTCCCAAGAATTTAAAAAGCGCGAGCGCGCCCTCTCCCGTTGAGGCTTACTACCCATGATCACCGCGCAATTAGCGTCCATCTTCCTCTTTTGCTTTCGGCAAGCCATCTGTCAAGACGTGCTCAGATAAGTCTCCTAAAGCTCAAATCTTTTTTGAGCTTTGGTATATTATTTTTGCTTATCTGTTGTGCATTCTCCCTTTTAAATTCAATCTTTCCGTTTGTGTGTAAGATTGTGTTCAGAATTTACACCCGGCGCGACTTTTTAGCGTGTTTTTGGTGACACTTAAATTGTTTTCCTAACGTTTGGGTTCTCGTCGCGCCGCATCGCTAGCGCGTTCGCGAGGCACCGGGTTTGGCCTGCCTACGTGGCAGCAAGCCTTCACCTCCTGCCATGGTTATTGTTCTTCACGTTCAAAGTGTGGTGGTTTTTGGTGCCGTTTTTGAATTAAATTCTAGACAGCCTTTACACTTTGTTGTCGAGGGTGTTATTGTTATTTCTTTTTGCAGGTTGGGATCTTCAACTCTGTTCCTTTCTTGCTTTCCGGAATTGATTTATTAAGATTTTCGATTGATTATTGATTGATTAATTCTTCAATTCTTTTTCCTTTCTGTTCTGAATAAATTTCTTGATTGATATTTTATTCACAGGCGGATCTTAAAGCTCAATTCCTTTTCCTTCTGTTCTGAATAAATTTCTTGATTGATATTTTATTCACAGGCGGATCTTAAAGCTCAATTCCTTTTCCTTTCTGTTCTGAATAAAATTCTTGATTAATATTTTATCCACAGACGGAACTTAAAGCCCTTTTTCTCTTCTGGGATTGTTTAATTCGACTTACGCAATTATAACTTGATTGATTGGTTATTCAATCCCCCCCAAAAAAAAAAAAAAAAAAAAAAATTTTTTTTTACAGGTGGGGTCTTCTTCCTGTTAGGAATTTTTTGACCTTTCCCGGAATTGTTTTCTTCGTTCAATTCCCTCTCCCCTCCTAGTCTTATATTTTTTACTTCGACAGGCGGGCTCTACGATTCTTTTTTGAGGATTTTCTGTGTCGTTCTTCCTCTTGAAATCGTTACTAGAGACGTTCCTCCTTCCTCCTGTTCTGAATTTCTTTACCTTTCCACAGGAGGTTACGTTTTTCCTCTTGGAAATTATCGTAAAATTTCTCTTATCTGGAATTGTTTGTCTCTCAATCCCTTTTCTTCCTGCTCTGAAATTCTTGTTTTTGTGTTTCTTCGCAGGTGGAAACTTCGTTCCCTTCTGAGCTTGCATTCATTTTTGAATTCTTGCTTCGATTTTTTCCTTCGGGCACAAAAAAAAAAAAAAAAGAGAATATAGTAGGGGAACCTTGTAGGAGTTTCTTTTTTCAAAGTCTCCGACCTCCTTTCTATTTTCTTACAGGTAGATACCTAAACTATTCTTAGGTTCTTCTTCCTCCCTACCCTTCCCCTTTTGAATTGTTCTGTTTGCTCAAACAAATTTCTTATAGGAGGAGGGAAAGACCACTCCGGTCTCCTCTTTTAATCTAAGCGAGATCTTTGTAATAATAACAAAAAAAAAAGAAAAATTCTTGTTTTTCTTTTTTCAAGGGTAGAGAGAGGTACCGATGAGTGGGACTAACACAGCCCCAGAGGACCTGGTGCCCTCCACGGGGACCGTCCCGATTGCAAGTTTACAGAAGTCGGCCGCTTCCACCGGCGGCGGTGAGTATGAGGTTGCGTCAATCAGCATTCAGAATTTGCGGTCGGATGCTAAGAGTAGGAAGGCCGAGACTGTGGTGCCACGGTCTCGGACAAAGAAAAAAGTGGTAGCCAAGGCTTCCAAGCCTAAACCAGGTTCTGCCGCCGCAGCACCCAAAGGGCTATGCGACCCACCGGCTACCGGGTCACCGGAAGTCCGGGGAGAGAGTGCGGTTCTCTCCCCCCGGCACAGGTCAGGATCTCTGTCGTCTAAGTCGTCCTCCGGATAGCATCGGCAGAGATCGCCCAGCCCCTGACCGCGAGAGGCGTCACACATCAGACTGTGACCACAATCTGACCCCGTCAGATTCGGGTGAAGTTTCGTTGTTGGCGGCCGCCCTGCCAGGGGCGGCAAATCGTAAGAGATCACCCGTGCCTCTTGTGCCTTCTTCTGCTCCGGCCACGCCGGCGGAGCCCGCAAAAAAGAAGAAGAAGAAGAGGTCGAAGGAGAGGTCGGCCAGCCCTGCTGCCATGGGCGTTCCTCCTTCAGACCCTTGTGTCGGTGGTCAGATGTCACAGCTATTCATGCTGCTACATTCTGCTACCGCGAGAGGCGTCACACATCAGACTGTGACCACAATCTGACCCCGTCAGATTCAGGTGAAGTTTCGTTGTTGGCGGCCGCCCTGCCAGGGGCGGCAAATCGTAAGAAATCACCCGTGCCTCTTATGCCTTCTGCCCCGGCCACGCCGGCGGAGCCCGCAAAAAAGAAGAAGAAGAAGAGGTCGAAGGAGAGGTCGGCCAGCCCTGCTGCCATGGGCGTTCCTCCTTCAGACCCTTGTGTGGGTGGTCAGATGTCACAGCTATTCATGCTGCTACATTCTGCTACCGCGAGAGGCGTCACACATCAGACTGTGACCACAATCTGACCCCGTCAGATTCGGGTGAAGTTTCGTTGTTGGCGGCCGCCCTGCCAGGGGCGGCAAATCGTAAGAAATCACCCGTGCCTCTTGTGCCTTCTTCTGCCCCGGCCACGCCGGCGGAGCCCGCAAAAAAGAAGAAGAAGAAGAGGTCGAAGGAGAGGTCGGCCAGCCCTGTTGCCATGGGCGTTCCTCCTTCAGACCCTTGTGTCGGTGGTCAGATGTCACAGCTATTCATGCTGCTACATTCTGCTTTCGAGCAGTGCGGGTTCACCCCACCCTCGACGTCTACTCACCCCGCTGATGCCCCCGAGCATCAAGCGAGACAAGTGGGCAATAACCACCAGACACCCGGGAAATCCTCAAGCGATTCTGTTAAATCGCCAGCCAGTGCACCGGCTAACCGGGCACCTCAAGATCGCGTGTGCTTTCCAGCATTTTCGTCGATCTCAGAGCACGTGTCCCAGCCGACACGCGTGGCCACCCCGGCGCTTACTGGACTCCCTTGCCTTCATGAGAGCCGGCCGAGAGGCCGTACGGCTCCCGCGGCTCTCGGAGCTCCTCCAGGGGAGGAAACTTGTCATGGGGACAACCTCCCGGTTCAGTCCATGGAGCGAGACTCCCTTTACGAGGAGTCTCTTGAAGGCGGCCAGTGCGAGGATAACCCCTATCCCGCGGTCGACTCTTCAGTAAGCGCTCAGGCGCTGCTTGACAAGTATCTACCTCACATCTACCCTCCGAGCGGGGGTATTGATGAAGCAGGGGAGTCCTTATTTTTCGCCCCGCCTCTTCAGGCGCTCCGAGCTCAATCGGCCGAATTGGGGGTCTCGGAGAGTGACGGGGTCGCCCTAGACGAGGCGGCTCCTACGACGAGGAAGCCTCCAGCTCCGAGGATGCAAACCCACCCCCGCTCTGCTGCTGCCCGGAAGCGCCAGGCTCCGGCACCGCCGTCTCGAAACTTTCAAGTCTCTCGAGGCCAGCGAGAAGGCAGAGGCAGGGGAAGAGGGGGGCGACCCGCTTCGAGGGCGCCTCCCAAACCGAAGCAGTCGGTTTGACATGCTGTCCCGAGCGCTAGGCAAGGTAGGCGGGCGTCTCCGGCATTTTCTCCCGGCTTGGGAGGAAATCACGGAAGACGCATACATCTTATCCGTCGTGCGAGACGGCTTCTCTATAGAAATAGAAGCCTTCCCGCACGGTGCGATTCGCATCGCCTCACCGCCTTCCTCCACCCTCCACCATCAGTACATCGCGGCCGAAATCGCCGCACTGGTGGAGAAGGACGCGATAGAGAGGGCGACAGACAACCCCAATCTTTGTCTATCCGCGATTTTCGTCATTCCCAACATGAAGAGAATCAATACGTTCATTCCGGCCGAACACTTCCGGATGGAAACGTTAGCCACGATCCTCCCCTCACTGGAGGCGTCGGACCTGGCCGTGTCTCTGGATTTACGCGACGCGTACTTCCACATTCCCAACCATCCAGCTTCGCGCCGGGCCCTCCCGTTCGGGCTGCGACCGGCGCCCCGAGTGTTTACTCGCATAGTCACCACTGTGGCAGCCTATTTGAGAAACCAAGGCCTGCGACTCTTCGTCTATCTAGACGACTGGCTTATTGTCGCAGACTCGGAGGCAAAGTTGCAAGCTCACCTCTCCTTGCTACTATGGGTGACTCAGAGCCTCGGGTTCATGATCAACTGGGAGAAATCGGAGCTCACTCCCTCCCGTGTTCCCATGTATTTGGGCGCGAGGATAGATATACCGAACCAACTCGCGCGGCCCAGTTCGGTTTCTGGCCTGAACCTCACTTTCTATTCGAAAGTAAGGGTGCCCTGTCTTACTTAGCTCCTACCCTTGCAAGGCCAGAGTCAGGGCTAATACAGACGCCCGTCCTCCAGCGATCGCCGCTGAAGAGAGGGCGACTCCGATATGAGCACCATCACCGCTCAGCGGTATGTCTCACTACCTCATAGCTCTCCGAACTTATGAGTATGTATATCGGATCTGAATGTCACGGCGATTAAAAGTTCCATATACTAGATATCCCTCCTGTTGACATTCACAGCTGTTCCCCGAGTCCTTCCCGGTCGGGTAAGCATCATCTCGGAGGAAAGAAACCGCCGTACATCTCTGTTGGCTATGTACGTGCGTTCAAGCTTGTTTAAAGCCCCAGACTTCTCTGTCGGCATTCTATGTCTACTTTCTGGGCACACCCACCGTACCGGGTCGGCGAGTTTACACCAAACTGTACGCCGCCAGACCATCGGTCGAGCTCTAACAGTCTATCTTATAGACTGCCTTCTATGTGGGTCAAGCTTGCGGGCGTCTCCGCCGTTTCCTCCTTGTGTGGAGTGGTCTACGGTGGATGTCTTACCGTGCCCGTTTGTCGAACCGTCTTCTTATTTAGAAGCTTTTTCACTCGGCACACTCGAGTCGCCTCGCATGCTGCTTTCATCCTCCCTCCATGCAAGGCATGTGGCCATGGTCACCGCACGACCGTGGATGTATGTATGCTTATGCCTACCTAACCACGATCACTACGACCCGCTTTTTCTCGGGCCGACTGTGGATGAGTCTCTCCATGTAAGTGATTTACTTCACTGGAGTTCTTCTTTTAGAAACTTAGATGCTCATCCCCTGCTGCTTAGGGCGTCATTTTTGCCGCCCTCCGCAGCTTTTTGGAACTCCTTATTCTCCGATATCGGACTGTTCCACGCTGCCGCAACCGGCGCCGGCGGTGCTTGCTCTTACGATCACCTGGGAGACCAGGCCTTGTGGCTGTTTTCATAAACAACTGGTTCTCACCGCAGACTGATGGAAATTTTTGTGATTACTTTCCTCAAGTCTCCTTCCTCCTTCGCTTGTTTCTTTAAGCGAGGACATCGACACTCTTAGCCAGTTCCCGTCCCTAACTTGATAGGACAGGGCCGTTGCTACCTCATTCGATTCCGTTGGGAACGTAACAGTTGAGGTATCATATCTGGCGATGTCTGTTCGTTAGAACATCTCATGATTGTCGCTTTCACGTAAGATCATGACAGAGACTTGTCGCCAGCTCCCTCTGGCGTACACTTGCTGCTGCTAGGGATTCCCCCGCCCAGCGGACAGCCATCGCAGCCTAGCCTCACGGGCTCTCTCGGCGATGGTGGCTTGAGCCAAGCCACCTCTTCCACCGCGGGCACTGCACCCTCAGATGGGTGCTTCAATCAGTATGGGAGAAAGGGGATCCTGAGTTCTCTCTCGATCACTTGGTCTATCACACTTTTGTTGTGATGTGTACCGCGCTGTTTCTCTGACACGCCCGGTTGAGCTGTTTTGACCAGACTGCTTTATTCTACATAGGCAGCAGGTCCGCGGCATTCCTTATTAACAGGATGACACTCAGTCGCTTTCTCGACCCTTGACTGCCTTACGAGTGGTTTTCTTCTTAAATCCCTACTCTCCGTCGTTCCTGGTCCCCTTCGGACCGCTAGTAACTTTTTGCCACAGCTCTCTCAGAATTCTGCAGATTTTCTGCCCTCACGCATTTGAGACAGATATCGAATTCTGGGCGCTTTCTCCCACGCGGAGGCTTCTGAGATATCTCGCCTTCTCAGATTGTTCGATTGATCACTTACTGAGCCTTAAAAGCTTCAGTTTTCCGATCACGATTCTTGTTGAAATTTTCAACAAATTCTGAATTTTACGCTCTAGTCAGCTGGTGATGTTGTTCTCCTGACACTAGGCCGAGGGCCCATGATACTGAGTATTCCTGAGTATACAGGGCATTCCTCTCGAGGACATTTTGAGGGCCGCCTTTTGGCGCTCAACTAACTCCTTCACTTCATTCTACTTGAAGGACATTCCGTCCAGCGAGGCGAGATTTGCTGCTTCGGCGCTTAAAGCAGCTGCGGCTTTTTCCCCCTCTCCCTAATTTTCATTGTTTTTGTTTTTTAAATTTTCTTAGGCTTACAATTGAAAACATGCCTCCCTACGGTTTGAGTCCGTGTTGGTCTAGCAAATCAAGTAGATGTATGGAGTTATTGAAGTAAATTATGAAAATACCTGATTTTCTTATTTACGAGATAACTCATACATCTACTTGATACCCTCCCACCGACCCTCCGCCTTGCGTAGCAACATGTTTCAACGTATGGGCTTGCAAAAGTTGAGGAAGATGGACGCTAATTGCGCGGTGATCATGGGTAGTAAGCCTGAACGGGAGAGGGCGCGCTCGCGCTTTTTAAATTCTTGGGAGTTCTTTTCGGGTATGGCAGTCCAGAGGGCTGAACTAGCAAATCAAGTAGATGTATGAGTTATCTCGTAAATAAGAAAATCAGGTAAGTATTTTCATAATTTACCATCATAACTTTGAAAGTTTATGGATATGACTCATGAAACTTGGACATGAGAGTAATTAAGTATCACTGAACATCCTGTTCAAGTTTCAGGTCATATAATCAAGCTCAAAGGTCATGTAAGTTCAATGGACTTTGACCACGTTGGGGGTATTTGTTGAATTACCATCATATCTCTGTAAGTGTATTGGTTTAGTTCATAAAACGTGGAAATAAGAGTAACCAAGTATCACTGAACATCTTGTGCGAGTTATAGTAGTTTTCAAAGTCAGCACTGCTGCTATATTGAATTGTGTGATGCAGATGAGACTGCCAGAGGCATTTCACTTGTTGTTTTTTTTCTTCTATCTGGTAGAGCTGCATGAAGTTCACCAAACTTGTACACAAAATTTTGAAATTTGGTTTAGAATTTTATTTATGCTAATTTATGAAAATTTATTCATAAATGAAAAAAATGTTTTTTCTTCATTTGTAACTCAAGGTGGTGATACAAAATTTCAACACAGAATTTTGAAACTCATTAAATTATGCTAATTCATTCATATATTTTCAAAACTCACAAAAATTAATGATTTATTTGTTGATTGATTATGATTGTTTTTGTTCCATCTGAGAGCTGCATGAGGTTCACCAAGGTTCTTCACAGAGTTAAGAAATTTTGACTAGAAAATTATTTATGCTTAATTTATATGAAGTTTATTCATATATCACAAAATATGCTTCTTATGTCATTTTTTCATCAATTTCAATTCTATATCCTATATTTATGTCACCAATATAATTCACTACAGTGTCAACTAGGCAGAAATTAATATTGTGTAAAATTTTGTTGCGAGATGCCGGATGAGATGATGTGCTAGTTTCTTGTCTTAATAACTAGCCTCAGATAGTGGATATGATATTGATAACAAACAACTTGAAACAACTGACTCAGAAAAAATGTAACATTTTGCACTTTTGTTGACATTTTTAAACTTTTAACCACAAATTTGGGCTGTTTGGCCTGAGTAGGAGGTTGTTTACAATACATTACATGTCATGCATTGGTAGTGTAGCTATAGCAACCAGGCTGACATATGTTTGCATTACCGTATCTGTAACTTTAGTTCTGTACATAGTATCAGCATTTACAGATACAGGTAGGAAAAATATCGGTTAAGGCCTGAGGTGACTTGAATTTTGATTTGCGCCAGAGTAAGGGATGACTGCATTGTATGAATCCAGATGTCAATGATGTCATAATCCTTCAATGGTTGAATTTCAAAATACCCTTTCAATGATTTACATTATAATTGTTTAATAAACACTTTTTGGTATGAATTCTCAATTTTGTTTCATTAAAAAGGGATTTACAAACATGTTAGATACTCATGTAAGATTATGGCATTGGCATCTGGATTTGTTCATTGCAGTCATATCTTACTTTGAAGCAATCCAAAGCTTACATCACTGCAAAGAACACTTACTGATTATCCAATCGTTAACATGTAAAACATAAATGTGGTATCGAATTTATTGGGAAAAAAAAAAATACTCCTTCCTGCCATTTATAATTATGTTTTCATGACATTTTTTCCTCCTAGTCAGGATATGTGAGATGTCAAGTTTTTTGGCTTATTAAAAAATCTGATCTTCACATAAAAAAATTTTTATTTTACTTTATTTGTTCATATCAGTATCTCCATGAGGATGGGTATAGCAAGTTTGGTATGATCGGTTGCACTCAGCCAAGACGTGTTGCTGCTATGTCAGTGGCTAAGAGAGTTAGTGAAGAGATGGAGGTTTCGTTAGGAGAAGATGTAGGCTATGCCATCAGATTTGAAGATGTCACCAGTGATGTAAGTTTACAGATTTACTATTAATAACTGGGATACGTCCCTTTAATCTATTGCTATTCATCCACATGAATGGCTACACCGAAGACAATTACACATAAAATTCCTTACTCGACATTCATCTCCCCCTGAGCAGCACGCCCTGTCACATAGACTCCATTATCCTCTTTTCACTTTGCGCGACCGAGTTCGGACATTTACAGATAGGTACTCTTACCAACCTAAAGACTTAATGATTGGTTGCTCTATAGCAGATGCTTTTATTCCTACATGTATGTGACTCTTTGGTTTTATATCAAACTTCATCACACTAGCTCGAGTATTTCAAGATAATTAAGACTCTTTGGGACTTCTCGTTTTGGGCTTGTGTTTGCCTTTACACATCGCTCGCACGGGCAGAGAACTCGATAGTTCCTCCCCTGTATCTCTGTATCTCTCGCGCTTCTTTCATATTGCATTGGTAGTGATTGTGCGCGACACTGCACTTGCAATTTCTTCTTGCTTTGTCTTGAATTAATTCTTGTTCTGCCTTCTCCCTCTTATGTAGTTGGAGTTGTTTTGGCATCGCCATTAATTGTTTTCTTTGAAACTGCCAGTCTCTCTTATGAAGAGGTACTATCTTGTTTCTTCGGTATGGTGTTATTCAATCTTGTTGTATTGTTTATTAAGTGCCCTTTATTATCAAATTAATTACTTTACTGAATTAAAAGTGTGATTACCATAAGAACGGTGTATTAACCGCACCCCCAACTTTGGACTAAAAAAACCGTTATGCGGAAATCTGCTGTTCTTGATCAATTCATCTACAAATGTTAGAAAGAAAGAACGGTCCCGACAACATTGGCCACTTTCACACTCACTCACCTCACAGTCACAGTGTACACACACACAGCACTGCCATTACATTCCAAACTACGATACAGTATCAGTCATGCCAGTGCATCTTATCAAATTATGATCTGTGTCTTTCCCAGCGTAGGAGGAAGAAACATTCACATTTCTTGTATCACAACCTCACAATCACTTTCAGAAATTTGACGTCTTAGCATGAATTTTGGATATGGGATTACAGGAAGGTTCAAGAAACAAAGAAATTGACATTTTTTCCAGTTGTTTTTTACGGCTTTGTGCCGTCTCTCTCGTGTGTGGTTAATTTTTACATGGTATCTTATGAAAAGCAAACAGGAAGGAAAAAAAACAAGCTGGCGCAAAACGGGACTTTGAATAGCGCCAGCTTAAGTCGCACTATAACCATTATTACAACGCAATCTCTAAGCTCACTCAACTCTCGCTCAGCGGTGACAAAATATTACCGAGTATGCTTGGCGTCTCTTTTAACTTAGCCAGGGAACTTCACTACTTTGAATAGAGAATAAAGTCAAAATTAGTTTCATGAAGGTGGGTGCGTTTGTTTTGGACAATATTTAATTAAGATCGTAATAATCGCTTCCCATTACCCGCGGCTCATACCCCTCTAAACGACATTACCTGGGCGGCTACGCCCGGCCACTCGATGTGTTGTGAACTGGCAGACATCGTACATGTACGGGAGGGGTTACGGCGGGCTGGCTCAAACCCGTCACCGTGTATAAACTGCACCCCCGACTTTTGCTTCTATCCCGCCGAGAAAAAGGTGCGGTTAATACACCGTTACTTACAGTAATTGTTTACTCCCTTCTTAAAATTTGTTTTCTTACAGATGGTCTTCTACCCTGAATGAAACTTTGTTCCTTCAGTTGGTCTTCTTGGATTGTCTTCATACCTTTGTTCCTCGAAACCTTCTAGTGTTTAATTCATTAATTAGCAATTAATTAATTCATTAATTAGCAATGTTATCTCGTCCTAATTAAAAAAAATATTCAGGTGGGCTCCTTGTCTTGTTAACTTATAAATCAGAGCCTTGTTCTTCATTAACGTCATTGTTTTGTTTAATTGATTTGAAAAAAAAATAATAATTCATCTTATTGTCTAGGTTAATTGTTTAGCTACTTCAGCTCGCCTAAATCAATTATCAGTAATATTGATATTTTCTTAAGGGGACCTTGGTTTTGTCCACCTCTTACACATTCCCAAGCGAATAAAGTGGAACCGTGGCGCTGTGGTCACGTGCCCGAAAGGTGATAGCCAAGGATCCCTTGTTGGGACCTGAACCTAATATGGGGAGTGTTGTACTTGTAGAGAAAACCTCAACTCCTCCAGGGCTGTCTGACCGACTCGGTATTGGTTCCAACAAGACCTTTTCCCAACACAGATTAGGCTCGATGCTTTGTCAGTCTCCGTCAGGAAACATCTGCAAAGGGCTACCAGCCCCTAGTCGCTAGAAACACGGGAGCTCGACCCTGTTGAGCCCACGATAATCTGATAAGGATGGAACCGTGGAGCTGCGTCCACGTGCCCAGGAGGGTGGAACCGCGCCCATGGGCCTGAGCGACATGATCAGATTCGGGGGACGTTTCTCATGTGAGATTTCACGCTTCCAGCCTCTTGTGCCTTCTGCTCCCCCGGTGGAGCCCAAAAAAGAAGAGGAAAAAGAAGAAGAAAACCTAGGCCAGTAACCCGAGCAGACCTTTCTTTCTGATTCTTGTGCTGATGGCCAGGCGTCGCAACTCTATATGTTGCTCCAGAATGCCTTCGAGCAACAATGATTTCTATCCCCATGGACCCCACCAGCTGTAGCTGCTGTGTCATGCACCGAGCGGATCAAGCAGACATTGCCATCTCGCCAGCGTTTCATTGAATTACCAGCCCATTCAACCTGCATGGGAAACCCCTGCTAGTTACTAACATATGGGTTTCACCCCCATTATTTGAGATGGGGTAGTATGTGTTTGTGATGCGAGCCATGCTCAACTTCCCCCGACTCTTCCAACTTAAGCTGCTTGGCCGGACATTGTTAAACCGCATAGACAGCAAGTCTGTTGTGTCTCAGATATACCAACAGGATGACACTCAATAGTATTTTCTCGACACAATTGACTGCCCTCCGAGTGGTTTCTCCCCCCAGAGATTCTTTGTCGTTCCAAGCCCTTTTTTTGGCTGCTGGAAACAGAACAGGTTGCCACAGCTCTCAACCAAAAGTCGCAGGTGGTCTGTTCTCACGCGAATGAGACAGAGGCCAGCTTCTTGGTGCCTTCCCTGCACAGGGGGTATCTGAGATGTTTCGCATTCTTTTTGTTTGCTTTGATACAGCTTGACATAATCGTAGCCGAAAGCCTGAGTCCTGACTCTGTGGATTATTATAATATTATTTTATATTATTATATGATATATTATTCTTGACTTAGTCTTCACGGATTGTTCTAGTTATCTTCTACCGAGGCCGCGGCTCCAGTCTCTCCGATCATGACTTTTTCCCTTATCGGATTTTCCGACAAAGTTGAATCGCTATTGACCATCAGTGGCTATCGTTCCACCTTTGCGACCTTTATGTGTTGGTTCCTCATGGTCAAATCTTGTTACGAGACAATTGAGATTTTCTTTCTCAAACATCCAGCTAGTGTTGTCAGTCATAGAGCCTGTCAGCCATACTTGGCACTTGACTAACCCCTCCTTTCAGTTGGTGGCTAGGGCATCTTAGCTTATTTTATCCATCAAGAGTGCCCTTTCTTTTTTATGGAGTGTGGCCAGAGGCGTAGCTCTTCATGCTTACGCTTTGCTCCCAGACAGCTCGGTGGGATTGGCATAGAGTCTAGCGATTCCTATGCCTTTGTTTTTGTCTAGAACCAATCGATCGTGCTCGGTTTACTGGAGTTTCGTAATTCCCCTTCTGACCTCTTGCCTTCTAAGGATAAAATCTGTCTGGGTTTTCGAAAGGGTTGTCGATGTGGGTTCCCGATTCTGTTCAGCCCTTGTCTTTTCACGCGAACCTTTCAGCGCAACTCCCTCTCATGCTGGTTTGTAGTTGCATTCTGTTCAGCAGTACCACGCGTATTGGATCGTCATGTCTCCTTTTTCAAGGTTTCTCCACTTCTCACCTTGCATGGCAACATATGTCTCAGTGTTCTTGGTTGTAAGAGAATGATGGAGTCTCTTTGCATGAGTGACTGGGCGTGCCGCTTGGGGGGAGATGAATGGAATTTTGTACGTTATTGTCTTCGGTGTAGCCATTCATGTGGATGAATAGTAATAGTAATAGATAAAAGAGATGTGTCCAGTTATTTCGTAAATAAGAAAATCGGTAATATTTTGTAAATAAGAAAATCAGTATTTTCATGATTTAGCTTGCATTATCCAGAGGGTTATTTATCTCATTTATTTTATTTCAAGTGAATAGCTCCTATAGTAACTAAAATTCTCTTATATTAAGGTGCTCTGCATAATATGAAATATATATGCAGGAACATTTCTCTGTGAATATCAATACTTGTATGATACTTGTTCTGAATGGATATATTGGAAGGAAATGAATTTGCTAATTCTAAAGAAAAGTGATTTACAAGTATAAATTAATTGTAAATTTTATTTACTATTTCATCTGTTGAATATATTATTCAATAATTAATTAAATGGACTAAATGATAGCTCTTAGATCAGCTTTAGAACCATTGCTAGATGGAGTCATATATGGTTGGTTTCACTTATATTTCGTCTTCTCCATTTTTTACAGTTTCTTCAGATTAGAATGAATTCTGTTGATTGTTGTTTTCAAAAGAAATTTTCACTAACAACCAAATTTTCATCCATGACATTTTTGTCTTTCTTCATATCTTAGAAAACCTTGATCAAATATATGACCGATGGTATTCTACTGCGAGAGTCATTACGTGAGTCAGATCTTGATCACTACAGTGCTATAATTATGGATGAAGCCCATGAAAGATCACTCAATACTGATGTTCTTTTTGGTCTACTAAGAGAAGTAAGACTTTTCATTTATCACAATGCTATTAAGCTGGAATAATTGTTCATTAGCTCTTTTTCAAAGGAAGCACTGCTGCTATATCGAATTGCATAATGCAAGCGAGACTGCCCGAGGCGTTCCACTTGTTTTTTATTATGAATAAGATATGCAAATTATTTTGCAAAAAAAATTATTTTCATATTGAATGCCCAATATCATGTAAGATTTTTTTTTCATGATGTCATATTTTTACTCTATAGTTTTCTGCAAAGAAAAATTGTGATGAAAGTCAAATATTTCTCAATGTGTGTATTTGTTTTTAGTATTTTTTTCTATATTTGTCTTTGTTTTTGTCTCACCTGTTAACTTACCATTATAACTTTGAAAGGTTATGGATTTGATTAATGAAACTTGGACATAAGAGAAATCAAGTATCACTGAACATCCTGTGCAAGTTTCAGGTCACACGACCAAGGTCAAAGGTCAATAAACTTTGGCCATGCTGGGATTATTTGTTGAATTACCATTATAACTCTGTAAGTGTATTGGTCGAGTCCATTAAACTTGGACATAAGAGTAATCAAGTATAACTGAACACCTCCTGGGCGTTTCAGCTCACATGACCAAGAACTTTTGTCATTTTGGAGGTAATTATTAGATTGCTGTCATATTTTTCAAAGATTATAGATATCGTCTATAAAATATGGATTTAAAAAGTCAATATAAAACTGATATGTAAATGGGTGTTTAGTCAGAAAAATCCATGTGTAAATACAATGTAATATCAAATACATGTAGCTGCTATATAACCCCCCCCCCCCCCCCCCCCCCGTAGTGTGTAAAATATATATTTCCTATCTTTTGATCATTTGATGTGGAGGATTATGACACTTATATGATTTTAAAAAGCCTTACATTAAGTACCAAGAAAATTATGCCTTTGAAAATCATATAGCAATGGTACATTTATGTGTAATATCAGTTACTGACAAGTATGAATAAAATGTTCAAATCAAGGAAAGGAAAAGCTTTTTCATTGAAATGTTCCCACGGACTCAGGTATACTGCCACATCAAACACACTTTCAGGTGAAGCCCTGCACAGAAGATACAAATTTAAGCGTAATGTCAGTTACCAGCATGGTCATGAGAAATTATCATACATGTAACCCCCGAAAGACAATAACAAATAATTTAATATTATGACACACCTTAACCTAGTAGCAAAGGTATATTTACATATTCAACTCATCACTCAGGGACATTAGATATCTCAATTTTACTGAACACCCTAAAATTGCATGTCCTGTTTGTGTGATGTCAGTTTTTAACACATTTTCGCTTGCTGATGCATAAAATCTTAGTATCAGATTATACAGCAAGGTTCACTTTATTAAGTCTTATCTAAAGAAAACTTGCAACATTTATTTGAGAGATACACACAATAATGTAATGTCAGTTACTGTTAAAATGCCTGAATGGATTGTTATGTGTTGGAAATTTTCCAATTTACTTCAATAACTCCATACATCTACTTGATTTGCTAGTTCAGCCCTCTGGACTGCCATACCCGAATAGAACTCCCAAGGATTTAAAAAGCGCGAGCGCGCCCTCTCCCGTTCAGGCTTACTACCCATGATCACCGCGCAACTAGCGTCCATCTTCCTCTTTTGCTTTCGGCAAGCCACCTGTCAAGACGTGCTCAGATAAGTCTCCTAAGAGCTCAAATCTTTTTGAGCTTTGGTATATTATTTTCGCTTATCTGTGGTGCATTCTCCCTTTTATTTTCAATCTTTCCATTTGTGTGTAAGATTGTGTTCAGAATTTACACTTGGCGTGACTTTTTAGACGTGTTTTTGGTGACACTTAAATTGTTTTTCTAACGTTTGAGTTCTCGTCGCGCCGCATCGCTAGCGCGTTCGCGAGGCACCGGGCTTGGCCTGCCTACGTGGCAGCAAGCTTTCACCACCTGTCATGGTTATTGTTCTTCACGTTCAAAGCGTGGTGGCTTTTGGTGCCGTTTTTGAATTAAATTCTAGACAGCCTCTACACTTTGTTGTCGAGGGTGTTATTGTTATTTCTTTTTGCAGGTTGGGATCTTCAACTCTGTTCCTTCCTTGCTTTCTGGAATTGATTTATTAAGATTTTCGATTGATTATTGATTGATTAATTCTTCAATTCTCTTTCCTTTCTGTTCTGAATAAATTTCTTAATTGATATTTTATTCACAGGCGGATCTTAAAGCTCAATTCCTTTTTCCTTCTGTTCTGAATAAATTTCTTGATTGATATTTTATTCACAGGCGGATCTTAAAGCTCAATTCCTTTTCCTTCTGTTCTGAATAAATTTCTTGATTGATATTTTATTCACAGGCGGATCCTAAAGCTCATTTCCCTTTCCTTTCTGTTCTGAATAAAATTCTTGATTAATATTTTATTCACAGACGCTTCGGGGATTGTTTAATTCGGCTTACGCAATTATACCTGATGATTGTTTGGTTATTCAATCCCCCCTAAAAAAAAAAAAAAAAAATTTTTTGTTCTTTACAGGTGGGGTCTCCTTCCTGTTAGAAATTTTTTTGACCTGTCCCGGAATTGTTTTCTTCGTTCAATTCCCTCTTCCCTCCTAGTCTTATATATTTTTTTATTTCGACAGGCGGGCTCTACGATTCCCTTTGAGGATTTACTGTGTCGTTCTTCCTCTTGGAATCGTTACTAGAGACGTTCCTCCTTCCTCCTGTTCTGAATTTCTTTACCTTTCCACAGGAGGTTACCTTTTTTTTTTCCTCTTGGAAATTATCGTAAAATTTCTCTTATCTAGGAATTATTTGTCTCTCAATCCCTTTTCTTCCTGCTCTGAAATGCTTGTTTTTGTGTTTCTTCGCAGGTGGAAACTTCGTTCTCTTCTGAACTTGCATTCATTTTTGAATTTTTGTTTCGAAATTTTCCTTCGGGCAAAAAAAAAAAAAAAAAAAAAAAAAGAGAATATAGAAGGGGAACCTTGTAGGAGTTTCTTTTTTCAAAGTCTCCGACCTCCTTTTTATTTTCTTACAGGCAGATACCTAAACTATTCTTAGGTTCTTCGTCCTCCCTACCCCTCCCCTCTTGTTTTGTTCTGTTTGCTCAAACAAACTCCTTTTAGGAGGAGGGAAAGACCACTCCGGTCTCCACTTTTAATCTAAGCGAGATCTTTGTAAAAAAAAAAAAAAGAAAAAGAAAAATTCTTGTTTTTCCTTTTTCAGGGTAGAGAGAGGTATCTTTGAATGGGACTAACACAGCCCCAGAGGACCTGGTGCCCTCCACGGGGACCGTCCCGATTGCAAGTTACAGAAGTCGGCCGCCTCCAGGCGAGCAGGAGGGACGCCGCGGTGAGCGCCCAGCGGCGGTGAGTATGAGGGTGCGTCGATCAGCATTCCGAATTTGCGGTCGGATGCTAAGAGAAGGAAGGCCGAGACTGTGGTGCCACGGTCTCGGACAAAGGAAAAAGTGGTAGCCAAGGCTTCCAAGCCTAAACTAGGTCCTGCCGCCGCAGCACCCATAGGGCTATGCGACCCACCGGCTACCGGGTCACCAGAAGTCCGGAGGGAGAGTGCGGTTCTCTCCCCCCGGCACAGGTCAGGATCTCCGCCGTATAAGTCGTCCTCCGTTGACAGCATCGGGAGAGATCGCCCAGCCCCTGACCGCGAGAGGCGTCACACAGACTGTAACCACAATCTGATCGTGACCACAATCTGACCCCGTCAGATTCGGGTGAAGTTTCGTTGTTGGCGGCCGCCCTGCCAGGGGCGGCAAATCGTAAGAGATCACCCGTGCCTCTTGTGCCTTCTTCTGCTCCGGCCACGCCGGCGGAGCCCGCAAAATAAGAAGAAGAAGAAGAGGTCGAAGGAGAGGTCGGCCAGCCCTGTTGCCATGGGCATTCCTCCTTCAGACCCTCTTATCGGTGGCCAGATGTTACAGTCATACATGTTATGCTGCTATATTCTGCTACCGCGAGAGGCGTCACACATCGGGCTGTGACCACAATCTGACCCCGTCAGATTCGGGTGAAGTTTCATTGTCGGCGGCCGCCCTGCCAGGGGCGGCAAATCGTAAGAAATCACCCGTGCCTCTCATGCCTTCTTCTGCCCCGGCCACGCCGGCGGAGCCCGCAGAAAGAGAAGAAGAAGAAGAGGTCGAAGGAGAGGTTGGCCAGCCCTGCTGCCATGGGCGTTTCCTCCTTCAGACCCTTGTGTCGGTGGTCAGATGTTACAGCTATTCATGCTGCTACATTCTGCTACCGCGAGAGGCGTCACACATCAGACTGTGACCACAATCTGACCCCGTCAGATTCGGGTGAAGTTTCGTTGTTGACGGCCGCCCTGCCAGGGGCGGCAAATCGTAAGAAATCACCCGTGCCTCTTGTGCCTTCTTCTGCCCCGGCCACACCGGCGGAGGCCGCGAAGAAGAAGAGGTCGAAGGTGAGGTCGGCCAGCCCTGTTGCCATGGGCGTCCCTCCTTCAGACCCTTGTGTCGGTGGTCAGATGTCACAGCTATTCATGCTGCTACATTCTGCTTTCGAGTAGTGCGGGTTCACCCCACCCTCGACGTCTACTCACCCCGCTGATGCCCCTGAGCATCAAGCGAGACAAGTGGGCAATAACCACCAGACACCCGGGAAATCCTCGAGCGATTCTGTTAAATCGCCAGCCAGTGCACCGACTAACCGGGTGCCCCAAGATCGCGTGTGCTTTCCAGCATTTTCGTCGATCTCAGAGCACGTGTCCCAGCCGACACGCGGGGCCACCCCGGCGCTTACTGGACAACCTCCCGGTTCAGTCCATAGAGCGAGACTCCCTTTACGAGGACAACCCCTATCCAGCGGGCGACTTTTCAGTAAGCGCTCAGGCGCTGCTTGACAAGTATCTACCTCACATCTACCCTCCGAGCGGGGGTATTGATGAAGCAAGGGAGTCCATATTTTCTCGCCCCGCCTCTTCAGGCGCTCCGAGCTCAATCGGCCGAATTGGGGGTCTCGGAGAGTGACGGGGTCGCTCTAGACGAGGCGGCTCCTACGACGAGGAAGCCGCCAGCTCCGTGGGTGTAAACCCACCCCCGCTCTGCTGCTGCCCGGAAGCGCCAGGCTCCGGCGCCGCCGTCTCGAAATTTTCAAGCCTCTCGAGGCTAGCGAGAAGGCAGAGGCAGGGGGGGGCGATTATTATGCAGGTACTCCCGAATTCGCCCTCTACGTCAAGCTCACATACGGCGACGACTCCTTCAGCGGTAACTCTCTCCATTCTTCCCCCTAAGCGGGCCCGTAGATTGGAGGTATGAATCTCTTACATACCGCATGCCGCACTTCTCTCGTGAGAATGTTTGGCTGCTTTGAGAGGACAACCTATCACGTCCGCCCAGGCGACGGGACCGTCGCTTTTCTGGCCTGAACCTCACTTTCTATTCGAAAGTAAGGGTGCCCTGTCTTACTTAGCTCCTACCCTTGCAACGCCAGAGTCAGGGCTATAGTACAGACACCCGTTCTCCAGCGATCGCCGCTGAAGAGAGGGCGACTCTGATATGAGCACCATCACCGCTCAGCGGTATGTCTCACTATCTCATAGCTCTCCGAGCTTATGAGTATGTATATCGGATCTGAATGTCACGGCGATTAAAAGTTCTCCTGTGCTTAATAATCGCTATGCCTCCACCGCCCGGTGCATTATGGTTATGTTAACCTATTTGTCTCGTATTCGGGCGGCTCGTACGAACCCTGCCCGAGCTGCCATCACCGGTCGTCCCCCCGGACACCGCCGGCAGCACCCGCACCGAATACGTGGAAGGAATCAGCTTTTCATATGCTAGATATCCCTCCTGTTGACATTCACAGCTGTTCCCCGAGTCTTTCCCGGTTGGGTAAACATCATTTCGGAGGAAAGTAACCGCCGTACATCTCATGAGATTGTTGGCTATGTACGTGCGTTCAAACTTGTTTAAAGCCCCAGGATTCTCTGTCGGCATTCTATGCCTACTTTCTGGGCACACCCACCGTACCGGGTCGGCGAGTTCACACCAAACTGTACACCGCCAGACCATCGGTCGAGCTCTAACTGTCTATCTTATAGACTGCCCTCTATGTGGGTCAATCTTGCGGGCGTCTCCGCCGCTCCCTCCTTGTGCGGAGTGGTCTACGGTGGATGTCTTTACCGTGCCCGTTAGTCGAATCGGCTTCTTTCTTAGAAATTTTTTCACGGCACACTCGAGTCGCCCTGCATGCTGCTTTCATCCTCCTTCCATGCAAGGCATGTGGCCAGGGTCACCGCTCGACCGAGGATGATGTAACAGTGGATGGATGTATACTTATGCCTTCCTAACCACGATCACTACGACCCGCCTTCTCTCGGGCCGACTGTGGATGAGCCTCTTCATGTAAGTGATTTACTTCACTGGAGTTCTTCTTTTAGAAATTTAGATTCTCATCCCCCGCTGCTTAGGGCGTCATTTTTGCCGCCCCCCGCAGCTTTTTGGAGCTCCTTATCTTACCGATATCGGACTGTTCCACGCTGCCGCAACCGGCGCCGGCGGTGCTCGCTCTTACGATCACCTGAGAAACAGGCCTTGTGACTGTTTTCATAAACAACTGGTTCTCACCGCAGACTGATGGAAATTTTGTGATTACTTCCTCAAGTCTCCCTCGCTTGTTTCTTCAAGCGAGGACTTCGACACTCTTAGCCAGTTTCCGTCCCTAACTTGATAGGACAGGGCCGTTGCTACCTCATTCGATTCCGTTGGGAATGTAACGGTTGAGGTATCATATCTGGCGATGTCTGTTCGTTTAGAGCATCTCTTGATGGTCGTTTACACGTATTATCGTGACAGATTTTTTTTCGCCAGCTCCCTCTGGCGTACACTTGCTGCTGCTAGGGATTCCCCCGCCCAGCGGACAGCCATCGCAGCCTAGCCTCACGGGCTCTCTCGGCGATGGTGGCTTGAGCCAAGCCACCTCTTCTACCGCGGGCACTGCACCCTCAGATGGGTGCTTCAATCAGTATGGGAGAAAGGGGATCCTGAGTTCTCTCTCGATCACTCGGTCTAACACACTTTTGTCGTGATGTGTACCGCGCTGTATCCCTGACACGCCCGGTTGAGCTGTTTTGACCAGACTGCTCTATTCTACATAGGCAACATGTCCGCGGCATTCCTTATTAACAGGATGGCACTCAGTCGCTTTCTCGACCCTTGTCTGCCTTACGAGTGGTTTTCTTCCTAAATCCCTACTCTCCGTCGTTCCTGGTCCCCTTCGGACCGCTAGTAACTTTTTACCACAGCTCTCTATCAGAATTCTGCAGATTTCTGCCCTCACGCATTTGAGACAGATATCGAATTCTGGGCGCTTTCTCCCACGCGGAGGCTTCCCCTACAGAAATTTCCAAGCTTGCGGGAAGCGTGCGACTAGCTTGCGCAAGCTTGCGACATGCTAGTAACTAGCATGCGGTTAGCTTAATAAGCGTGTGATATGCGTGCAGAGTAATAGTTAAGCGATCTTTTAGCGAGCAGGGACTGTTCGCTAGCATGCACTCGCTTATTAAGCGAGTGCCCTGCTAGTCGCATGCTAGTTACTAGCAAGCGGCACGCTTAAATTTCGGTAGGGGTTCTGAGATATCTCGCCTTCTCAGATTGGTCGATTGATCACTTACTGAGCCTTAAAAGCTTCAGTTTTCCGATCACGATTCTTGTTGAAATTTTCAACAAATTTCGATTCTTACGCTCTAGTCAGCAGGTGATGTTGTTCTCCTGACACTAGGCCGAGGGCCCATGATACTTAGTATTCCTGAGTATACAGGGCATTCCCCTCGAGGACATTTTTGAGGGCCGCCTTTTGGCGCTCAACTAACTCCTTCACTTCTTTCTACTTGAAGGACATTCCGTCCAGCGAGGCGAGATTTGCTGCTTCGGCGCTTAAAGCAGCTGCGGTTTTTCCCCCTCTCCCTAAATTTCGTTGTTTTTGTTTTTTCTTTTAAATTTTCTTAGGCTTACAATTGAAAACATGCCTCCCTACGGTTTGAGTCCGTGCTGGTCTAGCAAATCAAGTAGATGTATGGAGTTATTGAAGTAAATTATGAAAATACTTACCTGATTTTCTTATTTACGAGATAACTCATACATCTACTTGATACCCTCCCACCGACCCTCCGCCTTGCGTAGCAACATGTTTCAACGTATGGGCTTGCGAAAGGTGAGGAAGATGGACGCTAGTTGCGCGGTGATCATGGGTAGTAAGCCTGAACGGGAGAGGGCGCGCTCGCGCTTTTTAAATCCTTGGGAGTTCTATTCGGGTATGGCAGTCCAGAGGGCTGAACTAGCAAATCAAGTAGATGTATGAGTTATCTCGTAAATAAGAAAATCAGGTAAGTATTTTCATAACTGCAAACTTAATATGTGAACAATCATGAAGTGCAATTGGTTTTAATCAATGCATTCCTGTACAAAAAACTATTTGGAATGTAAGAATTAAATAAATGGGGGGGGGGCTGTAGTGAATGAAAATACAAGTTAGATGTCATCACCTATATATTGTATGCTATAAAGTGGGTAGATGAAAAGTTGCTTATTTTAGAAAAAAAATATATGACAAAAGAAGCTGACGATCTGCAATGCTGAGTGAGCAGTAAAAAAAACCCAGGTAAATGTGTAAATCTTATTATTTTTGTGTTCATTAGGTTGTGGCTCGACGGACTGATCTGAAGCTTATTGTTACTTCTGCAACTATGGATGCTGAGAAATTTGCCAAGTTCTTTGGTAATGTTCCTGTCTTTGAGGTGAATATCATATTTTTCTCTTACTATTACATTAGTAACAGTGTTGGATGTGGTAGACTGTTTGGTATGCCAATGTAGTTTTTATACTTCATATATGGTCAATTCACAAGCTGCAATTCTTTAGAATATGGAACATTCAATTACTCTTCGAAGTAAGTTGTAGCATGCCTATGAAATGCAGGAGACATCTATCTTCTCATTATATCAATTTACATAAATAGAGAAAAATCAAACTAGCATAATGCTGAAAATTTTATCAAAATAGGATGTTAATTAAGAAAGTTGTGATATTTTAAAGTTTTGCTTATTTTTCACAAAACAGTGATATGCAGAACGCAGTGACATGCAAATGAGACAGTCGATGATGTCCCTCACTCACTATTTCTTTTGTTTGCTATTGTTTGAATTATACGATATTACATTTTTTATGGATTTGACATGAGGACCAACTTGACTGAACCATATAGTATTAAGCAATGCTGATTCCACATGTTCAGGGAGGAATTTATATTTGTTTCACTTAACAAAGGAAAAAATAGAATATTTCATATTTCATGAAATACAATACAAAAGAAATAGTGAGTGGATGATGTCATCAGTCTCCTCATTTGCATACCGTCCAGGATGTGCATATAACTGTTTTGTGAAATTAAGCGAAACTTTAAAATGTCATAACTTTCTTATTCTACATGTACATCCGATTTTGATGAAATTTTAGTTTTATGCTTGTTGGACTTTTCTTGTTTTATTTAAATCAACTTTTTTGTTGGGGTGAACTTGTCCTTTAAGTTAATTGAAGGCCATGTTTTGGATAGTATTAAATTTACCCATCACTTTTGGCCACTGAATGTATTTCATCTTTTAGATCCCTGGTAGGACATTCCCTGTGGATACTATGTTTAGTAAGAATGTGGTAGAGGACTATGTAGATGCAGCGGTCAAGCAGGCCATTCAGATTCATCTTCAACCACCTCAAGGTGATATCTTGGTCTTTATGCCAGGTCAAGAGGACATTGAGGTCACCTGTGACCTTATTGCAGGTAAAGCGGTCAACTTCAATCTTTCATGTTCTGTGTAAGCTGTTATTTTCGCTGATTTTGAGCATTGCTGATCGGCTGCGAAGTTAACTATGCTAAAAAATATTGCACATGTAGTAATCAGTGCCAGTGTCCCTAAATAGACCATGGGATGATCAAGGAAAATGTAGGGACAGTGATTTTCCGCGATCGCGGAAAACAGACGGAATTCACGGAAATGGCCTTTTGGAACGGAAAGTGGCATTTGATTTCAAACGGAAAATCAAGGAAAACATATTTTTCCTCAGAATACACAGAATAGCAACATAAATTACTCCAAAATCTCAACAAAACATGAATATTAAATGGCAAAAAAACCTCACAAAACACGATCTCACTTCACCACAATCACAACAAAATCCACACATCGTGACTGCTCTTCACTCCTCACTCGATTGTGCCCCTCGTGCCCTGGTCCTTCCCCGCGGGGTACGGTCGATCAGCTGTATCGAAATCATTCATATGCAGGTCGTGTTTTGCTGCCCTCTACGTTTCAAAATGTACAGCATGATCTTGAAATCCAAAATGGCGGATAGAACGAAATCGTTGACTGCTCAAAACGATGTCCAAAATCCCCCCAAATTATCTATAAAAGTTAATTCAAGCGTGAAATAATGCTAAAGATGTGAAAGGTGAGGATATAGCAGAGATGCCCAACCTTTCCGATTTCATCGTGAGGCTCCCGAAAATTCATCCCAACTCCCGCCCTTACGATTACCATCCTTATCCTCCCGAAACTACGATTTTTTTGCATTGATCAAATTGGATTGAAAGTACATGTATCGTCTGCTAACTTTAGCATGTAGTAACTCTACTATGTTCGCTGCTACTAAATTCTGTGTGAAAGGCAGACAAATAAGGAGCAGCGAAAAGCGAGGACGGAAGATGGCGCTGTGAAGCACATAACGTAATTTGCAACTGGTGAAAAAGACCGAGGAATTTTAACGAGATGAAGAGGATCTTAAAAAATCAAAATATATAAGTATCTGGAAAAGATTGAAGACGAATCAGAAGCCATAAAAGAAGTAAAAAACAAAGAAGGACAACAAAATATGGAAACAGAGCCCGTTGTCGACCATGCCGGGTCGCGTGCTGAAGAACTAGACACCCGCGAGGAGCCGAGCCTGAGGCGCGGACCGGGGAGAGAGTCCGGCGCTCCGCCGGAGGATGGACATGTTGAGAAAAAACGTCGAACGAACGGGCATGACAGCGAGGCAGGTAACCCGAATGATATGAAAGAAATGCTTCTTACGATCATCACCAAAGTAGATTGTACCAATAATAAAGTTGACAAGATGAATGTGAACTTAGATCTGGCCCTTCAGAAAATTAATGAAAATAGAAAAGACATTGACAAACTGAAAGAAAAGGAACAACACACTGATTTTGAGCTGAAGGAAATGAAGGACAGAGTTAGAGAGCTTGAGAAAGAGAATGCAAGAATGAAGGGTCAATTTGTTGATCTTGCAGCCAGAGAAATGAGATGCACTGCTGTATTCTTTGGCTTTCCTGAAGGCTGTGAGAAAGGCAATTGTGAGAAGCTGATTCAGGCCTTTGGAGAGTCTCATTTGGATCTACGAGGGCAGGATTTATGCATAGAGAGGGCACACCGTTCAGGTCAGCGATCTGAAAGAGGGGCACCCCGCCCGATTATGGTGGCATTCAATAGGTATACCACAAGAAGCTCTGTACTTGCAAGTGCTCGAAAACTACTAAAAGACAAGCCATTCGTCTACGAGGGGAAGGGGAACCCTAATTCATTGATGAAATGCTGCCGAAGGAGATAAGAGACCAGCGAAAGAAGATGTCGCATACCCGACAGAAGCTGAAGAAAGAGCATGGAAAGGCCTACTTCAAGTATCCGGCTAGGCTG
The DNA here is from genome assembly GCF_018143015.1 of Lytechinus variegatus. NCBI lineage: Eukaryota > Metazoa > Echinodermata > Echinoidea > Temnopleuroida > Toxopneustidae > Lytechinus > Lytechinus variegatus. The sequence goes on along the minus strand of NC_054741.1, from coordinate 40,498,723 downwards.
TTTTATCGGGACAAACAAACACAGAAGGAAGAAGAGTATAAACAAGGCTTATAAGATCATTTTGTTCACCACGCAAAGCGTCACTCCAAGCATGAAGCAAGTGGTTGGGAAAGCCGCAATCATTCTGTTTTTTTGTTTGCCGTTATATTGTAATTGTTTGTGTTTTTTAGTGGGACCATCGTCTGATTTTTTCAAACAATGGATTTAAAATTAATGACGCATAATGTAAATGGATTAGGGGATTTCAAGACTAGAAAACGATACTTCAATTTCTTATCGAAATTAAAAAAGGACATAATTTTGCTACAAGAAACACATTCCACAGAAAAGGATGAGATATGGTGGAGGAATCAAATTAGATCAGACATATTATTTAGTCAAGGTACATCAATGAGCAGAGGAGTTTGTATGATTTTGAGGAGAACACCTGATATTAAACTTCTCGACTCGATTAAAGATAAAGTAGGTCGCTTTTTATGCATCAAAGTTGAAGTACGAAAGGAAATATATATCATTGTTAATGTATATGCACCCAATAATGAAAAGGAACATGTGGAATATTTTACTGATCTTTATTTGAAATTACAAGAATTTAATGATGAAGGACGCAAATGCATAATAGGAGGAGACTTTAACTTTATACAGGACTTGGATTTGGATAGAGAAGGTGGTAGTATGAGAACAGTGTGGAAACGTTCATGTACAACAATAGAAAAACTGAAAGAATGCTTTTGTCTTATTGATATTTGGAGAACAAGAAACCAAACAACAAAGAGGTTTACATGGAGGAGACTTAATCCATATATTCAGTCAAGACTGGACTTCTGGTTGGTCACAGACGCTCTGCGGTCTGTTGTCGTAGAAAATGATATGTACCATGTGTCTTATCTGATCATGATTATGTTACCTTGCAACTCCATATTGAAAAACAAAAAATGGGACCCTCATATTGGAAATTTAACAACAGCTTACTAAGGAATGAGGAATTTGTTACAGCTCTCAGTGACAGCCTCCCATCTTGGGTTGATGAATGTGAACAAAAACATGATAAGAAAATGTTGTGGGATTGGCTGAAATACAGAATTAGAAAATTTACCATCCCATACTCAAAGAAGAAAAAAGGTGAAAAGGAAAAACAAAGACAAGAACTAGAGGAGGAATTGAAAAATATATGTGAAAGTATTGAAATGGAAGGAAATGGCTTAGATGAAGAAGTTGTAGATAGAAAGAAATACATTGAAGAGGAATTACATAAATTGTATGATTATTTTGCAGAAGGGGCAATTTTGAGATCGAGATGCAATTGGTATGAGAAGGGGGAAAAAAGCAACAAATATTTTCTTTCATTGGAGAAAAGCCAGGCTGAAAATACATCTATTGATGTATTAGATACGAATGAAGGGACTTTCAGAAAACAACCAGACATTCAAAGATTTATCAAGGAATATTTCACTGATTTTTTTAAAAACAGAGATATAGTAGATGAAGAGATCTCTAACAATTATATTTGTCATAGTAATCTGGAGAAAATAACAGAATCAGAAAAGGTTTCATGTGAAGGTTTAATCTCATGTAATGAAGCAAAAGAAGAACTGGTTAAAATGGCTAAAAATAAAACACCGGGAAATGATGGCCTAACAGTGGAGTTTTATGAAACATTCTGGCCCCTGGTCTCAAAATATATGATAGACTCTTTCAATGCAGCTTACAAAGACCAGTCTATGTCAGTTTCACAAAGACAAGGGGTGATAAAATTGATCCCAAAGCCCAATAAAGAAAGATCCTTATTGAGTAACTGGAGACCAATTACTTTGATAAATGTTGATGCAAAAATCCTTTCCAAATGCTTAGCCAAAAGAATTTCTAAAGTAATGGGAAACCTGATTAACTGTCAACAGACAGCATTTATAAAAGGTAGAAACATTGGTGAAGGAATTCGATTAATATCAGACTTAATGTTTTACGCAGAAAATGAAGACTTTCAAGGCATAATTATGGCGTTAGATCTTACCAAGGCATTTGACTCATTAAGCCACTCATTTATTTTTCAATGTCTGGAAGCTTATAATTTTGGGCCTTCGATTATCCAATGGGTAAAAACTGTTTATAATGATATCAATAGCTCTGTTCTCGTAAATGGATTTACTACAGGATATTTCAAAGTAAGTAGAAGAGTAAGACAAGGGGACCCTCTTGCGCCCTTATTATTTATTTTGGGATTAGAGGTTTATTTGAATAGAGTTAGAAATAATGACAGTATAAAGGGTTTTGAAGTGGAAGGAAAGGTAATAAAATATACTGCTTATGCAGATGACATAACATGTTTCTGTAAAGACCGTCACTCCCTACAACATGTATTTTTAGAGTTTGAGGAATTTTCTAAAATATCTGGTTTATGTATCAATAAATCAAAAACTGAAGGCATGTGGATTGGTAAGAATCGTCATCTAGGTGAAAAGGACAGTGTTATCTTATGGCCAGAGAAAGGAATTAAAGTTTTAGGCATCTTCTTTTCATATGATACAGAAGAAGCAAGGAAAAGGAATTTTGAAACCAGAGTTAAAGAGATGAGAATTGTACTAAATAAATGGAAAAACAGAGGACTTACCTTGATTGGCAAAACACAGATATTGAAAACTTTTATAATGTCCAAAGTAATTTATTTATTATCCAACATCTCATTACCCATTGCTTTTGTTAAAGAAGTTGAGAAGCTCATGTTTTCATTTTTGTGGAATGGCCCAGATAAAATCGCACGTACTACTATGTTTGCTGATTATGCAGAAGGGGGACTAAAATTCCCAAACATTCAATGTATGATCAACACTCAGCTAGTGAAATGGGTCCAGCGATATTTCTTTAGATCAAATCATAGTTGGATAACCTTGTGTGAATATTTTGTAAAGTCATATGGTGGAAAATTTATATTTGTCAGTAATTATGCAATGGAGAAACTACCAAAAACTAAGGATATCCCTCCATTTTATATCGCTTTATTAAAAGCGTGGTTAAAGACGGATATCTATTTGGACTTGGTTACTAATGATACAAGCCAGGTTAGCATACTGAGACAAGGTGTATGGAATAACAAATGCATATTGATAAATAACAAGTCAATGTACTGCAGTGCCCTTCATGAAGCAGGGCTATCTAATATTTATCAATTATTTAACAGTGATGGAAATTTTTTACATTTTGAGTATTGGAATGGAAAAGGTGTTAAAAATAATTATTTTCTACAATACATGGCAATAATCGAGTCAGTGAAGAAAGAATGGAAATGTGAATTCCATCCCCTAATATTACAAATGTTTTTGGATAAAAATAATGAATATCAGTTACAACAAGAAAAAGTGACTTCTGCATTATGTAATGTGAAATAATAAATAATAATAAATAATAATAATAATAAATTGGTTCTTATATAGCGCATAATCAATGGAAATTGCTCTATGCGCTTAGTACAAATTGCTCTCCAATATTACAGTTACACTACAACAAAAATAAATATGTTTTCAAATTTCTTTTAAAAGATTCAACAGAAGTACATGATCGAAGGTGAATTGGTAAACTATTCCATATTTTGGGACCGCAAAAATCAAAACTAGCTTCCCCCCCTTTTGAAACAACTCTAGGAATTTGTAAAATTGTAGTGTCTTCACAAGAACGAAGTCTATAATGTGGCCGGTGTGGGTATCTAAGTAAGTATCTAAGTAAACATATCTTGTATCAAATCCAAAGCAATTTACAAGAACCTTTTATCTGGGTTGATAACCAGACCAGTTAGTGAACAATTATTTTCTACAACCTTTAATATTCAAGATGATGACTGGTCTCAAATCTACACCCTTCCGTTCAAGTGCACAATAGAAGCAAAAATGAGAGTTTTTCAATTCAAATTAATTCATAATATACTGTATACTAATCATAGATTGTTTAAGATGAAAGTGGTCGACTCAGAAACTTGCACCTTCTGTCACTCAAATTTAGAGACACCTGTTCATTTGTTTTATGACTGTGATGTTATTTATAATCTTCGACGGGAATTTATCTATAAGATTGGCAAGAGCTTTAATACTAAGTTTGAAGATTTTACTAAGAAAAGAATGATATTTGGATTCATTATGGACTGGAAAGGCCCCCACAAAATGCTACTAAACCATTTGGTACTAATGTTCAAAAGATATGTTTACGTAGAAAAGTGTAAAAACACACAACCATGTATAAGAGGGCTAATATCTTTTATTTCTAATATTAAAATGATTGAACTTAACATTGCAAAACAGAGGCATATTGAAGGATTGCACTATAAAAAATGGACCCCTGTTGAAAAAATCTTTTGATTATACCATTGATATACAGATAATGTTATTTGTTACCCACTTTTCATGTACAACTGTGATGTATGTTTTTGTATCGTTTTGTTTGTGAGTGTATCCTATACCATTGTAAATGTGATTGATATCATGATTATTGTTGTACATACCGATTGTTTGATCAATAAAAAGTTTAAAAGAAAAAAAAAAAAAAGGAGCAGCGAAAAGCTGGTGCATGTGATATGCCCAACAGGAATCCACTGTGCACCAGGCCGGTAGGCCCTGCTAGCTTTGCGAGTTGTGTGCGCTCGCGGCCGCTGGATTTGTCGAGTCGTGTGGTGGAATATCGGTGCGAGATTTTGACGTATTTATGGGTTGATATCGACACGAAATGGCGGAAAATCAACAAAAGAAGACCAAGAAATGGTCTCAGAAGTATAAGACTGAATACAGTCTCCAGTACACCTGTATTCGGAAGTCGGAAAGAGGAATTTACCATGTATTTTGCACAGTTTGCAGCGTGGACATTTCAGGGAATACGGACATTGTGAAGACGAGATCTAGCTCCAGCTTGTACCATGTTGACTTCTTTCACCAAGCAAGGGACCAGTGAGGAGGAAGACGTTATCTGCGCTGATCTTTTCTTTACTGGATTATTATAAGAGATTCAAGATTCAAGATTCAAATATTTATTGTCTGTAAAAACACAGAAATTCGGCCTCCGCTGGCATTAAAATTTACATGACAACACTTATTCAACATACAAAATACAACATACAAAATACATAAATAATCAGTACAAAAATAACATTATACAATTCCACCAATTTTCAGCATTCTCTAGCACGCCCACACCACTGCAGATGCGCGTAACAGCAGATTTACATGTAACGAATCCGCGCCACAGCACCAGTGCGGCGAGCCAGAGAATACTGAAAAATCCAAATAAATAATGTAGTAAACAACAAAAGAAATTCACATGTCTATTAAAAATATGTATGGCATTAGGGACAAAGGATTGTCTGAACCTGCATCGTATTGTTTTAGGCACTGATAATTCCTCATTATTAATGTTGAACAGGTACTTTTCTTCTATTGTCCCCTCATTTTTTTTACATGTAAAAATGCATATTTTTCTTTAATTTTTATGTTAAAAAAGTGGGAACAATGTTTTTTTTTAAACATGTGAAATGCTCCAAAATAAGGGTCAGATTGCACCAGAGAGCATCTAGAAACCTAGACCAAAAGCTTCAGTCTCTGTATTTTGGTTGTTCCGCTGAACTACGTTGGCTCCACTCACCAATACATGGACTGAAGAGCTTGGAGGCCCGTACATACAGACAACGTATAGTGAAATAACGTTTTATAGGTCGCGATTTAAAACTGTTTTTTTAAGCAAAATTTACAGTGTCATGGTTTCTATTATCAGGTAAATATAAGTAATTGTGTACCTTGGACCGGAGTTATTGATAAAAATCCTCTGGATGATCCAGGCACCTTTCATCTAAGACATCTAAGAATGTTGCCATCTTGAATGACGTCATTTTCGTTAATATCTCGATATATAGAATGTTGTCTGCTACCTGTGATCGTAATGGTTTAGCTCACATAAGGAGCAGATCGCATTATAATTAATATCGAAAGCAATATCGATATCACATTCAAAATTGTCGATGCACTCTCCGTTCGTTTGTTATTTTGGCTGCTTTTTGGGAGTGATTCTGGCATCCAAGTCGCAAGAAAACATCGGTAAAGTACCATTTTCATACTTTTTGATATATATTTTGTCATTTTTGTCTCACCTGCGAAGCAAAGTGAGACTATAGGCGCCGCTTTTCCGACGGCGACGGCGGCGGCGGCGTCAACATCAAATCTTAACCTGAGGTTAAGTTTTTGAAATGACGTCATAACTTAGAAAGTATATGGACCTAGTTAATAAAACTTGGCCATAAGGTTAATCAAGTATTACTGAACATCCTATTAGAGTTTCATGTCACATGACCAAGGTCAAAGGTCATTTAGGGTCAATGAACTTTGGCCGAATTGGGGATATCTGTTGAATTCCCATCATAACTTTGAAAGTTTATGGATCTGATTCATGAAACTTGGACATAATAGTAATCAATTATCACTGATCATTTTGTGCAAGTTTCAGGTCTCATGATTAAGGTCAAAGGTCATTTAGGGTCAATGAACTTTGGCCGAATCGGAGTATCTGTTGAATTACCATCATAACTTTGAAAGTTTATTGGTCTAGTTCATTAAACTTGGACATTAGAGTAATCAAGTATCACTGAACATCCTGTGCGCATTTCAGGTCACATGACCAAGGTCAAAGGTCAATGAACTTTGGCCGAATTGGGTGTATCTGTTGAATTACCATCATAACTTTGAAAGTTTATGGATCTGATTCATGAAACTTGGACATAATAGTAATCAAGCATCACTGATCATTTTGTGCAAGTTTCAGGTCTCATGATTAAGGTCAAAGGTCATTTAGGGTCAATGAACTTTGGCCGAATCGGAGTATCTGTTGAATTACCATCATAACTTTGAAAGTTTATTGGTCTAGTTCATTAAACTTGGACATTAGAGTAATCAAGTATCACTGAACATCCTGTGCGCATTTCAGGTCACATGACCAAGGTCAAAGGTCAATGAACTTTGGCCGAATTGGGTGTATCTGTTGAATTACCATCATAACTTTGAAAGTTTATGGATCTGATTCATGAAATTTGTACATAAGAGTAATCAAGTATCACTGAACATCCTGTTCGAGTTTCAGGTCACATGATCAAGGTCAAAGGTCATGTAAGGTCAATGAACTTTGGCAATGTTGGGGTTTTTTGTTAAATAACCATCATATCTCTGTAAGTTTGTTGGTCTAGTTCATAAAAAGTGGGCATAAGAGTAACCATGTATCACTGAACATCTTGTGCGAGTTAGAGTAGTATTCAAAGTCAGCACTGCTGCTATATTGAACCGCATGATGCAGGTGAGACGGCCAGAGGCATTCCACTTGTTTCATTTATTAGATATTATAAATTTATATCTTGTAGTTGATAAATCCTTAGAGTGTAACTTCGATGTGTAATATAGCCCCAAAGTTTGGACTCTGGATTGACAAAAGTGCTGGTGTTATAACAAATGAGAGCCCACACGGGCACTTTACCGTCGGTGAATGGGGATGATAGTAAAATGTCAGAAATTGTTGAATAAATTCCCAGAAACGACGGTTATTCCTGTCTACTAGAAACCCAGAGCTTCCAGGGCCCTAAGGCGGGCCCTGCACCCCGGCCGCAAGGGTCGAGCGCTCCGCGCTCGAGATGTGCACTACGCGCATATAATTTGGTGTCGGTTGCAAATCCTCCCTAATTCTGATTTCCAAAAGATGGCATCTCTTATATAGTCATGTTAAATATGTGTATCAAAATATTTTTTGCACCTGCATAGATCCGATTAGAGCGGATTCTACTGCGTTGTTGGTACAGTGACAGATACAAATTTTGACCACCGCGAGTGTTAACTTTTGCTACTGGATGGGTAAACGGAATCGTTAATTTTCTATGTACACAATGTCTATGGGGAAACAGAATTTCCGTTTTCTGACATGCCAAAACGGAAAAGGCAATTTTTGGAAACGGAAAATCACTGTCCCTAAAAATGTCTCTATTTTTTTTATTTTTGGTGAGTGCCTCCTGCAACCACACAAAACACTGTGACTAGGGGTGGTAATTAAGGGTGCTGAAACCAATTATGAATGTTGCCATACCTTAAAAGTGTTCCCTTTAAAGATTATAGTGCTCATACATGTATATATCCATTTTGGTGCTCTGTCTTGTGTTGGAAATATGATTTCTTGCAAAAGTGCACTAAGTTATTCTAAATTGATATTCATTTCATAATGTAAACTTTAATATTATGCATGAAATAATTTTCATTTACATATTCTCAGATTTGGGGAGTAATCTTTCATTTTGATCATGTTGAAAATAGAAGAATTTGTCGGATATACTCGGTAATTTCTCTCTACAGCACTAATGTGAACCTAGTGCGAGTATGTAGTATGACATGGAATTATTTTTTGGGGGGGGGTCCAGTCAAGAAGTAGATTATGATTTCAAGATTTTATAAAAATGATTGAAAATATCAAGGAGATGGATAATGAAAATATTTGAGAAATTTCCCTTGGGGTGGAGGGGGGGGGGCACAAGTGAGGTCATATTTCCTTCTATGCACAAAAAGGAAGAATGATGAAAGCCCTAAAATAGAAACTATATTCTTGTGTTAAGTGGCCATATGTTAATGTTTCCAGATTGGTGGGAAGATGTTTCATTGTTATTTGTGTTCCAACACAAAATAGCTATTGGCATGTTCCTATGTAGTACATGCATTTTAATAAACTTTTTTTAAACAAAAGTTCAGCTTAATCAGCATGATTTATGCAATCAATGGGGCACTGACATCGTGAAATGGATATTTCCAAGAGAAGGGGTCCAAGGAGATCACCATTCTTTATAAGTTACTCCCCCCCCCCCCCCCCATCTTGAAAGACAAGCCTACCCCAATGAAAAGTTATAATGAATAAAAAGAGAAAAATCCAACAAGCATAACTCTGAAAATTTCATCAAAATTGGATGTGAAATAAGAAAGATATGGCATATCAAAGTTTCGCTTGATTTCACAAAACAGTTATATGCACATCCTGGTTGGTATGCAAATGAGGAGCTGATGATGTCATCCAATCACTATTTCTTTTTTGTTTTATTATATGAAATATGAAATATTCCAATTTTATTCTCATTGTCAAGTGAAACAAAACAAAACATGGAATTTGCATTATTTTAATACTATATAGTTCAGTTAAGTTGGCCCTTATTGTCAAATTTGTAAGATATTAAATATTTTATAATTCAAACAATAAAAAACAGAAGAAATAGTGAGTGGGGGACATCATTGACTATCTCATTTGCATGTCACTGAGTTGTGCATATACATGTAACTGTTATGTGAAAAAATAAGTGAAACTTTAAAAGGTCATAACTTTCTTACTTTATTACATCCGATTTTGATGAAATTTTCAGCATTATGCTAGTTTGATTTTTCTTTACATATTGAAACCATTATTGTTCTGGGGTGGACTTGACCTGAGAATGCAAATGTCCCCTGTGCCGTAGAATACTATGCCACTGGATACAAAAAATGACAACTTCATTCGCCAAATCATCCTTGCACTTAACACTACAGACTGCCACATTAGTTTGCAGAACAGCAAAACCACCAAAATTTAAAACACATACATGTACATTCCAATGCATGTACATTTAACTTTTCATACATGCCAACCAGGGATTTTTTTTTTTTCGGGGGCTCCATTTTTAATTTTTTTTGTAAATTTTTTTTTTTGGGGGGGGGGCAATTTCTTCCTTTCGGGGGCTACTTTTTTCATTTCGGGGGCTCCACTTTTTGTAACATTTTTTTATGCCTCCGCAGACAAAATCCGGAGGGGGCATTAAGCATTGCCCCTATCCATCTGTCCCCCCACTTAGTTTCCGCGCAATAACTCAAAAAAATATTCAGTGGATTAAAAAAAATTTAGTGTGTAGGTAGATGACACCAAAATACAGGCTAAGTTAGAGATCGGAGTCCGCAGGTCAAAGGTCACAGCTCATTAAATATGCAAGTTGGTTTCCGCGCAATAAATCGAAAAATATTTAATGGATTTTGAAAACGTTTGGTGTGAAGGTAGATGACACCAAAATACAGGCTAAGTTCGAATTCGGAGTCTGCAGGTCAAAGGTCACATTCATTAAATATGCAAGTTGGTTTTTTGCATGATAACTTTTCAAATATTAAACAGATTTTTAAAATTTTGGGTGAGTAGGTAGATGACACCAAAATACTTAATACTCACTTAATCCTCGCACTGCTTCGGTTGTGTCGGTTGCAGAGTTTCTCATTGGCCTTTTTGATAAAAGCAAAGCGATTGCAACTATCAGGGGTTATCGGTCAATGATTGCGTCGACGCATCGCGGTTTCTCGGACGGCTCTTCGGTATCCAACTCGTCAGTCATATTGAGTTTACTGAAGTCCTTCTTGAAGCATCCGCCAGTCAAATCTTTAGCTCATGAATAAATTAGCATAATTAATTCATATAAAAATATATGAATTCAGTTACATTTACCATTGCAACTGCGTAGATTACGTCATTCTCTACCATCATGCAAATTTTCGTTGTGATCGTGCAATCCGCGGCTGAGATCTTAAGGCCCCACCCCCCCCCCCCCCCCCCCCCCCCCCGAGAATGACAAGAATCAAAATACCCCGGAAGATTTAGGATTAAGATTATAAAGCGTTTACAGTGTTTTAAATAAAATCACAAAATTTCAGTTAGGAAAAAACATTGCTTTTGTCAGAAAGTTTGAGAGTTAAGGACAGAAAATAATACATTTGCTGCTAAAAAGCACAAAAATAAGGTCAAATCATAGTTTGCGTTTTCTTGAAAATGTATGTTTTGCGCACATGCGAGCGAAGTCACTTCTTGCAGGAATCCAACAATGGTATTAATCAAATAAGAAATGTGAAAGTATCAAAAGGTTGTAACTGCATGTTAGAATTGATAAGACATTCTCGAAAGTAAGGTTTTGAATATCATTGTTTTTATTTCTTTCTGATTTAATTTCATGACTTATTTGTTTTGTTGACACCACCATAGAGCGTCTTGGAGAGCTAGACAATGCCCCACAGCTTGCCATCTTACCTATCTATTCACAGCTACCATCAGACCTTCAAGCGAAGATCTTCCAGAAAGCACCTGATGGAGTTAGAAAATGTGTAGTAGCTACAAACATTGCTGAAACTTCACTTACAGGTGGGTTTTAGTTTAGTCTATTTAGTTCTCCATATCATGTTTTCAGGGGATAAGAGCTTGTCCATTTTAGAAACATCTGTTAGGATTTCAAGATCCACTATTCAGTTTGTATGAAAGTTTAGTTGCTGAATGAGCCGTTTTAGATGGAGCTCAGTTGTATCAGTTTTGTGAAGTTGAAACTGAATTTTCATTCGGGCATGATTGGATTGATATTGCAAGACAAAATACATGTATTTGATTTGGAAAGAATACTTTGTGTTTAAAGAACAACATTCCACTTTATGAAAATGATTTTATGTTTAATTTTAGAATAAAAAGAGACAGAGAAAGATTTTATTTACTGATTCAAAATCGTCTTGTGTGCCCTGTTGGATATATTACAAAAGAACAAAAGATTTAAAATCTTATCCAAGATACAGTTTGATGACTTGTAGCATTAATTTTCTTGTCAATTACACATTGAGGGTCATATTTGATTGTTATGCAGGGTGTTTAAAAAAAAAGGTACATTGTGAAAACGAAGTTCAAAGGTCAGTTATACCAAAAATTAATAATTCATTCTTGTGATTGCTATATTACATAATTGAGTAACTAGTCAACTTTAATATGACACCTTCCTTGGGTCACAATTCTCATGGGCTACAAAGGTAAGGTCCATCCAAGGTGAAAGGTACAAAACCCTTTTTTTCCAAGTTTTGAGTTTTAAAGTACCGGTACATAATTTACATGCACGAAAGCCACCTTGTTGTAAGGTCTTTGTTTCATCGGTTTTCCCTTCCAAACTTCAGTGAAATGCTATCCCCCTCTGTTAACTTTTTATGCATTACTGGCATTTACATATTAAATGCCTATCTTCAATGTCTATTGAACACGTCGTTCACCCTTTACTTTTACAACCTCACACACAGTCGACGCTGCATGTCTTGCATTGCTCTTCTAACCTTTGGGGGATTGTGATGAAAAACATTTATCTTATGCTAAACATGTGCCTTCAAGCCACCAAGGATGTGCTGAACAAAAATTGAAGCTTGACACTAGTTTTGTAAAATTTATTCGCAAAAAAGTTATAAGAAAGGTAATGTTTCACTGAAATTTGCAGGGAAAATCTCTGATGAAACCAAACCCCTACAACAAGGTTGGCCTCTTGCATGTACATTCATACCCAAAACTTTGAAAAAGTGGGTTTTGTACCTTTTGCCTTTGATGGACCATAACTCTGTGACCCATGACAATTGTGACACAAGGTAGGTGTGAAATTAAAGTTGATGAGTTATTCAATTGTTTAAAATAGAAATTACAAGAATAAATCATGTATTTTTGATATACATGGCCTTTGAACTTTGGTTACCTTTTTTAGAAACACCCTGTATATATTGTCATTATTACTTTTCTTCTGTACCTATGCAGTTGATGGTATCATGTTTGTGGTGGATGCTGGGTATTGTAAACTGAAGGTTTACAACCCTCGTATAGGTATGGATGCTCTACAAGTATACCCTATCAGTCAAGCCAATGCAAGACAGAGATCTGGAAGAGCTGGTAGGACAGGACCAGGGTAAGTACTCAACAAGTGATTCAGGATCATGATCGTAAATTTATGGTAACATATAAGTGAAAAAAATATTTTAGAACAAAAAGTATACTACTAGTTAGAGTAATAATAAAGTCAGTATTTTGGACAGTTTCAAGATAATCATGTGATTGTCAATTGTGGGTGAGGGCATTTATTATTTCAATTTGAATGATGTGTGTTTTGCTTACAATCCCGGCGTGATCACCGCCATGTCAGCCCACTTGACTAACCAAGCCTTGTTTCGGGTTCTTGTCGCAGACTCCTAGGTGTCCTACTCCTTTGCCCACTTACTTGGGTAATGACCCTAATTCTGACAGGGTAGGGTTTATCATTTACTTCACTCGATCCTGTCGGGAACGTACATAATAATAATAATAATAGGTCCATTTATATAGCGCAGTTACTATGTGCATATACTCTACTGCGCTTTGATAATTGGTATCATATTATTACCCCGGCTGTAGCTGAGCCGCCATATTAATAGGCGCTAAAGCGTTCAAGGAAAAATCCTACCGGGTACCCATACGTACCCGGGTACGTACATGTAGCCTATTGAGTACTCATGTCTGGCTACGGCTGTTAGGTTACATGGCCTTCCTAGTCAACTTCTTATTAGATTGTTGCTTACACATGAAGCCATTACAGAGGCATCTGCTTCGCCATTACAAATCTGGTTTAGACTCTCTGCGGTTAAGGATCCCCACCCAGGCGGACATCCGACACAGTCTAGCCTCATGGACCCGCACGCCGTTAGTGGCTCAGGGCAAGCCACTTTGCACCTCTCTCGGTGGCCTCGGGCGCTTCCCTCCAGGCGGGAGTGGTCATAGTGCGGGAGAGATTGGGTTAGGACTCTGATCCCAACCATTCGCTCTGCCACACATGTATGTGCTGGAGATGCGAGCCATGCTTAAATTCTTCCAACACTTCCAACATAAGCTGGTTGGCCAGACTGTTAACCGGTGCAGACAACAGGCCTTTTGCGGCCTACATTTAACGGCAGGATGGCACACAGTCAAAGTTTCTTGACACGTTTGACTGCCCTCCGAGTGGTTTCTCCCCCTAGAGATTCTTGGTCATTCCAAGCCCTTTTCGGGGCACTGGAAAAGACCGGCTTGCCACAGCTCTCTACCAGAAGTCGCAGGTGTTCTTCGATCACAACTTTTTCCTTGTCATACTTTCCGACTAAGGTGGATAGTTATCGACCATCGGCGGCTATCGCTCGGCCTTTACAACCCTTCGTGTTGGTTCTTGATGTTTCGACATCTCCAATCCGAATCTTCCAACCAGTCTTGAGATCTTTCTAAAAATCCAGCTAGTATAGGTTTAGCTCGTCATGGAGCCTGTCTGCCCTATTAGATGCTTGACTTACCCACATTTGACTCGAAGGCTAGGGCATCTCGGCATATTTTATCCATCAAGATTGCCTTTTTGTTTGCGATTGGCTGTGGCCAGAGGCGTAGCTCTTCATACTTACGCATTGCTCCAAGACATTTATACACATTGTGCTGCACTCAACCCAGATGAGGTGAATGGATATTCAGTAGGATTGATTAAATGAGTGCACAAAGCGCCTTTAGCAGCTGGAGCTACAGCTGGGGTAATATACAGTGTGTATGAAAAAAAACAGGACAGTTTTGAAAAGTCTATAAAAAATTTGTTGCAGAATATTATATCTATATTTTGATGTTAATAGATGCTCTGAGATCTTATCTTTGACAGCCATTTAAAAAAATGAATTTTGTTCATGCTTGAGCGAACACGGGACGTTTTGGTCGGGGGTTCAAAAAGAGGCTTGCGCCAAAATGGCAGAAAGGAGAAATTTGATGATTAGACTTTGGGCTAATCAGCAGACTTTCTCTTAATCTTTTCATTATCTTTGCCATAATTTTCGAATTTTGCTGTCAAATTTCATTTATAAATTTATTTATTTACCTGAATTATTTTTGTCTCGCCCACCAGAGGTGAAGGCAAGACTTAAGGATCCAAATGTCGTCCGTCCGTTTGTCGTCGGTCGTCCGTCCGTCACAAAATTGTAATGACACATAACTCCACAACCGTTAGTCGCTTTTCAACCAAACTTGGATGGTAGATGGACTTCGGGGACCTCCATGTTATGCTGGAGAGTGAGGTCACATGGTAAGGTCAAAGGTCATTTTCAGGTCAATGTTAAAGTTTACATGCAAGACTCTCTTATGCCACATAACTCCACACCGTATGTCGCTTTTCAACCAAACTTAAATGGTAGATGGACTTGGGGGACCTGCATTTTAAGCTGCAGTCGGAGGTCACATGGTAAGGTCAAAGGTCATTTTCAGGTCAACGTTAAAGTTTACATGCAAGACTCTCTTATGACACCTAACTCTGCAACCTTAAGTCGCTTTTCAACCAAACTTGGGTGGTAGATGGACTTGGGTGACCTGCATGTTATTCTGCAGTCGGAGGTCACATGGTTAGGTCAAAGGTCATTTTCAGGTCAACATTAAAGTTTACATGCAAGACTCTTATGACACCTAACTTCGCAACCGTAAGTCACTTTTCAGCCAAACTTAGATGTTAGATTGACTTGGGGGACATGCATGTTATGCTGCAGTCAGAGGTCACATGGTTAGGTCAAAGGTCATTTTGAGGTCAACATTAAAGTTTACATGCAAGTCTCTCTTATGACACCTAACTCTGCAACCGTAAGGTTTTTTTCAACAAAACTTGGATGGTAGATGTACTTAGGCTACCTGCATGTTATGCTGCAGTCGGATGTCACATGGTAAGGTCAAAAAGGTCAAAGGTCATTTTCAGGTCAACATTCAAGTTTACCTGCAAGGCTCTTATGACAAGTGTTATTCCATCCCAGTCATTTCACAATGAAGTTTCGATATAATTCTCTTGTGTGCCCTCGCAAATCACGATATTTCTGGTTATTTTCATAAGTGGGCGAGACACAAAATTGCTTTTGCCTTTGTGTTTTTCATTTAAACTTATTTAATCTTTGAATTTTCCTTCATAAGTAAGAAAAGAAGACTTTTTTGTCAACCCAAGTAAGAAGATTTGCATTATTAATTGGGAGAATTTGTAATCATTCAAATCCTTTCATTATGTGAAACAAATTAAGTCATGGTACCTATAAAAGACATGAATCCTACATGTGTATTTTCAAGGGGTTATTGAATCTTTCACCAAATTTAATTATGTGCTTGAGAGGACAAACAGGAAAGGATTCATGTTTTTCAATGGGAATGGCGTATTGTGTCAATTTTGAAGGAGCAAGATATGGCAGATCAGGTAAAATATATTAAAAAGTTGTGAGGCGAGCAAGCAAAAATTTCAATTTTTTTTATTAAAATATCAAATTTTGTGATTTTGACATAATATTCAGAAAATGATATATATCACTTTCTATGTTTTCTGTTAATTTTTCTTTCCACTTTTTTTCTTGGTCATGATTTTTTTTTTGGGGGGGGAGCACCCAGAGCCCCCACCCATCAGTATGCCACTGTTCAAAGGCACCATAACCTTTGTAGTACACAATGAAAGGATTTGAAAAAAAAAACACGCTCTCCCATACTTCGGTTAAAAAAAATGTTCTTGCCTAAAGAAGGAATAATCAAAGCTAAAAGAGAACATATAAAAAAGGAACAACAACAGAAATATTCAAGCAAATAAGTAGATTTGGAAATGAATTTTGACTGCATAATTCGAAAATAATGGCAAAGATAATGAAAAGGTTAAGAGGAAGTCTGTTCATTAGCAAGAAGTCCGACCATCATATTCATCATTTTATGTCATTTTGGCGCAAGCCTCCTTTTTATCCAAACAAAAACATTCCGTGTTCGCTCAAGCATGAACGAAACTAAATCATTTTAATGGCATTTGAAGGATAAGACCTCAGAGCACCTATTGACACCAAAATATAGTGATCATAATTCGAAACAAAAATTTTATAGACTTTTCAAATCTGTGATTTGTCCCATTTTTTTTTTACGCACTGTATAGTGCACCAATGAATAGGAAACTTGATAATCAGTGCCTCATAAATGCTATTAAGTGCAATTTGTGCATCATAATTTTAAGTGTGCCTGGATATTAGAGATTTTTAGCAGAATATGACCGATCACTTAATGAGTTGACTGATTTTTCTTTCAGATTAGACTTTTTACTCGCTGAATAAGAATGTGTACCATATTTTATAGGTGGAAAATATCTGAGAAATATTCTTGCCAATGTTTAATACAGGCAAGATGAACAATTCCATTTATGAGATGTGAATAATTGGGGATCTAAAGATTTGATATTCTTTTTCTAATTCATGCATGTATTTTTTTTTTCTTTTTGTAATTCTAGACAGTGCTATAGACTCTACACAGAAAGTGCTTACAAGAATGAATTATTGATGACGACTGTACCTGAGATACAGAGAACAAACCTTGCCAATGTTGTACTACTTCTCAAATCATTAGGAGTAGATGATCTTCTGCTCTTCCACTTCATGGACCCACCCCCTCAGGTATAAATTTGCTGTTTATAATAACCATTCAGTGATAGAAACCATTCTTTCAACATTCATCACAATTGCCTAATTCTATCCCTTACTTCAGGATACTGACAATCCCGACCTCTTCAATGCTTTTCTAAGAACTTTCATTTTCATCAAGCATTTACATGCTGCCTATGAGGAAAGAGTCATATTTGACTCCGGAACAAGTACCAGTTGGAATGATAAGAATAAACATTCAAACTTGGGATACTTAAGTAAGAGATTACTGTCCATGGTAGATTTTAATGTCAGTAGTCAGTCCTGGAAATGTTTGATTCTTGAATTAGATTCCTTGATTACTTGTTTTCATGGCAATGTTATTCATTAGCATGTTTAAGGCAACATATTCACTTGTCAACTAACAGATGTCTAGAAATATTTATGAAAGTGATTAACTTGGGATTGACTCTGATCTGTCTCCACCTTTAGGACAACATGTTGAATTCTATGTACCAGTTATGGATCCTTGGAGCATTAGATAACACTGGTCAGCTGACCCCTATTGGAAGACAGATGGTAGAGTTCCCTTTGGATCCTGCACTCTCTAAGCTTCTTATCGTCGCCTGTGAGATGGGGTGTAGCTCTGAGGCTTTGGTAAGTACATATGAATGACTTCATGGATTGCTGGACTTGCTTACAGGACTAAAATTAGTCCAAGGTCATCAAGACCACTGACTTTGATGCTCCTATCATTGGCCTTGGATATTTTTGAACCTTTTTTGTTTTACCTGAATGAAGTTCTGCAGAGACCTACATGTACATGTAGTAATCACTTCTCCTGTTGGTCTGTAAAAAAAAGTAAAGTTTATGTTTAGGTTGCTTTCATTTCTTTATTTCTGCATCAATTGTGTTCATACTTGGTACTAGTGATCCTTAGGTAAAACCACATTTGTGGTGATGAAGACGGTGAGGTCAAAGGTAATCTAGGGGTCAAAAGGTCACAGATTAAACATGTCCTCATTTCCTTATTTTTATATGAAATTTGTTTAAACTTCGAACAAATTATCATAAGGTATAATAATAATAATAATATAGGATATTTATATTGCGCACATATCCACTTTGCTAGGTGCTCAAGGTGATCCTATATTACCCGGCTAAGCTAGGCGTTCATAGCGCACACAGCTTCTTAAGGAATTACTTCCTACCGGTACCCATTTACCTCACCTGGGTTGAGTGCAGCACATTGTGGATCAGTTTCTTGCTGAAGGAAATTACGCCATTATCACACATATATACCTACAAAGCTTACATCAAAGATGATCTTGAGGTCAAAATGTTATTTTGCTTGTTTTATTGATCACAAAATTAGGAGAGAGTCTTGGTTTGTGAACTACCTTCTTAGTCTTTCCTTTTTGTCTCACCTGCATAGCAAAGTGAGACTATAGGCGCCGCTTTTCCGACGGCGGCGGCGTCAACATCAAATCTTAACCTAAGGTTAAGTTTTTGAAATGACATCATAACTTAGAAAGTATATGGACCTAGTTCATGAAACTTGGCCATAAGGTTAATCAAGTATTACTAAACATCCTACCTGAGCTTCATGTCACATGACCAAGGTCAAAGGTCATTTAGGGTCAATGAACATAGACCATGTTGGGGGATCAACATCAAAATCTTAACCTGAGGTTAAGTTTTTGAAATGTCATCATAACTTAGAAAATATATGGACCTAGTTCATGAAATTTGAACATAAGGTCAATCAAGTATCACTGAACATCCTGCATGAGTTTCACGTCACATGACCAAGGTCAAAGGTCATTTAGGGTCAATGAACTTTGGTCGTTTTGGGGGGTATCTGTTGAATTACCATCATAACTTTGACAGTTTATGGATCTGATTCATGAAACTTGGACATAATAGTAATCAAGTATCACTGAACATCCTGGGGGGCATTTCATCAAACAATTAGTCAGTGGTTTTCTCCGACTAATTGTGATTTTCACAGACAATTTTGCTATCACCAACTAAATTCCATTTCATGAAAATTTGTCGGTGATTTTCTCCGACAAATTATTGGAAACCACCAACTAGTTTTGTCGGTGGCCTTCACCTACTGACAAAACTCATTTGTCACCGACTAATCAGCCTTTTGAGGGCCTTCGCAGCTAAAATCGATCAATTATAGATGATTTTTAATATAACATTTGAATAAGTCACTTACTTTTCATTTCATTAAGAAAATTCAAAGAAAAGATTATTTATCTTTAGTTAATGACAAATAAAAAGTAGACATTTACATAGGAAACATCTTCATATGTACACATTTTTTCACACATAATTTTCTTCAACCTGAATAAATCATTGTGCATTTTTGTCTCACCTGCATAGCAGAGTGAGACTATACGCGCCGCTCTTCCGACGGCGGAGGCGTCAACATCAAATCTTTACCTGAGGTTAAGTTTTTGAAATGACATCATAACTTAGAAAGTATATGGACCTAGTTCATGAAGCTTGGCCATAAAGTTAATCAAGTATTACTGAACATCCTCTTAGAGTTTCATGTCACATGACCAAGGTCAAAGGTCATTTAGGGTCAATGAACTTAGACCATGTTGGAGGAATCAACATCAAAATCTTAACCTGAGGTTAAGTTTTTGAAATGTCATCATAACTTAGAAAATATATGGACCTAGTTCATGAAACTTGGACATAAGGTTAATCAAGTATCACTGAACATCCTGCATGAGTTTCACGTCACATGACCAAGGTCAAAGGTCATTTAGGGTCAATGAACTTTAGCCAAATTGGGGGTATCTGTTGAATTCCCATCATAACTTTGAAAGTTTATGGATCTGATTCATGAAACTTGGACATAATAGTAATCAAGCATCACTGATCATTTTGTGCAAGTTTCAGGTCTCATGATTAAGGTCAAAGGTCATTTAGGGTCAATGAACTTTGGCCGAATCGGGGTATCTGTTGAATTACCATCATAACTTTGAAAGTTTATTGGTCTAGTTCGTTAAACTTGGACATTAGAGTAATCAATTATCACTGAACATCCTGTGCGCATTTCAGGTCACATGACCAAGATCAAAGGTCAATGAACTTTGGCCGAATTGGGTGTATCTGTTGAATTACCATCATAACTTTAAAATTTTATGGATCTGATTCATGAAACTTGTACATAAGAGTAATCAAGTATCACTGAACATCCTGTGCGAGTTTCAGGTCACATGATCAAGGTCAAAGGTCATGTAAGGTCAATGAACTTTGGCCATGTTGGGGATTTTTGTTGAATAACCATCATATCTCTGTAAGTTTATTGGTCTAGTTCATAAAGTGGACATAAGAGTAACCATGTATCACTGAACATCTTGTGCGAGTAAGAGTAGTTTTCAAAGTCAGCACTGCTGCTATATTGAACCGCATGATGCAGGTGAGACGGCCAGAGGCATTCCACTTGTTCAATCAATAATGTCCAATAAATTCTAAAAAACTGTGGTGTCATTGACTTTTGTACAAGTTTTTCAATATTCAGTAGTGTTGTTTGTGTTGCCGCTGCTGTTGTCATCATGTTGCTGGAATTTATGCTCTTGGTGTTGTGGGTGTGAGTGTTTCACTGCTGGTGCATTGCTACTGATGTTGCTCAAGGTGTTGCCTGGGTGGTTGCTCTTGTCATCGCTGCTACTGCTGCTGTTTAAAAGTGTGGCTGTTGCATCCCCTGATGCATTTATTGATGTTGCCGCTTGTGTATGATTGCTTAATCCTTGACATTGGCTTTGTTTCTACTGTCGTTGTCGCTACTGCTGTTGACGTTTACCACTTATTAATAATAGACTGGGCTATTTAGAAGCCTAAGAAGACTGGGAGGGGGGATGATTAAGCCCTCCCCCTTATGATCTCGGCCATCGATTGCGATGAAAATTGGTACGCACGTTACCCATGGCATTATCTACAAAACTATAATATCAAATTCTGCGAAAAATCTCACTGCTCATTACTTATGCTAATTTATGCGTAAAATCATAAGTTTGCTCTAATTAATAAAATAATGCCCCTAAAATGCTCATTTTTGTTTCACATACTCTAGATAGGCATCTGATCAAATTTATTTTTCAAAAATGTCAACACCACATTTACTTTCTTATGTATTCTATTGTTTTCTAAATTTCTTATGTATTTCTTTGTTTTTTTTTTAATTTTGTTTTTTCAATGGAAATTTTCGGGGACTTTATTTTACCATAAACAAGATAAGATTAAATGATTTTAAGTAGTAAAAGGAAAAATAATGATACATTTTATGAATTTTGGCTAAAAACACTATTTGCATTGGATTTGTACACAAATTCATGTTTTTGAGCAATTTTGGGTTTGCATGCACTTACGAAATGTGTAATTTTGGAACTGCGTACTCGGGGTCACAATTTTGGTCTCAAAAGTTGTGCGAGACTTGAAAGTAAAAAGTCAGCGAGCGACACAGTCAAAAAACTTTGAGCGGCGGATTTGTCGTGAAAAATGTCGAGCCCCCCCCCCCCCCCACGTCTTCTTAGGGTTAAACAACGAAAACAAAGAAATGCATAAGAAAAAGATTAAAATGTACATGTATACACAATTGATTTTAATGGCTTGAGTTTTTCTCATTGGTTTACCAAATTAAGGGAGTCAAAATCCAAAATTATCACATTTGGTTTTTATTTCTTGATTTAGAGCCAACCTGCTGATTTCTGAAGTGAGTGTACAATCAACAGGCAAGATCATGAGGCACCCCCCCCCCCCTACCAAGATCATCTGAATTAGTGAGGTTTAATGACTGCTTTTGTAGTCATTACATTTATCTGATTTATACAGGCCTACAAGAGATATAAAAAAAATTGTGTTCTTTTTGGGTTCATTTTCCAGTGTTCCTGACAAAGCAGATGGTGATGGTGTGTGGGGGGTCTAATAGGAATGCAGAACAATGGAACATTCATTTACTACTTTGGCAATAGAAAGCAAGTCACAGCATCTAGCATTGATTGATATTGGTTGTTTTACAACTGTCCAAGATATATCACCATTAATCATTTAAGCATCTAAGCACTTATAGACTTATAAATGTCACTGTTTTCAAATATTGACTGGTAGAAGACCAAATAAAGAAGAGAACAGTACCAGTAATTTATTTTTTTAATGTGACTTTACTTTCTTCGCCAAAGTGAGGCAGTCATAATTAAGAGTGTTTTAACTTACAAGTGACATCACATATCCTGTCTTCTTGTCTGGCTCTCCTAAACCTTCAACCATTTATACTTGGGTAACTTTGTATCTCATATCAGTCTGAAAAGTTTGGGTGAAGCCTCCACCTGAAAGAAAAATAGTATTGAACTAATTAAAATATTTGCCACAATTTTGTATTTCTTCTCACATGTATATGTATGTCTAAAAACAGGAAATAAAACATCTTTTGATTACCAGAATTCATATAGAAGGGGGTAAATAAAGGGTTCAAGTTTTTATTATGTTAATAAAAAATACAAACAATTGTAAATGACATATGCTCTGGCTGAGAAATTTAAATAGAGAAATTATTCCTCACAATGTAGCTTGTATGTACATACACATGAGCAAGTAGTGATGAATGGATTGAGGGGTGTGAGTAGGGGGGGGGGGCTTGGGTCGCATGTTAGCTGTAGGGTCAGCGGAACAGTTTTTAATGTGAGCGAGCTGACCATGCAAAAATTCATAACCAAAATTTTGTGTTTTTCAGCTCCTCCACTTTTTTCCAAAACCATGTACGAAAATGACCATCTCTGGATGATTTTTTGCATGGTCATGGTCTTTCATGTTTATGTAATGTCTACATTACAAACTGACTTTAAAATCTGGTTCAGTCCGATTTCATTATCATTGATGTGGGTTTTAATGATTTAACATTCTGCAACCCAAACAATATCCTTGATTATTTTCTCATTATCTCATTTTACTAGTCTACATGTTACCTGTGGTTGCATTTCAATCTCAGTATTTCTTCACCCATTGCCAAATCTTCTGTCACATGTTCATCAGATTGGCCGCTGGCACATTCCTTGCTGTAGTAGACCAGTGAGAGCCTGGCTCTCTAGTTCCAGTCTGAAATTAAAATATTAATATCATGACGAAAATCTTGCTTTTAAGAGCAGTATACCCCAGTTTCCCTTATCATCAAATCTCTTCTCCCAGTACTACAAACCCTATTGCCCTCAAGCATGAAATTTAAGTATAGAAACACCTGTTTCTTGACCTCGGTCCGAAGATAATACACCCCAGCATCAACGGTCACAGCAGGGGGCCACACACGATGGATTGCAATGTGTGTAGTTCTGGTGAGTGCATGGAGTTCCATGTATACACGCGTTGATAGAAACTTTTTCTTCCTTTCTTTCTTTCTTTCTTTCTCTCTCTCTCTCTCTCTTCCTTCCTTTCTTTCTTTCATTAAGACTGTATCATTGCGTGAGTGAACGGCATGCATCCCATATTTTCTTGCTGGACGGACAGAAACTATATGGGATGCATCGCGGTCCTTGCATGCAAAGCATACCGTAATTTTTATTCCACTTACTTTCCTTATTTCGAGGTCGATTTTCTTCGTTCGAAATTGAAAATGGACTAGTATTGGATGTCTGAATGTAATATGCCTTTGAAAACATGATTAATATCGAATACAATAATTTCATTCCGAAGATCCTTCTACAGGCAGACAAGTCTTACGTAATAGCACAGCTGTTGTTTATCATTTCGTCCTTGGCTCAACGCTCGTTTGGCTGGCCCGTGGTGGTGAAATTGAGACAAGGGGATTACCTGGCCAAGATGGGTTTATCGGGATTGGAAATGTTGTTTCAGAGTTTCCAAACGAAAAATGGGGTATCCGACCGCAGTTTGCAGTCCGAAGTGTGGTCGAGAATCAAACGGGAAATTTTCGTAATGTACATTGATATAACAAAGAAAATATGTAGATTTACACAGTGATCATGGAAAAATATTGCACTTTTAATGAATATTATTATTGTTGACATCTAATAAAGGGGAATGATTCAAATATACCAATCATTTTTCTTTCTTTTTTTATTATCCTGAAATTTCTAGAATTGACCAACAATCAGTCAACAATTAATACTTGTTAATTCATATCATTTCCACTTGATTATATACAAGACAGTCATTAACATATTAATCATACAAATAATACAACATTTTTGTCATTAATATTTTTTTTTATTAAAATAAAAGTTTTTTCTAACCCAATAGCACTTGGATACCTTGCTGGTTTAAAGCCATTATCAAATTAAATTAATAACATAAAAAATGAATATGATCCTAATTCATAACTCCAGCAAATTGCATCCCCATCAGACTGTCAACTATTTACTGGACTTTGTTCAATGGTACTTTAATATGAGATTCAAAGGCAAAAAAATACTTGGGCTTGATGAGATCCATTGCATATTCCCCTCTATTTTCTTCTAATGAAGGGACCTTTAACTTTCACGTGCTATTTAAGGTTAGGTTCAAGTAGATCTAACTTTAGACTCTAACTTTATGTGGTACGATAAAAATGAAAAAAAAAATAGATTAAGTGACATTATCAACAATAAATTAAATTTATTTACCCCAACAACACCGATGCTATTGCCGATTGAGTCAGAATTTTTAGGGTGCTAATAAGCAATTTGCATAAAAAAATCCACTAAGAAAAAAAAACACAAGAAAACAAAATTCAGAATCGCACACAAATGAAGACCATTATTTTATCTCCCCCAAAATTGGACAATTTTTTTTTAAGGGGGTTACGCAATGGCTCATTTCACGTGGGTACGCAAAGTCAAAGATAATTTAAGACAGACCAAGGCCTAGTACAGTAGTAAAGTTAGGCCTAACGTTAGATCTATGCACTATAGTATAGGAGTATATACATGTAGACCAAAAGCTTCTGTCTCTGTTATGTTGGTTGTTCAGCTGAACTCCGTTGGCTTCACTCACCAAATACAGAGACCGAAGTTCTAGCGTGATCTGTACAGGGGACTCAATGGCCATATGTTTATGTACTAAGTTCGGCTAAAACTGGGAGGTGAAGTTGCGCGACAGCCGAGGTAAGTCACTGTTCTTGTTCCTTTTAACTTGATTTTTCTGGTTTTTTGCAATCAATGCCAAGAGGGAATATTAATTTGCATTTCGGTCGTGTTTATTTTCAAAAGTTTGATTCATTAAAGATAAAAATTGAAGAGCCCTGACGGGGGGATTTTGCAATGTAAGTCCCCTAATGGTGACTGCACGATAGCAAGCCGTCTGTGTACGAGGAGAAATTTTAAAACTCCTCGAAACAGACGGCTGCCAGCTGTCTAAGGAGTATACTGCCACGGGTGCACCATTTAAAACTTATATATCTAGATTTTGATTTTTATTGGGTGTGAACGCACCTCTGCCACATAATCCCCCCCCTGAATCCTCGCCTGCTGTCGAGTGCCTCCACTTCATTTGACTTGTGATTGCTAAGCCTATATGCTAAATAAGTTGAGAATATCCAACTTACCAGTTTTCCACTCACACTATCAATGTGTGATTTAGCTCCTATCCAATTCCAATGACTGTAACACAGAATTGGAATGGCCACATTGGATTTGTGTACATGAACAATTGCACACGCTGGTTTGCCTGGTGATCGAGGATATCTCCGACCACACCGAGCAACAAAATTAATACAAAACCAAAGGAAAAGAAAAATTATGATTTTTAATATATACACAACAAAAAAAGTAAGTCCCCCCTAAATCAAATTGCTGTAACTTATGAACGGAGTTATTTTGAGATATGATATTTCGTAGGTGGTTTTCTACACTCATTAAGCAACTCCTGGGGTAAAATGAGATTGATCGGTTGAGTCATGCATGAGTAATTAAAGATTGAATTAAAAAATGTTTTTCAGATTGTGCAAATACAAAGTTGGGCAAAAGTTGTTTTTAGGTGAAATTTATGGTGTTATGCTGTTTCGTTATCCACCATTTAGCCACTCCACACACAATTTTGACATCATATGTTCATGGTTGAGTGAGCACAATATTGCAGGGGTCGCAGAAGGGGGGGGTGCAGGGGGGCCACTTTTTTTTCCAAAATCATGTACAAAAATGTAAAAATGACCATACGATTGTGATTTTTGCATGGTCAGCCCCCCCCCCCCACTTTTGGCTCAGCCCCTTCCCCACACTTTGAAAACCGTTCCGCGGCCCCTGTATTGTGACGTATCATTATATGGGTTTTTGGTAGAATCCACTACAACTTGTTAGGTCATATTAAAATTTGAAAATGTTAGTGGCTCCCCCGATTATAGGCCCCTCCCCCATTTTTGTCTTGCCTGCGCAGCGGAGCGAGACATAGGTATCACTATTTCCGGCGTCTATATCTTCGAGGTGGGATCACCAAATTCATACCAAAGGTCCATCTCCTAAAGGCACAGGTCAAGTTTGAATATGAGTCAAATTTGAATAAGGTCAAAGGTCAATGAACTTTCCATAACTGGCACTATGCTATGTTGTACACATAATAACTTTCTATATCTTCGAGGTGGGATCACCAAATTCATACCAGAGGTCCATCTCCTGAAGGCACAGTTCAAGTTTGAATATGAGTCGAATTTAAATAAGGTCAAAGGTCAATGAACTTTCCATGAACGGCACTGTGTTGTGTTGTACACCCAATAACTTTTTATAGCTTCGAGGTGAGAACGCCAAATTCATAACAGAGGTCCATCTCTTGAAGGTGCAGGTCAAGTTCAAATGTGAGCCGAATTTGAATAAGGTCAAAGGTCAATGAACTTTCCATGACTGGCACTGTGCTGTGCTGTACACACAATAGCTTTCTATATCTTCGAGGTAGGATTGCCAAATTCATACAAGAGGTCCATCTTTTGAAGGTGCATGTCAAGTTCGAATGCGAGTTGAATTTGATGAAGGTCAAAGGTCAGTGAACTTTCCATGACTGGCACAGTGCTGTGTTGTACACACAATAACTTTTTATAGCTTCGAAACAGGTATTAAAGATATCTGACTGGTACTTTATGTTCGGATGCTTTTTGCATCTGTTTGTTCCACTAATGGCATGACCTTATCTGTTTGTTCCATTAATGACATGACCTATAGTTTTGACATGCAGTCTCTTCATGACTGCAATATGCAGGCGAGACAATGCTCGGCGTTTGCCTTGTTAAATTCTGGATACACCACTGATTTGTCCATAAATTAAACTGATCATGAGAAATTATTAGGAAAATAATACATTTATGCAGTATATAAAAGAGTATTCATTCCTAAGTTTTTGAATGTGCTCGCTCCATGAAAATGTTAAGATCGGTAAGTGTGTGGTGATAGAAATGATGGATGATAAAAACAACAGCAATTAAAGTCACATTTGAAACCGTATTTGCCCCCAATATTCACCTTATTACCCTTTAAAATGAGTCTGTGACGTTGAAAATACCCATTATCTCACTTTGATGCGTGCTCACTCATCCGTAAATAAACAAATCGATTTCATTTTTGCAGATTTCTGCCCATAGGTTGATGAACATTACTGCCAAATGACATTGCTGTAGACAGCCTTGAAAAAAGTTCCACCATATTGAATAAGGGGTTACTGATTCTTAAACATATGCACCCATAATGTACACAAGTCTATGAGAGAGAGGAAGTCAAAATTTTAAGAAATATGAAATAAGGGGTTTGTTTCATGGACGGTTTTTGTTAATCTGCCAATAGTTATTTCATGAAACTTCGCACATGGCTTCAGAGTAACACTATCCAAAAGGCGCGCACACCAAAATAACAATTCGATACGGCACAGAGTGGGGCCAAGTCCTTGAACTTTCTTCTCATTTGCATAATTTTAGAATATTGTGTGCTCACTGATGCATTAAACATCAGGATTTTCATAAAAATCTAATCAAATGAACCATGCAAGGAGGTTTGTGACAGATATCCATAGTTACAAATTGCATTTTTTCCAATAACGTAAAAAAAGAGCTAATCACATTCCACATGTTCATTCAAGCGTGAATGTTTAATTAAACGCCTTTGAATCATTGAAGCATGTTAATTGGTCATGAACATAACAAAAAAGTTGATAAAAGATCAGTTTTAGTTACCAAAATGAATTAATACTTGCCTATGATATTTAAAAATCATATTTTTTGTTTTCAATAAATGTTCATTGAATGGTGAAACGATGAATATTGTTGAAGATACTCTTCCCAAAAATAACTGTCATCATATTTTATCATTTTTATTGATGAAAATGTGTAAAAATTCCAATTATAGCAAATTTGGACTTGTGTTTATTCAACCGTGAAATTTAGCCAAAAAAATTGTATCGTCTTTTAGAAAGTACCTTTTACAAGCCTTCTGACTATTTTTCATGACGAGAATGTGGAATCAGTTCCAATGAAATGAAATCAAAGTCATGGTTTTTGGCTTGTGACTTTTGAAAAGTGATATTTTGCCTTCTGACTGTACTCACTGAAGCATGACGTAAAATCCGTCCATAATATTTACTCAGAGGGTAGCTCATAAAATTACCTACACGCTCATGTAAAAATACATAAAAAACTTGCATTGGTTCAGAAATTATTGATGTTATTTAAGGGGGACTTACTTTTTTGTTGTGTATAGAATGTCATAAAGGTAAGACAATATAAAGAATTCTCCTAGCAAAATTACAGCCCTGTGTGTATCATAAAAACGTGTATGGACAGGGTCGTGATGGCCGATGCTTGGGTCGTTAGTCTGGACCTCAGCTCAGTCAGATACTTAGTTCTGCAGACACAGAAACACGGGTATGGGACTAGACTGGATTATGTTTTGTCAAGTTTGTCGATCGTATCGACAGGGGTCCTGCCAGAAGATTCTCTTTTCTTGTAATTCATTTGATAATTATGCACCACAAATAATTCAACCACCGTACATATAATATGAATGACATTTTGAATGGTTTTTCTTACGGTAAAATCCTCATTCACCTCTCTGGGGGCCTTCGCTTCTACTAATTTCTTCGTTTCATTTCAAATCGTCGCGGCGAAAACATCAACAAACTTTTCATTATTTTCACGACTTTGTGAGTGGGCGAGGCCTAATTAGTCAGCGAACCTCGTTCAAGACGATTTGTAAAATAAAAATCCTCTGACAATAGAGGAGCTCTGTGAGTTTCGCGAAATGCAATTTTTGTCAGCGCCGACAGTTGTCGCACGACAATATTGATGAAACACCCCCCTGTGCAAGTTTCAGGTCACATGATCAAGGTCAAAGGTCATTTAGGGTCAATGAACTTTGGCCAAATTGGGGGTATTTGTTGAATTACCATCATAACTTTGAAAGTATGTTGGTCTAGTTCATAAATCTACTTCAGATACGCCATACTTACCTATTCCCTTAAATGCCATTCGATCGCCACGCTCGAATACACCCGGCAAAAATTTCTCCTATAAAAGGAGAAAAAGTCTGCAACGCAGACTAGAGCCCCGCACAACAAGGAGGGAAACCCCGCCCTATGCTATAAGTACCTTGCGTGCGTGGCTCACTTCCTCTTTCTTTTGCCGGCGCCCGAACCTAGCGGTTGTGTGGCGCTTACGCTCAGTTAGAGTTTCTATACACCCAAACAGTAAAAGACTCATCCCAGAAGTAGACAGAGGTCTCAGAACCCACGTCTCATCACAAAAAGTTGACAGGGGTCTCAGAACCCACGTCTCATGACAAAAAGTAGACAGAGGTCTCAGAACCCACGTCTCATCACAAAAGTAGACAGAGGTCTCAGAACCCACGTCTCATCACAGAAGTAGGCAGAGGTCTCGGTGCCCACGCCTCATCCGATCCCACAGCCACAACCAGACGGAGGTACGTTTCGGGCCCCTTGTCTGTATTATCCACCATAATGAGCCAAACAACTGGATCGAAAGACTTTCCCCGTCAGGGCCCCAATCAGGCCAATAATAACACTTCCCAGAACAATACGAAAGAGGATGGAGCTATGAAAGATGATGGAGGAAAGAAAACCCCCAATATAGCCAGGTCTAAACGAGATACAGGGTTCAAAATCCCCCTTTAAAGGAAAAGTCAAGACCCCCTCCCAGGCCAAACCCAAGGGGAAGACAGCTAAAACCCCTACTCCGGACGAATTAAACCTCGGGACGTCCGTCACCTTACTGGGAAAGATACCGAAGGGGGCCGAGTTTTCTTTGGACGACATGGATAAATTCGAGACGATTCCCGTCACCAAGAAAGCGAAGATGGGGGGAGAATCAGGGAAGGACGTAGAGTCGGGTTTTCATCCCCCTGACGACACCGACATTGCCTCGGCGGCATGGTTCATGAAGATGCTCCAGGCGGCGCAAAAATGTATGAACTTGTCGAATCAGCCGATTGCAGGTGACACCAGCGCCCCTACCATATCAGCGGCGTAGACCAAAACCCGGCCCGACAGCCCCGGCGCCCCGATGCCGGACGGGCCGCTGAGGCGTGACGGAGTACCGGCGAAGTGGCCACAGCCAGGACAACGGGACATTGAAAGCCGTACTCGGGGGAGAAGCCCGAGCTCTCAGCGATTTGAGCGGACCTGTCATGCTCCCTCTATTCATATTGAGGATGATTCAGACTCAGAATATGGCTACCACCGGCCCATAGCATCCCGCAAGCGAAAATGGACAGACTCTTTGCTGTCTCAACTCTCCACTTCATGATCAGAGAGACAGAGCACTGCTAGTGGTCGTTATGAGGAGGGGGCTTCATTGATTAGTGAGGGTTTTTATTCAGCTATTTTTGCTTCCAGCCCCAGCTCTCGCCATGATAGCATAGAAACCGAGCCTGTTTCGGCTGCAGATTTGATTACAAAATACTGGCCCCAGCTTAACCCTAAATCTCCCGGGGTATTTTGATTCTTGTCATTCCGGGGGGGGGCATTATGGCCCCCCCTTAAGATCTCGGCCGCCGATCGCGCGAGCGACGCAAAAATTTGCACGCTGGTAGTATGCGATGTAATCTACAAGGCTGTATGGTAAAATTTTCTAAAATAATGAGATTTTATTTTATATGAATTAATTATGCTAATTTATGCATAAATCGTACTTTTTGCTCTAATTCACTAAATAAAGCTCCTAGAATGTAATTTTTGGTAAAAAATTTCTTTGGAGCATTCTTAACAATCGTAATTAAAAAAAACTTTGGTTTGGAAATAAATTTCTTATGTATTTTATTGTTTTATGAATTTCTTATGTATTTCTTTGTTTTTTTCTTTTTGTTTTTTATTGTTTTTTCAATGGAAATTGTTCCAGACATAATTCTGATCATAAACAAGGCAAAATTAATTAAGTTTAATCAGTAAAAGTAGAAATAATGATACATTTATGAATTTTGGTTAAATACGCAATTTGCATTGGATTTGTACATGAAATCACGTTTATGAGCAATTTTGGGTCTGACATGCACTTGCATAATGTTGCGTAATGTCGTAAACGCGTACCCGGGCGTCACAAATTTGGTCTCAAAATTTGCGCGAGACTTGAATGTAAAAAGTCAGTGAGCTGCGAGGTGAAAAAATTTCGCGCAGCAGATATATCGCGAAAATTGTTGAGGGGGGGCCACTATGGCCCCCCCGGGAGAATTAGGGTTAAGGCAGAGACTACCGACTCGGAGTATTCTAAGCCTATTTTCTGTCTCGATTCGGAGCTTGGGAGACAATCTGTCAACTCAGCTGCGGTGAAGCTTGACAAACCCTTCTCATCCTGCTTGAATTACCTTAATGACAGGGGAAGGGACTAACCTCCTACCAACAGAGTGGTAAGTAAGCACTTTCGCTTTGGGGAACGAGACTTTAAGCACGTTTTCAAGACTCCCACAGTCCCAGATGCAGCCTTTTGTGTTGGTGATGCTAGGGCTAAGAGATCGCGCTACTCTAATCAGAATCCACTCGGGTCACATAGATTTAAGCGTATGGAGGGTCAGTTGACCTCTATTGACCAGGCAGCCAGGGTATCTATGCGCCTAGCAACCTATCACACATATCTTTTGACAGCCTTTCGGGAATCTGAGAGACTAGGTATCTCCCCGGAGGATCGCAGAGACATATGGGAGTGTGTTATGAAGATTGCAGAATACCAGTTTGAACAGGCGTCGAGGACGGCCATACTTTGCACGAGAGCAAGATGTTCACAGGTCATTGACCTACTTCAGATTGAAAAAAATGCTACTCAACTACTCGAAAGGCTGCCAGCCTGGGGGCATGACCTTTTCAGTGGTCGTTTTCAGGAAGTTTTAGAATCTTCCATCTCTGCCTCTTCCATGGCTGATAAGACAGTGTACAGGTTGTCTTCGCATTCTTATGGCCAACGTTCCTCCTCACATCAGCAGGCCTCTGGGCCGAGTAACCAGCAACAGCAGGGCCCCCCACAACGTGAGGACAGGGATAGGATGCCCCAGACCAATCAAAGGACCCCTACGCTCTTTCGGGGTCGACGCAGATCGTCCTGCGGTTCTCAGTACCCCCTAAACACTTGTGACTCCTTGTCCGGACCATTTTCCCCAGACTTACACGCCCCTGTAGTAGGAAGACTCATTTTTTTTGCAAAAAATTGGAGCCTCGTAACAAGAGACAAACTAATTCTCAGGATAGTGCAATAGGAGGGGACACTTAACAGTACCAGGCCCTCCCTTTCGGCCTTGGCTCTGCTCCTCGCATCTTTACAAGGCTCGTCAGGGTAATTGCTGCAGAGCTAAGAAGAAGAGGGGTAAATATTTTTTGCTATCTGGACGATTGGTTGATCCTCGCCCCCTCGGAATGAACCCTTCACAGACACTTGAAGGTCACAATCGCGTTAACGGCAAATTTAGGCCTTCTCATAAACTGGGAAAAATCAAGATTGACTCCAACTCAGACTCCGGATTTCCTTGGAGCATTTATAGACATCCCGCGTCAGGTGGCAGCCCCCCTTCCCCACCGGGTTCAGAGAACGAGAGCAGTCGCGGAGCAACTCCTGTCCAGTCGTCTCTCGACTGCGAAGACTTGGCAGATTTTTCTGGGACTCTAAGCAAGCTTAGTGGATACAGTCCCCCTTTGCAGACTGAGGATGAATTTTCACATAAACAGGTTGGAGATGATTGCGGTGCAGTTAGCCCTCCAACACTTTGCATCCGAGATAGTGGAAAAGTGTGTCCTGAAAAAGTCAGACAACTAGACGGTGGTAACATATCTTCAACAAAGAAGGGGGAACTCGGTCAAGGACCCTTTGCAGACTGACTCTAGAGATTTTGACATGGTGCGACAGTTGCAACATCACGGTGAAGGCATCCCATATCCCAGGAAAGGAGAATCACATAGCAGACTTCTTATCGAGGGGACGCTATCTCCCCTCGGAATGGATGCTCCACGAGGCTGTGGCCAGGGAGATATTCAATCAATTCGGCAACCCACAGAAACATCTATTTACCTCAACACTACCAGGGACCCAGCACTACTACCCCGAGCCCAACAAACTGAGGCTCACACTGTGGCCCATTACAGGGCAGCAGCAATCAAGGCTGGACTTTCTGAACGGGCTGCCAATTTCTCAGCAGAATGTTTACGGTCTTCTGGTCAGAGGCGTAGCTCTATCCATGCTCTTACCACAGCTCCTGGGCATATTCGTTGGGAGAAAAACAAGATTAGACTTATTCCTCATGGCCGTTCTCCTGCTAAGAACCAACGGGAGTCCTCTCTCCCTCTTGAAATTGTTCTACCATCCATAAGTTCCTTTTCTTCAGTTAGGGAGGATAGGTTTTGGTGCCCGGTAAGAGCATTAAAATGATATCTTGATAAGACTTAACAATTTCGTGCTTCCGATCAACTTTTTGTTAGTTTTATTCCCCCACACAGGGCTGTCTCGCCGGATACTATCTCTCGTTGGATTGTGGAGGCAGTGAAATCTGCTGGTGATCCAGTCATCATTCACCAGAAAGTTAGAGCCCATGACACAAGAGGATTGGCTGCTTCCTGGGCTTTATTCAAGGGCGTACCCATGGAGGATATAATGAAAGCGGCATATTGGTCCAACGCTAATACATTCACATCCTGCTACCTCTCGGATGGCCTCGGTAATGAATCCAAGTTTGCGAGGGCCACCCTGTCCGGTCCCCATCGCTAATCCAAGGTATTAGTTTAACTTTACAAGCTTGTCATTAGTATCTTGTATAATAGAATTGAACTGTAGGGCCTTTTGGCTTTGGCCTGACCACCTCCCATAGTTGTTTCCATGGGAATCTGGCATTTAAGGGAATAGGTAAGTATGGCGTATCTGAAGTAGATTATGTTGTTCAGTAGTGAACACCATATCTACGAAGTAGCCATACTTACCTATGCTACCCTCCCCTCTTTCTGCATCTGAGGTTCGTTTGCCTAAGAAAGAGGAAGTGAGCCATGCACGCAAGGTACTTATAGTATAGGGCGGGGTTTCCCTCCTTGTCGTTCGGGGCTCTAGTCTGCGTTGCAGACTTTTTCTCCTTTTATAGGAGAAATTTTTTGCCGGGTGTATTTGAGCGTGGCGATCGAATGGCATTTAAGGGAATAGGTAAGTATGGCTACTTCGTAGATATGGTGTTCACTACTGAACAACATAAACTTGGACATAAGAGTAATCAAGTATCACTGAACATCCTGTGCGCATTTTAGGTCACATGACCAAGGTCAAAGGTCAATGAACTTTGGCCATAATTGGGGTATCTGTTGAATTGCCATCATAACTTTGAAAGTTTATTGATCTGACTCTTGAAACTTGGACATAAGAGTAATTAAGTATCACTGAATATCCTGTGCGAGTTTCAGGTCACAAGATCAAAGGTCATGTAAGGTCAATGAACTTTGGCCACATTGGGGTATTTGTTGAATTACCATCATATCTCTGTAAAGGCATTGGTCTAGTTCATAAAGCGTGGAAATAAGAGTAACCAAGTATCACTGAACATCTTGTGCAAGTTACAGTAGTTTTCAAAGTCAGCACTGCTGCTATGTTGAATCGCGTGATGCAGGTGAGACCGCCAGAGGCATTCCACTTGTACTTTGATATAGAAATTGGCTTTTAAATTATGTGACCTTGCCCTGGAAATGTCAAATTTTGAAGCCAGCTTGTATTCAAACATTCTTTTAGATATTTGGAAATATGCTTAGACCCTTCATCTACATGTACATAATGTGTTTTGATTTTTGATTGAATGAACTCACAAAACAGCTTAATGGAAACTGTATCAAAGATGATTTTAAAATGGAGAGTAAATAGCATTATTTTGCATTAACATTTAATAAATTCAGAAGACTTTCCAACAAATGATAAAAACCAGGATGCAAATTATGTGGTACTTCAAGAGTTCAGCTTTTAATTGAGAAATCACTGATTGTGAATCGATATTGAGCAGTTTTTTTTAATGAAAGTAATGCTTATTAGAAAAGGAAACCTTTATTTCTCTTACTTTGCAGATCATTGTCTCTATGTTGTCTGTTCCGTCCATTTTCTACCGTCCAAAAGGCAGAGAGGAAGACAGTGATCAAGCTAGAGAAAAGTTCTCAGTCCCTGAAAGTGATCATTTAACATTTCTTAATGTCTACCAGCAATGGAAAAATAACCAGTTAGTAACAAGGATTTATTTTGTTGAAAATATAGGATAATTTTTTTTTTTATTGTATCATTAGAAGGAATTGATATTTTTGGAAATACAGTCACACTCTTAGACACAAAAGAAACCCTGATGTTGAAATCTATAGAGGGTTCATTTTGGAGGTAAGACTGAAAAAATTCAAAATTTATGTTTTAAGTCATAGGTTTCTCATTGCATTTCATCTAGTTCCAGAACATCTTTTTAGTGTTTTGTAAACTGTATTTGCACTAGTGCAACAAATTCTGAAAATTTTTATGCATTGCTCTTTTAAACATATCAGTCATTTGATAGCAGTGAGTTTCTTTTCAACAGTATATAGACATCAATGAAGTGCATGATATTGCTTGGATTGCATAGTAAACATATTAAAATGTCTTTCTATTCTTTACAGAGCCACTCATGGTTAAATTGTATATGAAACTGATTATCTTTGATCTTTGTTTATCTTTGCAACAGCTACTCATCAAGTTGGTCCTCTGAGCATTTCATCCATGTGAAGGCCATGCGTAAGGTACGCGAGGTACGACAACAGCTCAAAGACATCATGGATCAACAAGGTATGGAGCTGGTCTCTTGCGGGACTAGCTGGGATCTTATCAGGAAATGTATCTGTTCTGCCTTCTTCCACCATGCTGCCAAGCTCAAGGTCAGTTCTTGGGACTTTGTCTCAAAGTAATTTCATGACATTTCCTCTGATGGCATTTGAAAATTGAAAATTGTTATCATATCATCGCAAGAAAGACCTATTTTATTAGAGTTTAACATGTACAGTTTTGCATTTGCTCCCTTTTTGATATCAGAAATATGTGCTTCCCTCTTCAAATCATTTTGGATTATAACACAAAGTAATTTCACTTCATTTCACATTGGCAAGTACACTATTGTCAAGTCTAGAAATGGAGGTTCCTGTGAACCGTCAGGATATATTTTTTAACCAACTTTTTTGTAATGCCTGAAGTATCTATTTAATGAATCTTGAAGTGCCCTTTGCTAAAACGTGTCCCATGGGGCTCAAAATTGGCAGTTTTTGTGGCTATCTTGGATTTTGCATGAAAATTAATTATTTTCATATTTTTTTGCACAGATAATGGGAAAATCTTAAATAAATACCGTAAGTAACGGTGTATTAACCGCACCCGTGTATTAACCGCACCCCCAACTTTGGACTAAAAAAAAAAAAATACTTCTCACATTTACATGCATATTTGAGGTACGAAGAAACGAAAACTAAGTTTAAGATTTCAAAGTTAAGTATCCAAAGAGATTACCGGTATGCGGAAATCTGCTGTTCTTGATCAATTCATCTACAAATGTTAGAAAGAAAGAACGGTCCCGCCAATATTGGCCACTTACACACTCACAGTGTACACACACACAGAACTGCCATTTCATTGCAAACTACATACAGTAGCAGTCATGCCAATACATCTTATCAAATTATGATCTGTGTCTTTCCCAGCGTAGGAGGAAGAAACATTCACATTTCTTGCATCACAACCTCACAATCACTTTCAGAAATTTGATGTTTTAGCATGAATTTTGGATACGGGATTACAGGAAAGTTCAAGAAACAAAGAAATTGACATCTTTTTCCAGTTGTTTTTTACGGCTTCGTGCCGTCTCTCTCGTGCGTGGTTTACATGGTATCTTATGAAGAGCAAACAGGAAGAAAAAAAACGAGCTGGCGCGAAACGGAACTTTTAATAGCGCCAGCTTAAGTCGCACTAACCATATTACAACGCAATCTCTAAGCTCACTCAACTCCCGCTCAGCGGTGACAAAATTTTACCGAGTATGCTTGGCGTCCCTTTTAACTTAGCCAGGGAACTTCACTACTTTGAATTGAGAATAAAGTCAAAATTAGTGTCATGAAGGTGGGTGCGTTTGTTTTTGACAATATCTAATTAAGATCGTAATAATTGCTTCCCATTACCCGCGGCTCATACCCCTGTAAACGACATTGCCTGGGCGGCTACGCCCGGCCACTCGATGTGTTGTGAACTGGCAGACATCGTACATGTACGGGAGGGGTTACGGCGGGCCGGCTCAAACCCGTCACCGTGTATAAACCGCACCCCCGACTTTTGCTTCTATCCCGCCGAGAAAAGGTGCGGTTAATACACCGTTACTTACGGTACGCTTTTCATTACTGTATGATATATAGTAGAAATTGATTGCAATAGTTTTCTGGACAGTCCGGGTAATATATTTTGAATAAAAACAAGAATTTTTGCCAATATCCTCATATTTTTGTTAAAATATTTGCATGTGCATGTTCTCTATTTTATCACAAGCATCGGCTCTTAATGCAAAATATCAGCATTGGACATGAAAGAGTATATATTAAAGCAAAAATTTATATACTTCATGAAAGTATTTATTAGTAGACTTGTTAACTGCAAAAAAAAGGGGTGAACGCTGCATTTTTTAGTACAAATGTCCCACTTGGCACAAATGTTCCTTGAGTCAAAAGAAATAGATTTATCCAAAGAGACACGCTGTCTCTATGCAAATAATCAAGTAATTTGCATAAATTTGGATATTATGTCGATATAGCGAAAACAAGTATTTAAGAATATACATTTAACCAGAACTGCCCTAAAATTGGAAATAAAGACTTAGGGTAAGAAAGGGAAGAAAATTGTCATAAAATGATCGGGAGATCCTTCTTTACTATTACCTAATTTACATAATATATGCAAATTATAATTTAAAACAAAGTATTTTTTTCATGAACCCTGAACTGTTTTATAAATAACAGCGATTAATACACAATGTCAACATTCTACATGAAAGAGAATATATTAGCGAAAACATTGATATGCTTCATGACAGTATTAGTGTCTTAATTTGCTTAGAAAGAGGGCAAATATGTCAAAATGTAAGATGTGATATTGCGCTAAAACGAGACCAAAACAACCTCTATGTCACAGTCACACTCACGAATCGGACAATAAAACGACCAATGGTATGTCATTCGAGATAACACAATCCCAACACAATAGCTTCCAGCGGCTTCTCGTATCACTTTTGTTGGTGTGTCTGCCACACCATAATATATGATATATACGGGCAAAAAATGCATTTCGGTATCGGTAAAACACTATTTGTTTTATTTGTTTCTAATTTGTTTCACTTGGAAAATTTACAGGAGACATTGCTTTGCAGGTTGCTGCTTTAATAAAGCTCTGGCACATGAATCATGACGACTGTACCCTACCTCAATCCATATTTTTACTTTATTAAAATATAAAATAAAAATCTTTTGGAGACCCCGAAGTAGCAAAACTGCATTCCCCCCGGCATTTATGCCCTGTGGGCTCGTAGAGCTTTGTGGCCATTGGCAAGCCTATATTCAGGGCTCTACTGTCGTGTCGGCTGTTCTCCTATTGGCTCGTTTATTCATACTCCAATCTAGAATCTATTCTTGATTGTTATTAATCATCTATTATTAATCATGCATGAGTCAAAATGCCTTCTGTAATCAATCCATGATGAACATCCATTTTTGTCTGGCTTGATGAAGTGGGTTCCCCTAAGCTTCTGTGGGGCATCCTGTGAGGACTTAGGTTTTGACATCTCCCCGTGTTGGAGTCTTCCAATGGTTGATGGATTATGGCCTGTAGCCTACTGTCATCAATTGGATGGTCTTTAAAAGCAGTTGGTTGCACAGGTGATGCCGTTTTCCTGGTGGTATCTCCTACTGGTGAATCAATGGGTATATCCGTCTTAGTTCGCCACCTGTTGTTGAATGGGACATCCTCCTCCTCATTTGATTATGCTGTTCGAGTAGACCTATCCGTGCTTCCCTGGGTACTCCATCTTCTTCGTCTGGTAGACCTACTCTGCTCATTAAAAATGATAGAAGCAGCTTCTTGCATAGATTTAGCCTTTTTTTCATCATGACCTGGGTCTGGCTTGCTGTCTCATCTCGTCATTAGCATTGGCGTGATGTTTCATCATCTCTGCGATCTCCATCAGAGCCTCGGTCTTCTGATCTCCGAATGGAGGTGTGGGTTTGAATCCCACATCTGACACCATTTGTGTGGCAGCCCTCTGTCTTGGAACGAGTCCTGGAAGCTGGAGGGCCGGCCTGTCCCTTGAATTTGTAAACAAATTTTTCGGCATTACCCATGTTTACGATCACATGCTCGATCTATAATGAAAATCATAAGTCAGAAAAACTTGGAATCAGTGGGATTCAAACCTGCTATCTACTGCTTTCCAGGCATTGAATTCCAGTTCATCGTAACTTAGCCTTGAACCAGAACAGCCTGGTGGTTAAGTCACTGCCCGGATTGATTTTCATTACGGATTGAGCATGTGATTGTAAATACATAGAAGTAATGCTGAAAATTTGTTTACAAATTATGATTTCCTCTTATTAAAGACTCTTTATTTATGGTCATAAATTGATTTTACATCATTCAGCATTTGTACAGGTTATCACAATTTATATTTGCAGTCGTAGAAATTAAGCAAGTAATGTTGATTTCCAAATCTTTCTTGATTCAGCCCAGTTGGAGAGGAGTGCTGGGGTGTCGTCATTCGACCCCTACCTCAGCCAGCGTCGAAGGGACGACATTACCACGAAATTCCGCTATTTATAGTCTCCGGGAGCTACCTTACGCAATACGTTGCAACTGTCAGTCATTGAGCTCTAATGCACCAAAAGCTATAGCGCCATCTACGTTTGATGCAAGATAACCAAAACCGTAGTGGACTGGTTCACTACATTATTGATGTCTCTGTTCATTCTTAGCTTAAGAAGGGTAAAATGAAAACAAGAATTGGTGATGTGGAACTTCGGACAAGAGATCCCTTAATTACGGTACATTTTCTCTGTATTTATGTTTGATTAATCAGGGTATAGGGGAGTATGTGAATGTACGGACTGGTATGCCTTGTCATCTTCATCCGACTAGCGCCCTCTTTGGTATGGGATTCACACCCGAGTACATCATCTACCATGAACTGGTCATGACCTCTAAGGTATGTCTTCCTTTGTCAGTGATGGATCTAGGTAGGGGCACATTCTGCCCATGCCCCCCCCCCCTTGAGAGACATTAACAATTTGTAGGGGAATATGTCTTGCATAGGCAAGTGAGAACTTTTTTTCTGCTTGTCAAATTTTTCCTGGAACAAAGTGTCTTCCATTTTGTCTCAACTCCATAGCAGAGTGAGACTATAGGCACCGCTTTTCCGACGGCAACATCAAAGGATAAGTTTTTGAAATGACAGCATAACTTAGAAATTATGTGGACCTAGTTCATGAAACTTGGACATAATGTTGGTGAAGTATTACTGAATATCCGGCCTGACTTTCAGGTCACATGATCAAGGTCAAAGGTAATTTAGGGTCAATGAACTTAGACTATGTTGGGGGAGTCAATATCAAAATCTTAAAGGAGAATGAAACCTTTGGAACAAGATAGCTTGTGTGAAAACAAAAAAAAAATCAAAGAAACAGATCAACGAAAGTTTGATAACAATCAGACAAATAATGAGAAAGTTATGAGCATTTGAATATTGCGATTACTAATGCTATGGAGATCTTCATATTGGCAATGCAACAAAGATGTGTGATGTCACTTGTGAACAACTCTCCCCATTAGTTTAGTATATATTTCACTTAAATTGTCTCTTTTACCACATCTATCAGTAAATCATGTGCTCTTTCTATAGGAGGGCATGTAATACAGATTTTTGTCTCACATGGGGGCCTTTTCATAAAGCTGTTCGTAAGTTAAGAGTGACTTTAAGAATGACTGGTGAAATTTTCTTACGCACTTAACC
This sequence comes from Lytechinus variegatus, assembly GCF_018143015.1. Classification (NCBI taxonomy): domain Eukaryota; kingdom Metazoa; phylum Echinodermata; class Echinoidea; order Temnopleuroida; family Toxopneustidae; genus Lytechinus; species Lytechinus variegatus. The sequence continues at coordinate 40,457,022 of NC_054741.1, read as the reverse complement.
AAATTGCCAATATATATACCATTTACCATAAGAAAGGATCACCAGTTGTTCTTAAAGTCGCTCTTAACTTACAAACGACTTTATGAAACACCCACCAGAATAGCAGAGTGAGACTATAGCCGGCGGTGGCATCAACACCAAATCTTAACTGAAGGTTAACTTTTAGAAATGACAGCATAACTTAGAAAGTATATGGACCTAGTTCATGAAACTTAGCCATAAGGTTAATCAAGTAGTACTGAACATTCTGCCTTAGTTTCAGGTCACTTGTCGAAGGTCAAAGGTCATTTAGGGTCAATGAACTTAGACCATGTTGGGGGAATCAACATCAAAATCTTAACCTAAGGTCAAGTTTTTGAAATGTATTCATAACTTGGAAAATATATGGACCTAGTTCATGAAACTTTGACATAAGGATAATCAAGTATTACTGAACATCCTGCTTGAGTTTCACGCCACATGACCATGGTCAAAGGTCATTTAGAGTCAATGAACTTTGGCCAAATTGGGGGTATCTGTTGAATTACCATCATAATTTTACACATTTATGAATCTGATTCATAAAACTTGGACATAAGAGTAATCTAGTATCACTGAACATCCTGTGCGAGTTTCAGGTCACATACCGAGGTCAAAGGTCATTTATGGTCAATGAACTTTTGCCATTTTAGGGGTATCTGTTGAATTGCCATCATAACTCTGAAATTGTTTTGGTCTAGTTCAGAAGAGTAATCAGGTATCACTGAACATCCTGTGTGAGTTTCAGGTCACATGATCAAGGTCAGTGAACTTTGGTCATGCTGGAGGTAATTATTAAATTGCTGCCATATCTTTTGAATTTATGGTTATATTTTATGAATTGTGTATAGTATCACTGACAAGTCTTACGTCACATGATCAATGTCAAATGTCAATAGGGTCAATGAACATAGTATTGTATCATTATATGAATGGTGTTTTTTGTGAGTGATTATTTTATAGTAGTTTTTAAAGTCAGCATTGCTGCTATATTGAATTGCGTAATGCAGGCGAGATTGTCAGAGGCGCTCTACTTGTAAAAGTGTTTGAGTTGCCTTAATACCCTCCAGTACCAGCTTTGATTTTAAACCTAAACTTGAAAACGTTATTTAGCAAGTTAGCATTGGTTGAAATGTAGCATGTAGTATAACAACCAATTTCATGGAATGTTGTAAGAGTAATGAAAATATTCAGACAGTATCTCTTGTTGCATGTATTTCTATGTTTGTTGATTATGCCATGTGAATGATATTATTGTGATTGAATCCATCTAGGAATACATGCAGTGTGTGACTGCTGTAGAGGGTGAATGGTTAGCTGAGCTGGGACCTATGTTTTACAGCATCAAGGAAAAGGGCAAAACAAGACAGGTATGCTTCTTTCTCAGATTAATATTGATGTGTCTCCACCTCACTCCTTCAGATGTCAATGATTGAATGACTGATTGATCATTGAAAATATCAATTCTTGCAGTCCAAAGACTGAATTGCAATCATACAAATGTATGTACATGAAAGAAAAAAACACAGTGGCACAGTAATTGAATGTTTGAATCAAGAAATAAACATTGAATATAATATACACATTCAGAAGACCAGTTAGAGTAAATACAATATCAATGAGATCTGTTTAATATTCACATATTGGAAATTAGTTGAACAGCCGGATTATTTTTTTATATATATTTTTCACAATTCAGCAAGGACGTTTGGCAGCGAAGGCAGACTTGCCCAACATGGAGGAAGAAATGGCTCTTGCAACAGAAGAACTTCGGACTAGGAAAGAAGACAAACTACTTGAGAGAATCAAATCATCTAAAAGGTAAATATAATTCTCATACTTGAAAGTAAATTTTCATAATATTATCAACTAGTATTATACTCCTGTTCTGGGGCTCATGTCATAAATTTTACCATTGATTGAAACTTTACTATCATTGGTAACTTCCAAGGAAACCTTACTTCTGATTGGCTTTTGATTTATGTTGCCTTGGTAGCTTGCATTAACCCTAAATAGACTTGGCCATTTTGACGCCTAAGAACGTCTTCTGATTCAGCCCCCCTTTATAATCTCAGCTGTTCATCATGAAAATTGGCACGCGCGTTACCCATGGCATAATCTACAAAATTATATGATCAAGTTCTGCGAAAAAACTCCTTGCTAATTTATGCGTAAAATCAAAAGTTGACTCTAACAAAATAATGTTCCTAAATTGTTCATTTTTGGTTCACAGACTCTTTGTAAGGATTTGATCAAAATATACTTTAAAAAACCTTCAAAATCACTTCCATTTTCTTATGTATTTTATTTTATTGTTTTCTAAATTTCCTAAGTACATGTATTTCTTGGTTTTTCGATTTGTTGTTTTTTATTGTTTTTTAAATGGAAATTGTCAAGGACATTATTTTGACCATGAACAAGATGAAATTAATTGATTTTAAGTAGTAAAAGGAAAAATAATGATACATTTATGCATTTTGACTGAAAACACTTCATATTTTTGGGCAATTTTGGGTATGCATGCACTTAAAAAATGTGGCGAAATTTCGGAATCACGTACCAGGGGTCGCAATTTTGGGGTCAAAAGTTGCACGAGACTTGAAACGCTGTGAAAAAAATTTGCGCAGAGGATTTATCACGAAAAATGTTAAGAGGGCTGATTCTGATCTAAAGAAAAGGGAAATTTGGGTAGCTCTCATAAAGAGATTCTTGGTTGGTAAAGGCGTTCTGACAGTACAATAGATATTGGCAGTAGGCAAGTTATCTATCCTCCAAAAATACAGAAGACTGAGGGAGAAAAAATTCTCTAATTTGTCCTATAGGGTCATTATAGTGTCCAAAATCACCTGGCAGCTCAAATCACACAAAATAGCTCAATGTAAGCAAAAATTGTCAGAGCTCAAAAAAGGTGTTGCCTTCCTACAAGGTGAACATGAGATACATGTACATGTTCCAAGTAACGCATACAGAGACTTTGAATTGACAAATATTGACGAGCATCTAGGTGTATTCTCACATACTCTGCATTCCTAACTATTGCTTATATTACTAACCTTTTCTCTGCAGAGTACAGGTGTTATTAAAAAAAAATCATATTAATGCAGAGATGAACAGAAATTCTTGAATTTTCCCTTTTCATTTTTGATTTTTCATATAAGAATAAGTATTGTATAAATATTTTCACATTAATGTGTTCATTATTATGAAAAACTGGAGAAAACGGCATCCCAGTTAGTGTTGCTCGAGACAAAGTGAAATGTGGGACTGTCCCTTGAAGTCTGGTCACCCTGGGAAAGAGATGTTATATAGTGCGTTTAAAAAAAGTTTAGACTTAGAAATAATCCTGTGAAATTATATAAATTTATATTCCTGAAGCTTTTTTCACATTTAAACATTGGAATATATCTCGTAAAGCAAATGATAAAACTAAGGAAAAATCTTTCCCCTTGAGTGAGCATCACTTACTTTTGAAAAGCTTGTGAAAAGTTATTAGTGCAGAACTTGGGAATAGTTATATGAATAAAAATAGATGTTAATCATGAAGAACACATACACTTCAGCTAGGAAGATTGATATGAAGATATTATTTACCTTTTTAACTTGCTTCCTTGCCCAAAACACCTCATAGAGCACCATTGCACCTCCTCCCCCCCCCCCCTTCTCCCCACACATGAAATGTGATCCCACTTTAAATGACAACAAGAGTGTCCCTAAGGCGAGCACATGATATGCCCGCCTGTAACGTGGAAAATTGGGTTATTGGCCAAGCAAGAAAAGTGGAAGGTGACGACTTCACCTTTCACCTTCTGACCTCAAAATCAATAGAATTCCTGGAATCTATGCTAATTATATTAGCATAGGTTTAGTTAAACTGAAGTTATCACGTTTACAAGGGAAAGATAACGGACAGACGGACAACGAGCGTGATACCATAATACGTCTCGTAGGACGGGTGTATAAAAACTTGATGAAAGAATGCTGGAGATGTCTGAAATAAGCTCTTTGTTTCCATTCAGTTATGTCCTCGGGTCCAGCTGGCACAAAAAGGTAAAGGTTGTGCTTAGCTCGGGTTTAAATGTTAATCTGGGTGACGAAGTTGATACAAACTCTCGAAATGTATCTGTATTATTTCAGGTTGTTAAAAATGCAAAAGAAATGTATGAAAAATATACAACATAGTCAGTTTGTTTACGCCTTTTTTTTTCTTGACACAGCGTGAAAATGAGTATTTCTGTGCTCCTGCGCAAATCAATTTCTGTGAGCTTTACACAAATGGACAGTGCTCACTCAAGTGTAATATTCTGTCAAAAATTGTTCTTTCATGCGATAGATGAGACCCTAACCCAAGAATGTGTGAAAAAATTATCCCCATGTTGTGTATTTTTCAATTCCCAGGACTTTTTCGAAGTGTAAACTTTTTATTCATACGCACTGTAATGAATTATGACTGGCAATTTCACATGGAAAATTGTGTTTTTTTTTCCCTTACAGAATGAAGATTGCTACTCCTGGTAGGAAAGAGGAATCAAGTACATCAACACCAAGGAGAAAAATGCCATCGTCATTTGGATTATGATATTCTAGGATTTCTTAGAAGTAGGAATTTCTTGAAAATTTCTCAGTGTTATTTACAGTTGAGGCCGAAAGTTTACATACACCCGTGGAATTCAGTGAAATTTGTTCACTTGCCAAACATCATTAAATTTACTATATCTTCAATAATATAAATACTGCCATGAAGAATTTGGTATCAAATGAAAGAGCACATTGTGCTTTTCCACATGATTGGAAAACCGTTGAGATCAAAGTATATTTCAGGTGGAATTTTCTTTGAAGAAAAAAAAGTAATATTAATGCCATTGCATTCTATTGTTCGTTTTCATATTTTCAAACATCGTTTTATGAAAATATATAAATGTCAAATCTATGATTTATATTACATTTTCTATCATATGTCACCACTGAACAAAAATGTGTAATCTGAAATGTTTGTTTTGAGAAGTAACTAGCACAAATATGAAATGTTTTTGTCAAGTGTTTATTTTTAATTTGTCTAAAATATGAAGATTTTGGGGGAAAAAATTTCACCTAAATATTTTTCAGCTCCTGGTGACAAAGCAATGTGATGAAGGGGCATGACATACTCATTAATTTGATATCAAATTTGTTATGATAGCACAAATATTCTATAAGATACAGTAAATTCTATGACGTTTAACAAATGTCAGCTTTTCTTTGAATTTCCTGGGTGTATGTAAACTTCTGGCCTCAACTGTAGGTCTTTATACCCCATATTTTTAACAATGTTTTTATTTAAACTGTGACTTAATCATTGGTTTGACTAGAACATAATGGGAAACAATGCACACATTCTGGGCTTAGTGCAAGGTTTAAATAGTTTTATTTAACATGGTTATCCAGAATAATAAATAATTCTCTAGAGGCAACCAAGTGAGGCTTATTGATGATCTCTGTGTCCTTTCATAGTACCTAGTCTTTTGAAAATAAAGCTAGCAATTGTACTTAAAACTTCAGTCTCAAAGGGATGTTCCAGGCTGAGAATAATATGATTAAAAAATCAAACAAAACTTTGAAAATTTGATCAAAATCGGACTAGGAATAAAAAAGTTATGGCATCTTAAATATAAGCATTATTCCGGTGAAACAGTTCTAGGCATGTCTTCATGAATATTCAATGAGCAACTTGATGATGTCATATGTCCATTTGTTCTTTTTATTTTATTATATGAAATTAGGTTTATTCAATATTTTTCTACCAAGAACTGAATAAAAGGGATTGACAACTGATTTAGTGCATTAGATATTCATTGCTGCAACTGACATGTATTTCATCATAAAGGAGACACACTATTCACACATTTATGAAAAATTGAAACAATTATGATTTCATGTAATGACGTAAGAGAGAGAAAAGTGGTAATGTGACATCATCAGCTCACCTAATGAATATTCATGATGACGTATAGATTTATTTTCACAAATTATTGCTTAACTTAAAGATTCAGTAACTTCATTATTTGTTATCCGATTTTGATGAAATTTTCAGCATTTTGCTCTGTGAATTTTACCACATAAGTTTCACAACCAAGAAAACTGGATAAAAAGAAAACTGAAAATTTGCATGATAGTGTGGGATGTAATCTACAAGAATGTATGGTTATTTTTTCTGAAATCATCAGATTTATTAATTATGCTAATTTATGCGTGAATCATACTTTTTGCTCTAATTCATTATTTAAAAAATCAGAGAATGCTAATTTGGGGTGTAAATATTCTTTACACCATTGCTAACAATTACAAATTTAAAAAATCCTGGTTTGGAAATGAATTTCTTTTATATTTCATTGTTTTATGAATATCTTATGTATTTCTTTATTTATCGATCTTTTTAAAAAAAAAATCACCAAATTTATAACAGAACCTTTTTAAAATGAAATTATGATAAAATCAATTAATTCAAGCTGATGAAAGTAGAAATCATATATGTATCTTCATGAATAAGGTGAGATAACTCAATTTACATTGACTTTGAACACAAAATCACGTTTTTGGAGTAATTTTGGGTCTGTCATTCACTTACGTAATGTTGTGTAATTATCCAACTGCATACCTGGGCATCATGAATTTGGTCTCAATAGATGTGCAAGACTTCAAGTAAAAAGTCAGTGAACGACATGGTAAAAGAATTCGCGCAGAGGAATGGTCCCAGAAAGTGTTGAGGGGGGGTTGATTTTTAAAAAAAATATGGGGTTGAAACCAAAAATATAACCCTTTACCCTGACATAAACTTTGAAATCATACATTTCACTACTAAAATCATTCTTAGCTTTTTATTTAAAGACTAAATCAAGTCAAAATAGAATATGCTGACAATTTCTGCTGTGTCTGCACCCTCTTATGTACATGGATGTAGGGAGCTCCTACTGACTGGTTCAATCCAAGTTGATGAACTGTCTTGGTACAGCAGTTGGTGTTCCTATTCAAAGCTCTTAGCTTGAAATAAGGATCAGTTTCTTTGGAAGAACTCCATGACTCTGAGACTCACATTCTGCAAAGAAAAACATTCTTGTATTCAAGCAAAGGACTGAAGATCATATATGTTAAAAGAAAACATTCAATTTTTGTTTAAACCTTTGTTCTTTGAGCCATAGTTGGAACTCTTTGACTGCTTCAAAGCATTGACTTGCTCTGTGACCGATTGGGGAAAAAATTGCAAGTTGATCTGAAGGATTTCTTTTATAATGAACCTGAATAGTACATTAGTATTTGACAGTTCTTAGCAGTTTTGCTAGAAATTAGTTCTAAAGCTACAACATAACTAGAGTGTATGTATTTAACCCTAATTAGACTGGGCTATTTTGATGCCTAAAAAGACCTTATGATCTCGGTCGTCTATCGCGACGAAAATTGGCACGCGCATTACGATTGGCATGGCATAATCTCCTAAACTACAAGATCAAATTCTGCAAAAAATCTTATTGCTAATTAATCATGCTAATTTATGCATAGAATCAAGTTTGCTTTAATTAACTAAATAATGCCCCTAAAATGCTTATTTTTTGGTGTACATAATTTTTATATGAATATGATCAAATGTACTAAAAAAATGTCAAAATCACATTTATTTTCTTATGTATTTTATTGTTTTCAAATTTTTTTATGCATTTCTTTGTTTTTTTTTACTTTTTATTATTGTTTTTTTCAATGGAATTGTTGGTGGCTTTATTTTGAACATAAATAAGATGGAATTAATTGATTTCATTAACTAAAAGGAAATGATACAGTTATGAATTTTGGCTAAAAACACTATTTGCATTGGATTTGTAGACAAAGTCATGTTTTTGTGTAATTTTTGGTCTGCATGCACGTATGAAATGTTTTTGACTCGCCGTACTGCCGCCGTAGAGCAAATTTGACCAAGGTATAAGTGACTTGGCTTTCACTTCCAAACTATAATTTGGGCGTAGTAAACACAAAAATTGTAAATATTCAATGGTCATAATTTAAATGCATATTTTCCAGGGTTCCCAGCTTTTCAAGGAAACAAAATTCCCTGATTACCTTGATGAAGTTAACAAATTCCCTGATAATTATTTAAACCCATTCCCAGTTTCGCATGTTTTTTACGTTGTTGCAGTGAATTAAATGTATTTTCAGTATAAAAACAATAATGTAAAACTAATTAGTAGCACCATAACCAGTCATTCAATGGATGTTGTTTTGATATATGCAACAAAATATAACAGTCTGACTGACTACCATGCTTTCAACTTTTGGGCTGATAAAAATTCCCTGATTTTTCCCTGATTTGAGGTATTTTTTAAAATCAAATTCCCTGATTTTTCCCTGACTGGAAAAAAGTAAAATAATTTTCCCTGATGGTCTGGGAACCCTGGTTTCATACATGTACAAATATTAACTGTAAATTGTACATAAACTGTGTAATAAATTCAGTATGCAGAACTCTTTTATACACTTTTCCATGTAGTGTCCTTATTCATGCATGTACCGTATTTGATCTTGGAAGCGTTTTCCCTCCAAGTCTATCGGTCTCTCTCCCTTTGTCTCTCAAACTCTCACCTTTCCCTTCTCACCAACCTCACTCCTACTCTTGTTTTTCACCTTCCTCTCTCTTTCTCACAAATATAAAATAATTAATGTGCATTGTGTTTAAAAAATATTGTTATATATCATCTATTCTTTAATTTTCAAAAATGGCATGAATATCCTTGACAGAGAAAAGCTATCTTGTTACTTGTTACTTGTTACTTGTCGCAATAATCCCAAAACGCAGCTCCTTGGAAGCTATACTGGGATGTCGATAATGTCATGTGCCAATGGAGGTGACAAGGTGCAGGATTTGGGTTGGCTCACATATATACAATAAAAATGAGCATGCAGGGGTGCGAGTAAAAACATGCATTGGTCCATTTATAGCATGTGGGACCCAACAGGAGGCTGCATCATGCTGATGATAGGTAGTGCAGCCTCTCTGAACGTAGTTGGGTTTCCATGGAGAATGACATGTCCTGGTAATCTGTTCCATATCCGTACTGTCCTAGGGAACATTGCATATTTGTATGTGTCTATTGTAGCTTTGGGTATGGCATATTTAGCTATATGGTCGTGCCTACCAAAGTAGGTTGCTGGAGAAATGACCTGTGGCAAAGGCACGCGAACCAGTTGATGGTGCATCCGGTGAAAAAGGAGCATTGTGCTAAGAGCCGACGAGTGTGGAGGCTGTTCCATCCAAGGGTGGAGACCAAGGCTGAGGAGGATGTTGTTCTCCTGAAGTCACAGTGAACGAATCGGGCCGCAGATCTTTGTACTTGTTCCAGTGATTTAACAGCTGTAACAGTGTGCGGATTCCATGCCTCAGAAGCGTACTCCAGTTGAGGACGGACTAACGCAGTATATGCCTTGGCCTTAACCTTTTTGGAACACGGTGATAGAGTTCTGCGGATGAGGCCCAGTGTACGACTGGCCTTTCTCCTGATGTCCTGACAGTGAAGATTCCAACGCAGATCTGTAGTCACTGTCACTCCCAGGTACTTGTAGTTGTTGGCTCTAGGTATCGCATCGGAGTCAAGAAAATAATCATATGTGCGAGGAGAGCGTTTACGTGTGATGGAAAGTACAGCACATTTCTTGACATTAAATTTCATTTGCCATGTAGCAGACCAGGATGACAGCTGTAGTAGATCTTGCTGCAGGATGTGAAAGTCTTCATCAGTCACGATCTCTCTGTAGACGACACAGTCATCAGCAAACAGCCGAAGAGAGGATTTGATGTTATCTTGGATGTCGTTAATGAACAGAAGGAAGAGAGTCGGACCGATGACCGAGCCTTGGGGGACACCAGAGGAGACATCCCTCCATGAAGACTGTTAGCCGTTAACAACTACAGACTGCTTCCTGTCTGAAAGAAAAGCCATTATCCAGTTGAAAGTGTCACCTTTGATGCCGTAATGCTGGAGCTTGATGCCAAGACGTTCATGGGCAATCTATCAAAATATGTGCTCTTTAACCCTATGTCTGGTATTCTGACATAAGTTAGAGTTGAATCTTTCTGCAGGAATCCTGCTTGTTAATCCTATCATATCAGCAGACAAGCAACCAGGACTGTGGGAAAGTTTCTATGAAAGATACTGAAAAAGTTGAAAGGAGCTTAACCCTAATTCTCCAGGGGGGATGGGGGGAGGGGATTATGCCCCCTCCCTGTGTTTTTTTTTTGTCTGTACTTCCTAATGCCTCAATATTTCGAAACAAATTTTCATGATTTTATTCTCTGATCCTTCCCACACATTTTGATACCAAATTTATGGCAATCAGACCTACCATGCAAGTGTCAGATTACGTTTACTGAACAAATGTCACTGAAATTCTGCTTTTTCTCTATATGACTGGATAATAACCCTATGGACAAAATCAGGAGCTTTTTCAAATAGTGTAAATAATTACCACACACATGCACCTGAAAACGCTTAACGAAAAACAATACAGTGAGAGATTGTATTACCAACCGGACTTGTATACCAATCATTAGTGCATCGTAAAATTGCATAGTTACATTAAGCACTTTGCAACATCCTTCTAAAAGAAAAAGATGGTTGAAAACAAAAATCTTATTTATGAAGTATCTATTTTCTAAAAATAAAATATGGTGGACATTAGTTAATCATAGATTCTTGTTCTCTACTGACAGCAGAAAACACAGGGTTGGTATATGAACCACAAGTGACAAAACATTTCACATGCGAAGAGGGTCGCAATCGGAAGCTGATGTTTTTTTTTGTCTTTTAAGTTATTGATTTCAGCCATTTTTTAATATTAATATTTTGTAGGTATTCGTGATTATATTTTGGTGGAAGTTTGATGAATTTTAAGAAAAGGTTTGATATGATGGAAAAGATGTTTGATATTGTATATCCACTACAATACATTGTGATAAACCCCTCAAAAAAGTTCCGCAACTCAAGTTTGAGTGCTAATAAATTTCTTAGTGTGCCATCATATGTAAAAGTGGTATCATTGGTATGATTATTCCTCTTTACGATCATGTGTCATTCGTAATGCTAGTGTTATCATGAAATACACAGACATGATAAATATGCAGCAATGTGAAAAATGAAATGTTGCAAAATTCGTTGCCATGTCCTGTTTGAGTTCTGCAACACAAACTGCAAGTTTGAGTGCTAATAAATTCCTTAATGTGCCATCATCATGTGTAAAAGTGATATCTTTAGGAAAGATGATTATTCTTCTTTACAATCATGTGTCATTTGTAATGCTAGTGTTATCATGAAATACACAGACATGATAATACGCAGCAATGTTAGACATGAAATGTTGCAAAATGCGTCGTTTTCAATAGCGAATTTCCAATTGTTTCGAGGAAGGACCGAGTGCATTCACTGTCGCCTGCATGGTGGAAATTCTATAGAAATGGAGACTGTTGTTAGAAATCATTTTGCAACATTTCAATTCTGACTTTTCTCGATGTTCAGGGTGATTGCATATTTCATGATTACATAATCACAGCAAATGGCATGTCATTGTAAAGAAGAATAATTCAGCTTTCCAATGATACCAGTTTCATCTTTTATACTTCATTAACCAAAAAGATATCATCCCCCATAACTGAGTTGCAAAACTTTTTTTGAGAGGTTTAGTATCAATGTTCTTCCAAGTTGTCACAATTGGATACTCACCCGCTTGTGCAGTACATCATTTGCTGATTTGTACATGTTTAGTCTTTACTTTTTTTACATTTCGCCCTTTATTAGAAGTTTTGTAGCCTTTTTCCCCGAAAGAGGTATTGGCCTTTTTATTCTGATGCAAATTATTGTTGCATATTGTTAGCTTTCCATATTTAGTACATTTTTTGTCGCCGTTTTTTTAAACCGTTTCCTGTGGGGGAGGGGGGAACGAAAAATGGCAAATCACCCAAACCAGTCTCGCTCGCTGTATATATATATATATTGCACACAAATGAAGCATCAATATGCATCAAATAAACTAGGTAGCCCAGATTCACTTGGCCAGTCCCCCCTCTCAAATTTATGGGGAGAAAGGGGAAGGAGAATCATCATCATTATCACCATTACCATCATTCATTCATTCATTTATTCAATTTTTCCAACAAAATTAAGAAGCAATAATTACAATAAATAAAATATGACATCAGAAAATACAAATGATAAATATTCAAGTAAACCAAATATATAGAATATGCACCTGATACAGAGGATAATATATCAAAAAAGTTGGAAAAACGGAGTGGTCCACTGAAAAGCAAGGCTTGTAAAGTGTGGACCACTCAAGACGAAAAAAAGTATAACACAAATAACTATATATCTATACAAAATAGATAATCAACTAAATTCATCATAATCCAAATAATCTCATAGGGGCATCTTGTTAGAGCTCCTTAAAACTGAAGGGCTTAAAAGAACCTACACACGTTAAAACCTGTGGAGACTATTAGTATACAAGCATGCAGGATCCTGGTTGCTATAAAGTCAGTACAAGAGAGGCACAATAGTAAAAGGGCTCTCTCCTGGTTCGCAATGAATCGGTATTGATTTTTAGGATGAAGACAATAGATGGGAAGTATAGTATCAGCGAAGGAATTAACACTTGCTCGACAATGTTAACTCTACAGCGTCTAAAACAATTACAAGAAAAGATTGAGAGCGAGAGTTTGATTAAATATACAAGGTTATAGTAATTAACAGCTCAAATTCGTTTGAGGCCAGCACCCCTTCCAAAAGAGGGAGTAGGTTAAGGAACCCAATTTTTGTCACCTGCGTTTCCTTTATCGCAACTGCAAACAAAAGTAATGCTGATCGACATTTTTATATAATAAGAGTATAAAGTTTTGTTGTCGAGATCTCTTTAAAAAAATATAAAGAAAACTGAACATGCTAATTAATTCTGCATTGTATTTTCCTGTACACATACATCAATACATAAAGATATATTGATTAATTTCATCCTTTATTTTATCTGTTTTCATACCGGTAATAGCTTACTGTAGCAATACAACTCTATTTAAAATAGCGCTTGTTTCTTCGTTTTGAAGATAATGCTTCAATATCGAAATTATTAAAGTCTGCCGTTAGAAACCATCAGCGAAAAGCTCAACGCTCGCTCGACCATTCCCTAACATCCCCAAACAGAAATGTGGAAACGAGAGATAGATAGAAGGAAGTCAAACAAGTATAAACCTGAAAAATATCGTTAAAATCAGATGTAAATATGTAAGTAATGACATTTTATTGTTTTTTTTGTTTGTTACAACAATTATAATTATCACCCACCCAACGATCCGTTTGTGTTTAATAATTATGAATATTTCAATACATGTATGTTCATAGTGATAAATTCGGTTTGATTCCACTGAACATCCTAACATTGAATATACACCGTAAACGAGGTGCCCCCATCCTACGAAAAAGCCTGGATCTTGCCCCTTTTCTCCTCTCGTTTTCTTCCTTCACCTCACTCTTTGACCCTTTTTCTTGTTTTTTCAATTATTTTTGTTTGTGCATTGTCCCCCTTTCCAGTATCTTGCTGTTGACTTCTAATGTTTCTTTATTTCGTTACCTCTCTTTTTTCCATTATTTTTTCCTCTTGTTGATCTCCTACTTGACCACCCTGTTTATCGTTTTCATCTGTTACAAGTTCTTCTTTTCCGTCTCTTTTTTATTTCCCCATTCTGTCATCCCTTATCCTATCCCTTCACTTGTTCCTACCTTTTCTTTCTCCTTTATTTATTTTCCTATTTTTTGCCTGATCCTCATATTGTTCTTTCTCACCCTTCTATTCTCGTTCTAATCTGTGACCTTGTGCCTCCATATCTTTGTAATTATATACATGCATCCTTCTTTATTCGATCATTTCAATCTACCTCTTTCCCTTTTCTTTGATCCTCTTTTCCCCTATCCGTTTTCTAATCATTTTCAATCACCATCATCTTTATAGTTTTTGTTAACGTTTTCTTTCTCGCTCTCAATATTCCTCGTCTCATAAGCCCCTTCCGCATTCAGCCCTTTCTTGCTCTATCACCACTCAGAGGGAAAATTCCTTTTCCTATTTCTCACATCAAAATTTCTTTTGTTTGTGGGTTCAAAACAAAGTCAAATTTCTGTGCAATCGTAGTACAGTGCGTATAAAAAAACGTTTACACTTTGAAAAAGCCCTGGGAACTAAAAAATATACAAGATGTGGGTATTTTTTCACATATATTCTTGGGTTTGGGTCTCATCTATCCAATGAAAGTACAAGTTTTGACAAAATGTTACACTTAAGTGAGCGCTGTCCATTTTTTTAAAACTCACAGAAATCTGTTTGCGCAGAAACGCTCATTTTCACGCTGTGTCAAGGGGAAAGGGCAAAATCAAACTTACCTTGCATAACATTTCTTATACATTTCCTTTGCACTTTTAGTCAGTTGAAATAAAACGGATACATTCAAGCATTTTGTAACAATTTTGCCACCCAACTGAAATTTCAACACTTAGTAAACTTAACCTTTACACTTTTTGTGCCAGCTGGATCTGACATAACTGAATCTGAACAAAAGTTTATATCAGACATCTCCACACTAAATGTAAGTTTTTATCATTTAAAGTGGGTTTACATTTCATTTTTCATTTAATAATGTCGTTTCTCCACACTTTTCCCCAAGCTTGACGATGATTAACAAAATGAAAATCAAGCCTAAGCCATTTCATGTAAATCACAGCTCAAATAACAGCAAATATTGTCACTATGGCCTGGTGTGTGGGGGAGTGGGGTGGGGGGCAATGCGCTCTTCAAAATGTTTTGGGCAACGAGTTAAAAAAGGTAAAAGATATCTTCAAATAAATTTTATTAGCTAAATTCTATGTTCTTCTGATTAAGATCTACTTCAAAGTTATGCGCAAATCATTTTTCACTAACTTTTCAAAAGTAAGTGGTGATCACTCAAGCGGAAATATTTTTCAAAAGTTATATCGTCATCTGTTTAAATGGATCTTTAACCATGTTAAAATGTCAAAATCTTCAGGATATTACAAATGTATAATTTTTAAGTGTAAACTTTTTTTTACACACTGTATAAAAGCAAAACTACGTATTCTAAATAGCACAAAAGGTGCACAATTTTTGTTTTGTAGGAATCTTTATTATTCATTCAATTAAAATTCATAAATACATAAAGAAAATATCAAACAAAATGATAATTGCAGCTATGAATACACAAATTACACTGTAATAAACATGGCAGACAAATTGTATCAGAACAGAGAATAATCTGAAATCATGCAAAAATAACATTTCAACAACTAATGTATTATCCCTAAATTTAGACCCCAAAATAGCCAATCTGGAATAAAATTATTGGAAATGGTTTTTCAACTGATTTGAGTAGGTACATGTATGGGTGTCCACATGTACAAAAAAATGTAAGGAGGAATACGTATTGGGGGGAAAAAATTCAGGGTCAAAGGTCTATGGCCTATTCATATATACTGTATAATAGTATCTCTGAGATGGAAAGGCACAGGTTCGTGGTCATGGTAACAACATGCACAAATTCTTACCAGAAGACCAAATGAAATCAGATTAATTACCTAGAATGCACAATCGCCCATAAAATTCAAGGTCATAGCATTTAAAGGTCAATGACCTTTTTTACATTATGCATCATACTGTATAATATCGCTGAGATGAAATGGTACAGGTTGGTGATCATGGTGTCAAAATGCAGATTCTTACGAGAAGATCAAATAAAATAAAATCAAGCACCTAGAATGCACATTCACCCATAAATTTATACCCCTTTCATAAACCCAATTAAAATGAATTAGGCGGCTAATAGCAGCATAATTTGGTCGTAAAATTGGAGGACAAGAGTTATCCGCATTACTCTGATGCTGCTATTATCCGCATAATAGCAGCATCGGGATAAGATTTTGAGTTTATGAACGCATTTCCAAATAATGCGGATAATTGCCATGGTGCGGTCAAAAGGTCACCTTTTCCAACACAACCGCATCAGAGGGGGTGTGTCCAGTTGTCATGGCGATTATCCACCTTTTTCAGGACGGGCGCTCGTAAAACTAATGCGGCTTATTTTCGGAGTTTATGAACGCAATTTTTATTGAATTATCTGCATTACTCTTAGGCGGCTATTTGAATAGGTTTATGAAAAGGGTATAAAGGTCAAATATCAATTACCTTTTATACATTATATACCATTATATAATGGTATATCTGAGATATACCATTATATAATGGTATATCTGAGATAAAATGGCACAGGTCGGTGTTCTTGGTGTCAAAATACAAATACAGGAAGATTAAATAAAATAAAATTAAGCATCGATAATGCACATTCACCCATAAAATTCAAGGTCAAAGCTCAATGTCCTTTTTAACATTAGATACCATAAAATGGTATCTTTGAGATAAAAACACTGCAGGTTGGTGATCTTGGTGCCAAAATGCACAGATTTGTACAAGAAGATAAAATCAACACAAAAATAAGTATAAAGAATAAACTTTCACTCTTGAAATCCAAGATCAGAGGAAATATATATATGTGTATATCTGTATGACATAAAAATTTTAAAAAATTGAATTGAAAGTATATAATTTGAAATGATTTTATCTTAAGTAGCAGCATTTACATGTAATGCATCATATGTAAATCAATGTTGTCGTGTCTTTTTCTCTCCAGTGATAGGCCACTCACCTCAATGTTATAATAAATACTATAAACTATTAGCTTAATCTTCTGAAAATAGATAGGATAGGTCTCTCTCATGTCACAGCTAGGATCATCTGAGAACATTTCCAAATAGCAGAGGGATGATGATGAAGATGAAATGAAGGCCATCATTGGAGCTGCAGCTTCTGTCATAGTAAACGGCATGTATCTCAACTTCAATAAAGATGAATTCCTGTATTATTTCAAATTACCTCTCCTTGTGAGCTGCCAGAATCTCTTGAGATGGTAATGCTGCAGGACTTCAACAAAGATGAATTCCTGTATTATTTCAAATTACCTCTCATTGTGAGCTGCCAGAATCTCTTGAGATGGTAATGCTGCAGGACAAAACTTCATATCTGCTCTCTGCCTTACATTACTCATGATGCTATTTGTACAAGGTATCAGTTTGTACAAGGATCATGTATTTGGTCCAGAACAAATGATTATTATGATGCACAAATTAGGCATATAATAATGAAATTCAAAAGGATATAATAGCTTACAAGTACACATCCATCAATCTAACTTACAAAACTCCTATATCACCACTTCCAGTTCTTGCGAATCAAGCTGTGCAACATATCATTAATAACAGATCCTGGTTTGATAACCCTTGACAGAACATTAACAATTAATAAGTGTTATTTGATCTCAATTTCACCTTGAACTTGTATTATTTTGATATCATCATTGATCAAGGATTAACTATATTAATTTTGTGTTCATTTTCCCCACAGGCCGGTCTTTTTCCCCATCAAAATCAGTATACCTACATGCCACAATCAGGTTAACGACCTATTTACCTGATGTTATTGAAATAGTTGATTGAACTCTAACCCCTTAATATATTTTCATGGCCATTATTTATCCCTTTTTTTCAGAGTGAAATTTTTAAACATCCAGGTTTTCATTACAAATAGCCATCTTTCTTTCTATTATACACAAATAAATGTGAATATAATGGATTAATTTCTTTCTTTTTTGGGGGGGGATCATGTAGGATATATAAAGATATTTATTCACTTTGACCTTTGACTTTGGATATCAAAGGTTAATGATTATTCTTGATAATTTTGTGCCTTTTTATCTTCTTGCAAAAATTGCTTTTTGACACCAAAATCACCAACAGCAGCATTTTATCCTAGAGATACCATTATACGATATATAGCCTATGCAAAAAGGTCATTGACCTTTGACCTTGAACTTTATGGATTAATAAGTATTCTAGGAGATTAACTTGTTTTATTTTGATATTATTTGATTTGATATCTTATTGACCTTCCTGTAAGTATCTGCATTTTGACACAACAATCACGAACCTGTGCCGTTTCATCTCAGATATACTATGATACATAATGTAGAAAAAAGGTCATTGACCTTTAAAAGGCTTTGACATTGTATGTTATTGTTTAATAAGCATTCAAGGTACCAGTACTTAAGTTTATTTCAATTGATCTTCCTGTATGAACCTCTGCATTTTGACACCAAGATCATCAACCTGCGCCTTTTAATCTCAGAGATATCATTATACCATATGGCAGTGCTTCTCAACCTTTTCTTACTCGAGGACCACTTTGACTCTCAGATCTTTTTCAAGGCCCACCTACCAAACTTTAAAAAAAAAAATATGACTATACTTGTCTCAACTCAAAGAGCATAATTAGTGCCTAACCGTGATCTTCTGCTGCAGTGGCGTATGAGCAACAAAAAAATAATAAAGGGGGTTTGATGTGGCATATCGTGTACAATTAATAAAATGTTGCGTGCGAGCATGGCGAGCAAGTAAAAATTTCGACATTTTTATTACAAAAATCCAAGTTTATGATAGATTTTGACACAATATTTTAAAAATATCTATTTCACCCTTATCCCTTTTCTTTTTTTTCCTTTTTTCTTTTTATTTTTTTCTTGCTCATGAAATATCTGGGGCCAAGCACCCCCCCCCCCTCCATCTGTACGCAAGTGTTCTTCTGTGAATAACATCCAGACTTTTTCCTCTCGAAACACTCTTTTGGCTTTCCTGCGCTCTTTGGATGTTTTGTGTTTAGGTTTCTCTGAAGCTCTGACGGTTTAAGCAACTTATTGAACAATAACTTCAGCACATTCGACACACATTGCTTTTGGTTTTGCATCACTGCGCAATTATGATAAATCCAAATTTAATGTATTCAGGGTCAAAATTTCTCACAGTTATCTTCTAAGACTTTTCAACATTAGATTTGTTTCCTCTCTCACCCTTTCAGTCCATTTTGATGAAAGTACGTTTCTTGAAATTTGAACATAAAGCTCTTACGCACATTCGAAGCAATCAGTGTGAGAAATAAACACATTTGCAAAGGCCCGGTGAATGGGTGATAATTAAATACGTACACAATATGTGTGCACATGAGGCCTGAGGTTCACATCAAAGTTAGATCGAAACCATCAGACAATGGATGTGTATGTATATCACAACATGCTACCTCTAGGCGTGCCTTTAGCTTTGTTTGACCCACGGAGACCGATCACACCTACCATTTTCAGACATTAAATAGAACATGTTAAATATACTAGAATTTTCCTCCTATTTTTTTTCTTCTCTGGAGCTTCTCGCGGCCCACCATTTGAGAAGCGCTGCCATATGGTATATAACATAAAAAAGGTCACTGACCTTTGAAAGGCTTTGACATTGAATTTCATAGGTGAATGAGCATTCTCGGTACTTAATTTGATTTTAATTGATCTTCTTGTAAGAATAATTTTAATAAAGATGGTTACTAATTGCGGGATACTTTATGCAGCTAAATCATTTTTTTTTAAAGACATTATGTAACAGCTACACAAACTGAAAGAATGAATGTATATAAAATAAGCATTCTTCTTCCTCATTAGTTCCCCCCCCCCCTTATCAGACTCCAAAGCTGAACAAACTAGCACACCAAGAACAAACAGGAGAAATAGACAGAAAAAGCACCATAGACATAAAGGAGAGAGATAGATAAAAACAAACAAACAAAAGACAGGAACAATTAAAAAGAAAACAACAACGGCAACGAATCAATATCAGACAGGACAAAGGGCAGTTTACAGTGACTGTGATCGATCGACTCCTTGCACGGGCAGACGACTGGCCCTCCCTTCCCCATCCTTTTTAATTTGGTTAATGTTTAAAGCCTTTAAATATTCCCATTTTTTATAGTGTTGCGTTAACCCATTTCGCTCTAATGCAATTTTCTTTTCTTCTTCTTTGCTAATAATTAACTTTTAAATTAACTCTTCAGAAATTGGTGGTTTACCCTTCCCTCTCCCTTGATATATCAATATGTGATTAGTAAAATGATATGATTAAGTAATTTTTTTCAGTTGTTTCCTCAAGACCAATATGGTTTTCCATCCAGCTTAGTTTTTTTGAGAATTGGAAGGCTGAACAAATTACTAATCCATTCCAACATATCTCCTACTTTTTCACATCCAAAAAATAAATGCTTTATACGTTTCTTCATATTTTCTACAGAAAGAGCATTTATCACTTGCTACAAAATGAAACCTGTATAAGTGATGATTCAGAAAGATGATATTGTATAACATTTTGAATTGAGATTCTCTCAATTATCCAAAGTACTACAATAAAAAAATGATTGTTGGGATATTATCGTTAATTGGTGGCACACAAAATATTGGCGTTGTGTTATCATTATGGGATACGAGCTTGTGCAGGCACATGCACTCATATGTGTGTCCGCTCTTAACCCATACATGTGCAAATCTAAGCATGAATTTCGACAAGAAAAATACATACAAAACTTTGGAAACACCGACTTTGGAAAGAGGTTTTTCTCAGAATTTTCAAATTGGAAGCATGTGATTTTTTTTTGCACAATAGTATTATTTGGTCATCTGCGGAAGAATTCCAGCACATTTCTAGTTCGAAATAATGAGTAAATACTAAACTGAAAATAATTTCCTTTTGTGGACCATATATGGGCCTGCCGTCTGAGCGAGTAGGATGCAAGTGGGCCATACATGGGCCTGTCGCACCGGAAGGGTTAATGCACAATCCCATACATACTGCACTCTGGGAAGGGAGCAGAAGTGGAATTCTTGCTAGATTTTTTTTCGGTGGCTTGATAGATTAAAGATCAAATGACATGTTGTGAGGGACAGGAACCAAGAGAGTAATGTATGAGCAAACAGCTCTTTGAGCAATTTTTGGTCTGACATACATGTATGCAGTTATGCATATCTTTGGAACTGGGCATAGAAATTTGGGTCTTAAAAGATAAGGGAGAATCGCAGGAAAAAAGTTACAAGGCAAAAGCAACTTTGTATCTCGCCCACGTATAAAAATAACCGGAAATATCATGATTCGCGAGGGCATGCAACAGAATTGTATCAAAACTTCATTATAATATGACTGGGATGGAATAACACTTGCCTTAAGAGCCTTGCACGTAAACTTTAATGTTGACCTGAAAATGACTTTTGACCTTATCATGTGACCTCCGACTGCAGCATAACATGCAGATCCCCCAAGTCCATCTACCATCCAAGTTTGGTTGAAAAGCACCTTACGGTTGCGGAGTTAGGTAAGGTTGACCTGAAAATGAACTTTGACCTTACCATGTGACCTTCAACTGCAGCATAACATACAGGTCCCCTAAGTCCATCTACCATCCAAGTTTGGTTGAAAAGTGACCTAAGGTTGCGGAGTTAGGTGTCATAAGAGAGTTTTGCATGTAAACTTTAAAGTTGACCTGAAAATGACCTTTGACCTTACCTTGTGACCTCCGACTGCAGCATATCATGCAGGTCCCCTAGGTCCATCTACCATCCAAGTATGGTTGAAAAGTGACCTAAGGTTGCGGAGTTAGGTGTCATAAGAGAGTTTTGCATGTAAACTTTAAAGTTGACCTGAAAATGACCTTTGACCTTACCATGTGACCTCCAACTGCAGCATAACATGCAGGTCCCCCAAGTCCATCTACCATCCAAGTTTTGCTGAAAAGCACCTTACGGTTGTGGAGTTATGTGTCATTAGATTTGTGACAGACGGACAACATTTGGATCCCTAAGTCTCGCCTTCACCTTTGGTGGGCGAGACAAAAATTGCAGTGAGAGCTTTTCACATTGCAAACAAATTGCATGAGATGTCAAGGGGGTCTCCCCCCCCCATTAGGATTAAAACAGGGGTGCTTTCGGTCGATGCATCCTTGCTAGATGTGGATTGAATTGAGAATTATATTTTCCATCTAGTTTATCTGTAATCACTTGCTCAGTAGCAGGCTGCTCTACCAGTGGCTTTCCAGCCAAGAATCTCTCAGTCTTAGTCCTTTCTGCTGCCTCTCTCTTGATTCTCTCTGCTCTCAGCTGTTCAATGGTCGGAGTAGGTTTAGAAGACACTTTTGGTTTCTGATAGTCCATCTCATTTTTGCTACTGTTAGAGGTGCTCAGACTATCACTCTCACTCCTGCTTGATATGTGTCTGTTTTTCTTGTCTCTTTTGTGTGATTTCTGATGTCTCCTAGACATTCTAACCTCTCGCCTTGAGTCCTTGCCCTCTGAGCTTGTGCTATCACTGTCTTGTCTTGACTGTTTTCTTTGCTTTCTGCCAGATTTCTTATGACTATGTTTTCTGATATCTCTTCTGCTTTCTTTGAGCCTACAATGTTTCTTATTCCTCTTCTTTTCTTTGTATTTTCTGTAACTTTCCTTTCCATTTCCCTCCTCCTTTGATTTCTTGTACTTGCTGAACATTGTCATCAAACTTATTCTGCCTGGTAGACCCTGTGTGAAGAGAAGAAATGGTGTACGGTAAAATTTTGTCAACTTTTCAATTTACTGATGAATAATGGAATACATTACAATAAAATCTATTGAGAAATATCACATATATATACAGGTACATTTCTTTGGACAAATTATCTGTTTTTCAATGTTATAAATGCATATTTGTTGCAAATTACATGGGTCATCAACTAATCCTAAATTCATAAACCCAAATAAACAAAATTATTACAATGTACTGCTCTAAACACACATAAAATCATAATCAGGTAAGCAAACAAAAATTGAGGACAACATGAGAGAGAACAAGGGAAACATTCATACTTCAATTAGAAAAAGTTCATTTTTGTGGCAATATACATTTAGAGACTATATACTGACAGTAAAGTATATATCATCATTATTTCATATTCAAATAGTGAATACACAATTACAAACTCCCCTTCACCGACAAAAGGCAGTTTATACATCATACACATATATAATATATTGAAAAACAAGTAAAATTCAACACATAATATATCACATAAGAAAACAGAGCAAGTTACGATATGCTTGAACTACATTGAAGCATGAAAGAGGGAGGAGACATACAAATGAAAGACGGATCAAATTGGTATGTCAGGAGTTAGAATGTCAGAAAATGCAAAGGAGAAACCACCACTTTGTGATCTAGAGATAAACCTACATGTATATACAAAGTGAGGGTCTCTAAATTATTGTTTAGGTTCATTTATACTCAATATATTTTTGTTATGAGAAACAATTTCCTTTGTGTTAACAAGTCAATTCTGTTGTTTTAAAGTATGATATACCACTAAATCTGAATGAATAATGTATCACTATGTGCCTTATCTAATTCAGGTTGTGTTCCTCAGTTCATGATATAATACTAGAGATAATTCATTGCTTTGAATTTAAATATAATCCGAATGATTCCGTCTGTGTATGTTAATAAACAGTAATTTCTTCACTAGATATATACAGTGTACATAATTCAAATTGCATAATTATTTCACCAGCATCTCAATATGGATTATAATAATTTATGGATCAAAACATATCTTGAGACATAACTTAATTAGTGCTACCGTGAAAGATACATATTACTATATCTTTATGAGGATCACAAAACATCAAACGTTTAAAGTTAGCTATAAACATTGGTTGTTTTCCGGAACAGAGAGCAATTTAGGCTAAGTCCAAGTAGGCTGGTCTTTCAAGGAACAAATAGTAGACATAATGCTCAGCTTGGTCTTCTTCTTGTTTCATCGTTTTGAGCAATGATTTGATGCTAATTTTATTTCACTTGGACCCATAACCTATTGAGCCTACTTCTACAAAGAAAAGTTACATGAACATCCCTAGTCTACATTAGGTCAGAGGTGCATACTTATTGCATTTGCTCACATGACGTGAATCAATGTTTTTTTTGAAGGGATCTGTGAGTTCAACAATAAATGACTTCTTTATTTTGACAGATGAAAGAAAAAGGATGGGTCGTAGAGGAGTCGGTAGAATATTTATAGGAATTGTGGGTTGATTGGCTTTGTCAGGAAGATCTACTAGAAGAGTGTAAACTCCAGATAATGATGATAAAAGACACTCATATAACGTGTTCAAAATGTTATGTCTCCACTTACATCTGCCTTGCTCTAACACGATTTGCATCTATTCAGAACATACAGGATGGTCTGTTTGTTTCCACATAATTAACAACAGTCAATGGATGACCTTAATGTGAAACTAAGAACTTTAGTCAAAGATAACACGTTTCCATGTGATATTTTCCTCCTTGAGCCTCATGAGCTCTACAAATTTACCTGGGAGCAGTAAGCCATCAACTATACAGGTCAATTGACATTGATGTTTCCATTTCAAGGTCAAGTTCACCCCAGAAAAAAAGTTGATTTAAATAAATAGAGAAAAATCACACATGGATAACGCTGAAAACTTCATCAAAATCGGATGTAAAATAAGAAAGTTAAGACATTTTAAAGTTTCGCTTATTTTTCACATAACAGTTCTATGCTCAATTCAGGAAATCACTGGTAAGATTCTTCTCTTGCTATACATGCCATCATAGCAGCCTGTTGGGTTTAAATCTAATATAATTTCTTTCATTCATACCAATGATTTCCTATGTAAATGAGAGAATTGTCACTCACTTTTTCTTTTGTTTGAATTATACAATATTTGAATTTTTATGAATTCGACAATTAGGACACCCTTGCTTGAACCACAAAATGTTGAAATAATGGCATTCCACATGTTCAGGGAGGAGTGAAACTTTGTTTCACATGACAATGACGGAAAAATCAAAATATTTTATATTTTATATAATAAAATACAAAAGAAATAGTGAGTGGGTGATGTCATCCGTCCCCTCATTTGCATACCGAACAGGATGTGCATATAACTCTTTTGAGAAATTAAGCAAAACTTTAAAATGTTGTATCTTTCTTATTTTACGTCCAATTTTGATGAAATTTTTTAGTGTTATGCTTGTTTGATTTTTCTCTTTCTATTCAAATCAGCTTTCTGTTAGAGTGGACTTGTCCTTTAACAACAGATGTGATAATTGATCTACTTCAGACCATTTTCAATCAGGAGTGGTATTCACTGCAACGTTTACCGTATCTTTGGCATCAGTGTTACCAATGATTTCCTAGAGTAAGATTCTTCTCTTGCTATACATGCCATCATAGCAGCCTGTTGGGTTTAAATCTAATATAATTTCTTTCATTCATACCTCTTTCGGTGAAGTTTCTGTGTCTTTAGAAGGATGCTCTTGACTGTTTTTTTTTGTATCAGTCACAATCTTTGGTTTCTTTCCAAGGTACCTCATCATATCATTCATAGGGTCCATTGATGCTTTCCTTTTCATTTCACTGGTGCTAAGAATTGAAGTCCAAGGAAAATAAAGAAGAGTTTAGCAGGGTTATGACATTTCTAACAAGCACTAATATGTAATTCACAAGGAAATCTGCAACCATTTTAACCCTCAATAGACTAGGCTATTTCAACGGCAATAGCCCAATCAAGTTTCAAAATTTATTGATCAAAATCCACACATATTGGATCATTCTCAATTTTACAAACACTTACAAGTACAGTTACAGTGAGACACAAAGTTACAAATCAAATATATTGATAATGTAAATACGAAATACAGAAAGTCATGGTCAACAATTTTCATGTTGAGCCCTAAAACATATTTGATACATATAATTGACCTCTTATAGCATAGGTAAAATTATATGTTTTTCTTTTTTTCTTCTTCTTTTGAAGGTTTCTTTGCATGATTTTTGAATAAGTAAATTATACTAGGCTCAAATCAAATTAAATACAATTAAATAAAACAGCCTATCAAAAGGATGATAATTATCATGGGTGGGAGGAGCTAGAATCTGCAGTGCAGGACCCCCACCTCATCCCTAAACAAAATAAAGGTTGAAAAGGACAAATATTTTTCAATTTTAAGACTCAGAAATAAACAGAAATATCGTAGTTAAATCGTTTATAATACTGGTTGACGCTAGTCCATCTACCAACCAAGTTTGGTTGAAAAATGACTTACTGTCGTGGAGTTATGTGTCATAAGGTTTGTGACAGACGATGAACGACATTTGGATCCCTAGGTCTTGCCTTCACCTATGGTGGGCGAGACAAAAAAAAGCAAAAAGACAGAATTCCGGCAATTGCCAGAAAACTGGCATCCCTGCTAAATATCAAACTTACTCTGTGTTATAAGCATCCACCCTTTCCTTGTCCTTCTCTTCCCTATTTTGCTGATACCAAGGTTTGACACTCTGTGATTCTACAGCACTCTGCCCAAGACCTACCAGTAACCCAATCTTCTTTTCATACGTTTCCTGCTCCTCTTTCTTATCAGCTTCATGGTCCTTGTTACTTTTATTGGTGTTCCCCTGTCAAGGAACAAATTCAGAATTCAATACTGAATATGGTATGCAACTCCACTAGAAACTATTATTCTTCAACCATTACAATCTAGAAAGAAATTTCAAGTTCATTTTTATGGATTTGTTTTCTCTTTTGTCCAACTTATTTGACTATGTGAAAATAGTTTTTTGAGAAACAATGTAGCTCTGAAATAGAATATATTCTGCTTTAGATTTGGCAAAAAGGAACATAATAACAAATATTTTGTGATAAAAGATCCTTACAAGTAGAGATTCATCATGACAGTCATCTTACCCTTGACTCTATTTCAGAGAAGAAGTTGATGTGAGTTCTCGGAATGAGTTGAGTTACTGTATGAGTTCCATCAGGCTTTGGCTGCGGTCCAAATACTTCCTGATCTAAATCATAGTGGGTATTGCCCAAATTCTTGTCTCTGGCTTTAATCCTTAGTTTTTCAGTTCTTGCCTCTTGCTCCTGAAAAAGATCATTCAAAGCAATGTAAACATACATGTAGATGATATAATATACCAATAAAAGTAAGTCAAATAATTTTTAATTATGTGTGCTAAAATTGTCATAATTATATTTACTAGTGCTAACATTAATTTTCAACTTAACAGAAAAAATTCATAATTAATATGAAAAGGCCTTCCTGCTATATATATTTTTAATTTAATAATCAGGTTTACGGATAATGCACTCATTCAGCCCCAATTTGTCTGAGAATGCAGCTTGAAGCTGTCTACCTCAACAACCTAAATGTTTTTAGGGAATGTCTCTGAATGTTATTGATGATGAATGCCTGAGACAAGAGCTAATATACAATACACACATTTAACTGGCTTATGACATGCGTCTAATTTAAAAATAAGTTTTACTTATTATAAATTTGGGTTTTTTTACATAGAAAGCAATACATGTAAGATGTCATTTTTTTCATCAACATATAGCTAGAATGGTTTAATATTTGCACATCCTAGAAGTTTAAATCTTGTTTAGGAAAGGGTAAAGTAATGTAATTTATAAAAAAGGTGTATTATTTCAAGCATCGCGATTGGCCAATATTCGTCACATGACATCCAACTTTTTTGGTGCACTGCACAGCAGTCATGACGAAAATCTTGCTTTAAAGAGCAGTATACCCCAGTTTCCCTTATCATCAATTCTCTTCTCCGAGTACTACAAACCCTATTGCCCTCAAGCATGAAATTTAAGTATAGAAACACCTGTTTCTTGACCTCGGTCCGAAGATAACACACCCCAGCATCAACAGTCACAGGAGGGGGCCACACACGATGGATTGCAATGTGTGTAGTTCTGGTGAGTGCATGGAGTTCCATGTATACACGCGTTGATAGAAACTTTTTTCTTCCTTTCTTTCTTTCTCTTCCTTCCTTCCTTTCTTTCTTTCTTTCTTCTACAGGCAGACAAGTCTTACAGGAGACCTCTCCAAGGTTCTTTAGATGTTCGGGAGAGATGTTATCTGTTATCTATTCCGGCGGCCTTTCCATCCTTGAGAAGTTTGATTGCCAAATCAATGTCCCGAGAGGTGAGCTGAAGACCATTGCGGATCCTTGACTCTTCGTCCTGACATGAATCACCTGAACAATCAAGTTGCTGCACCCTTGGGTCGCTGTCCAATAAAGGGCCAGAACCGGCAGATGACAGAGCCGTAAGAGCTGCCAGCCTTGAAGCATGTCTTCTCCCTCATAAGAATGATCATTGTATACAAGTTTGTCAGGACCAGGACAGGCGGAATCCGACCCTCGATTCATTTTCACAATGTGGTAGAAAAGCTTCTTGTTTGAAGAAGATGCTTCCTCAATTTCCTCCAAGAGGTTGTTTCTTATCTCCGCTCGGGACTGACGAAGAGCCTGTCTGAAGGTCTTTTGGCAGTAAGGTGCTCTTCTTTGGCTTGTTTTTCATTGTTTGGAGAGGAAATTAACCATGCCCATCTCGCATCTTTTGCAACGGCATAGACCCTGTTAACCTGAACACTCCATTCAGCTTTTCCCTTCTTGCTTCCAGAGGGGAAGGTGTGAGGTAATTCCTTGGATTGAGTCACCATGGCTTCTATGAGGGATGCCAGTAAGCATTCGGCTTCAATAGGGTGCATGTCCTTAACACTACTAATCGTTTGGAATAGTTCATATGAGACCTTTTCCATGGGCAATGTGTACAGATCGCGATTTGTGTTTTGGTCGAGACTGTGCCACTTTACCTTGAGTCTTTTAACATGATCATAGGATTGAAGACGAGATGGCTGGTCGCTAGTTTCAGCAACATCATAGGACCTGGAAGCGGTGACTAAGAGATGATCTGAGGTGTTAGTAGGATCTTTCTTGGCCACCTCAACCATGCTGTAACAATGAACCTCCATTGAGGGAACAAGAAATGAGTCAAGACACGACTTATGCCTACCATCGTCGCAGTGGAAGGTGTAATCTGAGGCACTGAAGTAGGCTGAGGTGAGACAGCAGAGATTTTCATGTGACATGAAATCCTTGAGGATGTGAAGTGTTGCTTTAGAGTTGGGGTGGATCAGATCAACGTTCAAATCGCCCAAAATTATCGGCGAAACTCCTCTTGTATTTTCTAATATTTGAGACAGAAGGGAAACACATACATGGTAGTCAGTCTGATTTACGGTTGAGACCCCACACGGAAGATAGCAGGCTATCGTGGTGAAATGCTTTCCCGAGTCTTTGAGCTTGGCATCAATTGCTAACATTCTAGACGAGGGGCACTTGATCTCTTTCAGGTCAGTAAATATTGATTTTCTAAAGAATAGAGCAACACCACCTTTACCTCTTCTGATGCGGATATTCAAAGGGCCATCCAGTTTCTCTGCGGGCTTGAAGGAGACGGTGTGCTGATCACTCACATAATCCAGGATGTGACAGTCTTGTTGTTGTAGCCAATTTTCTTGGATAGCTAGAACATCCAGACCAAGAAGTTGTTCTTTTAGGTAGGCCATGATTGTATTGAAGCCTCTCACATTCAGTGTCCCAAGTAAGAAAGATTTGGAGGTTGGTATAAAACGCTCCATAGAATTTGACAAGAGATTGTCAGTTTCAGATGGTAACTGCTCGTGGTCAAGGCAGCATGAGATACTTGTAGGGGTCTTGTTATGATGATCAATAACAGGGAATGGTTGAGTTAGTTGCTTGGTGCCTTGGATAGCTTTAGGAGATTCAGACTTGATCGTGTGCACTCTATCACCTGCTCGTGGAACATTCTGATTTCTGATGAGATCACTGGGTCTTGGTGAGCTTTGGGATAGGACAAGAGGTGAAGAGTAGCGCTGAGAGCATAATGGGCCCTTTCCAGTAGAGTTGTGTGAGTGAGCGTGGAGACACGGCCATGCCGAAAACCCAGAGGATGCTCAGCTTGAGATGGGATGGATGACAGTTTTTCTTCTTCCCGAGCAGAGTTTGAGGACGGAGGTGGCACAGCTTGAGATCCAGAGTGTGCAGAAATGTTCAATTTCTTAACAGATCCATCCTCATGCCGGCCAGCATGGGAGGAAGGGTACATGAACCAATCCTAGAGCTGTCACCATACTCATTTGGGGTGTATATGATGTCGTGCTCAAGTTTGGGTGGTATAAAACTCCTACCAGATGGGGATTTGGTACTAGAAGGAGTCTTCTGATTGGGAGAAGTACGTTTAAGTAGTTGAACATGTGTCTCATCAATAGTAGAGTGCGGATTCTGGTGCTGAGCATCTACAGAGGCTTTGGATGCGAGAGGAGAGGCCAGGTCGGTGGAGGGATAAGACTTAGAGTGCTGTTGGGACCCCAAGCCTGAGGAATAATTGGAAGTCTGTTCATGGTTATTCTTGTAGAGTTCCCCATGTGATCTTGATTGCTGAATCATACCCACTGAAGATGGAGGAACTGAGGAAGTGGAAGGTAAGGATTCGGTGAGGATAATAGAAGCCCCAGAGTTCACAATGGGGACACCTCTACAGGAAGTAGGCTTGGGAAGACCAGGATTTAGTCTGGTGTGGTTATTCAGGTTATCTGGCACGGATTCAGACCTCGAGATACGTCTGGGCAGAGTTGTAGAGCTGCTAGGATCCTTTGGTGTGCTGTCACATTGTCTGAGTGGCGAGGAAGGAAGGGATCTACAGGTTCTACCATTGTAAGAGGATTTGCTTGAATGGTTTGCATATGCCTTTTTGTTTGAACCATCTCTATTTTGTTTGAGGTAGCGAGTTGACTGACTGGAAGGAGTGGGCTTGGGTGAATCCCCCTTCTTTGCATGCGGGGCTCTCTTCTGAAAGGTAATGCTACCATGAGAACCCGAGGCAGCAGAGATTGATGTGTGTTCAGTCCTTTCCTTTGGAGAGGCAATATTATCCCTTCTGCTTGTACCTGTAGAAGCCGTGAGGTCTTCATCCAGATCACTTAGAATGCTGCAGGCGTTCTTAATTGCAACATGTCCACCAGTGCAGCTCTGACCAGAAGTCGTGTGGAGAGGTGAAGGAATAATATTGGGTTGAGGTATGTTGAGCCCATGAGTGGCAATACCATTTTGTAAACATATAGCATAGAGAAAGTCATTATCAGACAGAAGACCAACGCATTGCTGCTCAGTATCCTAATACTTCTGTTTCAAGTCAGTAATGGTCTTCTCCTTCTCCCGAATGATGTCTCTGTCCTCTGTTAGTCTGATTTTCAGGGACTCGTGTTCACGCTTAAGTTGCTCAAAACTGCAAACGATCTTTTCATGTTCCCCCAGGGTTGCAACACAAGTTCTCTTCTGTTCCTCATATTTTTCACTTGAGGTCTTCAATGCCTTTTCGAGCTTTGAGCATCGGGAGCAGGGAGAATGAGTAGCCTGATCAAGGGAGGGTAGAGGCATGGTTTGAGAGGTAGAGGAGGTCATCTGATGGAAGTAGATACAACTTCTGTTTGAGAAGAGACCGATATCGACCTGTATGGGCTGGAGCCAGGGATCCTAATCATTGAGGTTTGCGTTGCAGCTTCCAGTGAATTGCAGTTGCCGGGTCGAGTCTTGGCAGTTGCCACTGAATTATCCACCTGGTTAGCAGAATCCAAGAAGTCTGGACCAGAGGCAGAGGGACCTGAAGGATGTGTCGTCTGAGTTGGTTGCCAGCAGTGATTGCAGAAATAATTGTTGTCCTGCTTAGAAAAGTTATCAATTTCTTCGGGAGACAAAGAAGCACAATCAAAATGAGACCATTTCTCACAATGAGAGCACTGAATTGCATTGTCACAAGCATGTTTACCACAGAGGAGGCACAATATGGCTCTGTCTTTGGAGGAGCAGTTACAGGGACGGTTCCTAGGATCTGTTTGTATTGCACTGGCAGCACGGATAAGGTCATGAAATAGACATGACAGCTCAGATGCTTGGAAAAAGTTTGGATGTTCATGCTTCAGTCTGTGCCAGATCCATGGAAGTATGTCTACAAAATGGGAGAGATGTTTTCCGGTTATCAGAATTTCTCCAGTGGTACACTGCAGTTGTATTTCAAACTTTTTGGTTCTTCTTGGTTTACCAGACTTGATTCTGTTATGAAAGATTACGCCTATCTCGTCGAGGGCTTTGGCAGATTTAGATGATCCAATATTGGACCAAGAAGCAGCTAAGATAGAGCTGTATATCCTCTGATTGTCTTTGAGCAGAGATGTAATTGCTTCTTTGAAACCTGAGAGCACTCGAAGAGGTACAGTTGCTGTTATACGCTTTTCACCATTTCCAGCAGTTACTTCAACAATGAATAGGTTTGCTCTGGCATCAAGACTGTTTCTTTTAGTTTGATTAGGCATGATGATGGATGAACACGTTCGAAAGTGAGATGGAGTTCAACAGATTAATTTGTGGTTGAGGGTAATGTTGAGGCTCTTATAGATACATACATGAAGTAGCAGGTGTGAAAGAATTCTTAGGCGGACGGATGGCACAGATGCTTATGTGTAGTTGCAGTCAAAGTATTGGACGAATAAATCTTAACAAGGTGCAGTTTTGTACAAGAAACCCAATTGCAGAAACAAAGATTACACTTCAATATCAAGTTAGATCAGTAGCACAGATATAGTCTATATACACTGTAGATCTATGTTATAATTTGTAGTTCAGTGATAAGCATACAAGTTCGGGAGAGCATGTGACAGTATAAAGTAATATGTCTGTAGACTATACTAGTTCATGCAGCATATATCACATGTATGGAGGTAGACAATGGTGCTTCACTTCACAAAAACAGTCAAAAGAACCAAACTCAAAAGTCAGAACAGAGTTACCAACATCAATAGGTACAGTGTAACATACATGTGACGTATTAAGTAGACATTTGACGTCTCCACTTCACGGTAACAATAGCACAAACAGCAAGGACAGAGACAGAGTCGTGATCACAATGACAGATGATATAGCACACTTTGGTGAGGTTGGTACATGTATATGCTGGACATGCAGCAAAACATTAACAGTAAATGCAAAACTCCACAAATCATGCACATTTAATACATAGCAGATGCAAAACTCCACATTACATGCACTTTACACTACAGATCACAGATTTATACAGTACCAGCTCTAGACTAGATATTGTCTATCAATGTCTTCAAAGTTCAAGTTGAAGTTCAACTGAGCTTGCAGCAAAGCAGAACACACACAACTAGTGAGACCCGGTGTTGCTATGTAGAATGTGAGTAGAGCTGACACGGATATGCATAGGTGGGGCACAGTGTAGAGTCTGACAGAGTTTCCCGCGCTTCTTGGTAATTGAAAATAATGTGAACATCCGCAAAAATGAGGAAAAAAATGGAACCAAGATGGAGGCAAAATAAAGTAAAATAAAGTAATGAGCAAAGAAATTTGTATAATTTTGAAAAGAAAATGAAAATATGAGGAAAAAGCTCTATCAGATGGTACACCCTATCATCACCTGTAATTGCTTTCTCTTCATAATCTGGAAATGCCTCTAATACAAGTTTCTGAACAACTGCAGCATAAACTTCTAAGGGTTCCTCAGTTGCTCTGGGTCTAGCTGCTGCATTCGTCCTAAAAATGTCTAGGAAACCTTTATTGAGAGTCTTGATTTTGCTGCATCATAGTTATTTTTCACATCTGTGGGCATACCATCCCATAATGAGAATGCTGCACCACATAAACGGGTTGGAAGAAACACCTTCTTCAGGCCATAAGTCGACCCCGACGCATCTAAAGCGACTTCAAATCTCTTTACCCACTGTTGAAAATCAGCTTCACGTTCTCCTGTAAAAACTTCAGGGAGCTCCAGGTGAAACATCATGAAATAGTAACAGCGAGGAAGAATATAGGCGTAAATAAAAGTAAGTCTCACCAGAGTAGATGACAATCAGTGTGAAGACAAAATCCTATCTCTGCAGAAAATAAAATATTCCAGAGTAGAGAGATCCAATAAGTTTTCACAATGATGATGGAGTAAATCTACTAATCACTGTAAGTATCCAATGAAGTACACAGTCATGGAGTATCCAAGTGTCCAATGATGAACGAAGTAGAGTGATTCCACAAAGTATCCAAAGTGATGAAGGGAGGCAGCTACTAAAACATCCAAAATAACCACGATGAAGGGAGAAAATCATAAATGACCAGCAAGAAAACACTGTAGAACACTGTAGAACACCGCTGCTACCAGATGTAGGGTGGCTACTGGAGTTAGAGTTAGGGTTCACTACACAGGTGTTAACTAGTGTCATAAATTACACAGAGAAGTTTCTATTCAAGGCTAGGGTGGAACTACCCGAGAGCACATGGCCCACTTTATTTCTGCCTTCTTTCCAAAACTATAGTCATCCAATTAACATAAACATCAACCAATCAAAAGGTAGTGTGTCCTCTGGGTGGACACACTCTATCTATAATACGTGAAACATAGGATAAATCAGATAACTTATCAGGAAGTAGTGCATGAACATAAAAGAAATCAATAGCCAATCAGCAAGAAGTGTGTATAGTGTATCAATGTGTGTAACCAAACATACAGAGAATCAATGAATTGAAGCGTAATCCAGGTCAACTCCATGTCTAGCTAAACAAAGAAGTGAAATTTACAAAGACTGAGCAGATGAATTGAATTGCATTTAACATTCCAACTTGTTTATAGAAAGTTCTCTGACCTATATAATACTGAAATGAATCTAACCTGTACATGAAAGTTCTCTGACCTATGGAAATAAGGCTCTACAGCATAATCATTCCATTTAGTGCAGGGCTTCTCAATCCGCCCCCCCCCCCCCCGAGATTCTGCTGACTTTTTATTTGACATTTAAACTAAGTTTAGTGGAATCTTTTCTGTCTGTTCGATCTACTTTCTTATTAGATGACCAGCGCTGTTCTCACCATGTTTGGATCTACTTACAGGTGCGAAAAAGCATTTTCCACAATTAACATTTTAAAGAAGTACCTTGACAGGGGCCGCGGAATGGTTTTCAAAGTGGGTAGCTTGGGGCTGGCCATGCAAAAAATCACAATGGTATGGCCATTTTTACGTTTTTGCACGCTTCCACGGCTCCTGCTTGACCAGTGAACATTTGCACCAGTGCCTTCGTCTGCAATTACACCTTTTGTACCAAGGTTCAAAACAACTTGCTGCTGACAGACAGTGTCACTTTTTCTATTGAAAGTGATTAGGAGACTGACACCCTTATTAGAGACTATAACAGACATGCTCTATTATTCAATCTACTTGACTACAAAAATATTGATACGTCAAGACATTATCTGTCTCCCAATACCAGACCTGTATGTATAGGTATTTGATCTAGATTTCTTTTTAATAAAGTACTACAATTTTGTTATTAATATTGACTCTCACTGTATTTTTGAAATCTTTTCTGATTTTGCTGGCATTCCATAGGAAAATTATAAACTTGTTGGATCAAATGCTCCAAAAATAAGGGCCAGATTGCACAACAGAGCAACTAGGACCCTGACCACAAGGGTCTATGCACTTCGCGCACATTTTTTTTTCTAAGTATCTTCACCCTGGCCCTTTCAGGTTTACTTGGAGTCTCATCTGGCCCTTGAAAGAAAAAGTATGAGTACCCCTGATTTATTGCATATTCATGGCCACATGCTGCTCAGTAATATCATTTGCAAAATACATTTTAAAATTTTTGATATTCAAGAATTTTGGTATTTGTTTCAGATTTTGATGAAATTTTCAGCAATTTGCTCATCTAATTTTAATCAATTTATTCATATATTGTTGTGTGGGTCCGGAATACCCCTTTAATTCGGTCGAGGCCTATTTTAAATTAGTTGGTATAGGAAAGGGAGACAAGTTTTAAAGGGAGAAATTATTCACTAACATCGTCACTATTGGTGCCCTTGGCACTGTTAGGAGATAGCAATTTATTGTATTAACATTAGCGCCACTGTTAGCTTCTGCTGGGCCTTTTATTGTTAGATTATTAGGAATTCGGCTAAGCTTCTGTGAGTTTATCGATAACCAGTCCATAGGCCTCCATTTAGTGCTCTGTTAGCGAAAAAAATGCATCCAGGCGGTGGTGATTAGATGAAATGATGACTGGACCAAATGGTTGTTACACGAAATGTTGATGAACGGAATGGCATTAGACCATGTGATGAGAGGACGAATTGGCAATATACTGCTATTACAGCCTAAAAAATATTCACTACATGCCTTACAATGTACATGTACAGTACTTTGTGTGTAACAACAAGGGAGACCTCATTCCACAAGCACTACTTTTGTAGGTCTCTTAACCTTTTTTTTGGTAATATTTCACATTAAACTTTCTTGGCATTTTATTGGCATGTAATGATTGTAATGGAAAATATAAAAGAAACATAAGTAAGGTGGTTCACAAACCATGAGTCTCACCTGATTTCTAAATCAATTAAAATGGCAATATGATTTTTTACCCCTAGATGACCTTTGAGTTTATCATTCTCATGAACATGCATGTGATAATACCCAAGGATCACACAATTGATACGGAAATAAAGAAATGAGAGTAAGTTGAACAAAACTTGACTTTTTGGCCCCTAGATGACCTTTGGCGCATTATCCTTGAAAATACATATGTAGTACCAAAGGATCATTTGTACCAAGTGTAAACACAATTGATGCTGAAATAAAGACATAAGAGCAAGTTCAACACAAACTTTATCTTTTGAACATTAGATGACCTTTGACCCCATCATCCTCAACAACACACATAATACCCAAGGATCCTTTGACCCAATTGTGATCAAAATTGATGCAGAAAGAAGAAATGAGAGCAAGTTAAACAGAAACTTAAAAAAAAACGGATGGACATGACCTCATATCATTTGACCTTTCAACCCCTGAATAACTTTGACCTCATCATAATCATGGACACACATGTGGTATTACCCATTTACCCAAGGATCATATGTACCAAGTATGAATATAATTGATGCAGAAATAAAGTTATGAGAGCAAGTTGAAGATAAACTAACATTTTTTGGAACGGACCAACAAACTTACACTAAACAGACCAGCTGGATTATTGATCACTATGGCCCGAATTCACAAGGTGGTTTAATTAAAACCATCAGTTGAACCCATGGTTCATGCAAATTTCCTGTATAAATTACGCTTGTTTACCACGTACATTAAAAAATGTGCAATGCCGATGCAAGCTTTTGTCACAGTAGGTCAAACCGCCGCCTGCTGCCATGGTTAAAAACACTATTTTATTCATGAGTCCACTGTTTGAAGAAAGGACTCATTAATTCAAAACAGTGAACTCATGATTAAAAATGTGTGGATAACCACAGTAACAGGCGTCAATTAAGCGCACTGTAACAAAAGTGTCCATCAGCATTGGACATTGTTTAATATACTCTGTAAATTAGCGTAATTTATAAATAGGAAATCTGCATAACCAATGGGTTCAATTGATGGTTTTAAAAACCTTTGTGAATTCGGGCCTAGGACTTTGCTGGAATTCGTTCAGGTGAGATAATAAACAAACTGACCTACATGTAAACTGTAGGATTTAAGAACATTCTAGCTCATATTAGATAAGCACAAGTATGTAGTGATTTAATCCATAGATTACTTACAGCCAAAGCAATCCTGGCTTCTTTCTCTCTCTCTTCCTCTGCTGCTCGAGCTTCATCCCTCTTGACTCTTGCAATATTATCTCTGGTTCGAACATGCCAACTGGTCAAACAAATAAAGTGCACAGGAGATATGAAATATATGTACATGATAATATGAATAATTGTGCTGCAAACTTCAATATTCAACCTTCAGGGATAATTTACTGTGGAAGAGGGGGTTCTTTCTCTTTTACACACAATAAAATGTATGAATCAGGATGGTGTTAAAATCTGCAGTTTTTCACTTGAAAATCAGTCAATATTCAGAAATCTCTCTGACAATCAAGGAGACTTGGCAGCCCTGGAAATGACAAAAAAATTTTTTTACTCTTTTCCTTGTAAATCTAAACAATCATTTTCTTTTCACCTGATTGTACTGTAAATTATGTATATGTATTTCACTTTCAGTCAGGGTGCCACTTAAGAATCTATTCATAAAATTACTATAATGTAACCTTCAAGAAAAGATTTGGAACCAAAAGATGCATACATTACATCAAGAAGTCAAAAGTATTCATATACATTTTTAAAGATAAATTCCAGTATTGGTAATGATCTCAAAATGACTTTTTACAGAATCTAATATAATACCACCCAAGTGTCTGTTTGTATGAATAAAAAATATGTGCCAAAGGATTCTGGAAGAAATTATGTAATTGCTGAGAAATAAGCAAAATAAGCGCGGATTCTGTCACTTCCGTCGGGTCTTTATTCCAACAATAATAATACACTGTCCCACGTGTGCCTATCTGTGTTGGTGATCTTCAGCGTGAACATTTTTTAGCGTAGATTTCAATATTTCACAAAGCTCACTGTACCAGATCTAGATCCTCCATGATATACTGACAATTAAGCCGGGTTTTACAGACTTTCTCATGGAATCAGTGTTTACTGCAACTACTGGTATTTCTCTTTAAATGTATCTGGCCTGTTCTCATGCTAATACCACAATATTACAGTAATATTACACATCAATAAACATTTTCTAAAGTCCTAAACTCCATAATACAGCAGTATTATGGCAAAATGAACATACATGGTTAGTCAGAATGCTGCATTATATGCAGAGCTCTGTTAATACTTAAAATTTCCCCAAAAATGCAAAAACATCTTTCATCTCAGGCCTGTTTCATCTACATCACAAAGAAAATGTGTATATTTATCTGCAAAACACCCGACATTATTTTGCAGTACATGATCATCGTACATGAACACGCTATGAGTTTTTACAATATCAGTCTTTACCCACAAGATTACGTTAAAAGGAAGAAAACAGACCATTCGTAAATTTACTGACCCCTGTTCACAATCAATACTGAAAGGATTGCATCATATACAATATAAACAAAAAAATTTGTTTCTCACCCGTGCACTCATTACAAACCTTATTTCCCTATTGTGAATAGACTGGATGTGGATGTTTGGGGGTTTTTATGGGGGAATAACTTACAATCATAGTTAAATTGTAGTGAATGTGTAAATATCTGAAGAATCGAGGGAGTGGAAAATCAAAATTTAAAAAAAAAATTTGCAGGCAAGACAAAAGTTATTACTATTTAACAAGGGTTAGCCCCGTGATTCTTGATTTTGCCATGTGCCTGGCTCTGCTGCTTTGCGGCAGAGCTCAATATATCATGAATCAAATGTTAGATGTGACTTAGGCAGTCAACCAGAGCTGTATGCAAAGTCTATACATTTCTATGTCTATACATTTCCAGAATGATCAACATTTAATTCCAGAACATTCTCAACCCCCTCCCCCTTCCATCTCTGAGTCTTATGTTGAGTAGACAGGTTTATGAGAAGGGTGGTCGACCTAGGCAAGCAGGTAGTCGCTGGACAGTGTTTCCATTTGAGTCAACATAGTTTGTTGTGGAATAAAATTAGTTCAGTCTCAGTATAAGCTCATGGTCAGAAAGTCTATGGAATGTCAGTGTAGGATAGTGTACTGTTCAGACTGAGATATGTGTACAGTTTAACTTAGTCTTGTATGGCAGAACAAAAATAGGGAAACACTACGTGGTCAGTATTAGGGTGTGTTTACATCATAATTTTCATCGCGCAGGAAAGCAAGGTCAATTTTTTCAAGTTTTGCTTTCTGAGTGTTGTTATGGTCAACTACTATTTTCAGTTCGAACAATTTCCGATCTTTTACTAATTGCATGGAGTTACGTGACATATAGAGGGGGGAGGGGGGGGACTGGGAGAGTTTATTCAGCTGATCGGGTACAGAAGGTTTGATGGTCCCATCTTATTAGCATGATATCAGTGGTCACGAAAATGTGTTGTTGCCAGGTCATATATCTTGTTCGCGGCCCAGAGGAGCTCATTTTTATTGGCCATCTTGAATTTTTCATAAAAATCAATTATTTTCATATTTTTGTACAGACAAAATGAAAATATTAAATAAATACGCATTTCACAATGATTTATATAGTAGAAATTGATTGCAATCGAGTTCTGGACAGTCCGGTTAATATTTTTGGAAAAATGTGAGAAATTATACCCAAATATACATGTTTTTGAAAAAAAAAATTGCATGCAATCCGCTTTTATTGTCTTAAACCACTCAGAGACATAAGAGAAGCCTTTCCTCTCTAGGTTACATAATTATAACGAAGTGCTGGCATATCGAAGCCTACCCACTAGTGGGTTGACAAAAGTCACCCACCCCTTTTCCATATTTTACCTATTTATTGGAAAATATGCCATATTTTGCCCCCATTGAAGCAA
Source organism: Lytechinus variegatus (assembly GCF_018143015.1). NCBI lineage: Eukaryota > Metazoa > Echinodermata > Echinoidea > Temnopleuroida > Toxopneustidae > Lytechinus > Lytechinus variegatus. The sequence continues at coordinate 40,416,687 of NC_054741.1, read as the reverse complement.
AACAAATTATTACTGCTATGTGATATTTAAGGCACTTTTTCTTTACAGCCACTTGATGCGAGCAGAAAAATTCAAGATTTAGACCTAAAAACTGGACATTACGAAAAGGATGAGGAATATATTAATAATGCCAGCACAAAGCACGCACATGTTTCAGATTTAATCCTAGAATCTAGGCATTCTAAATACATCTTTTATCATGACAAGTGGAATGCCTCTGGCGGTCTCACCTGCATCACACAATTCGATGTAGCAGCAGTGCTGACTTTGAAAACTACATGTACATGTACTATCAAATAATTATTCACAAAAAAACACCATTCATTTAATGATACAATACTACGTTCATTGACATTTGACCTTGATCATGTGACCTAAAACTTGTCAGTGAAACTTGATTATCCCTATAGCCACATTTTATACACTATAACTATAAACTTTAAAAGTTTTGACAGCAATCTAATAATTACCTCTAAAATGGCCAAAATTCAATGACCTTATATAACCTTTGACTTTGGTCATGTGACCGGAAACTCACATGAAATGTTCAAAGATACTTGATTAGTCTTATGTCCATGTTTCATAAATCAGATCCATAACCTTTCAAAATTATGATGGTAATTCAACAGATACCCCCCAACATGGCCAAAGTTCATTGACCTTTGACCTTAGTCATGTGAACTGAATTTCGCACAGGATGTTCAGTGATACTCGATTACTCCTATGTCCACGTTTTATGAACTAGACCAATAAACTTTCAAAGTTATGATTAAAGTCAACAAATACCCCCAACTTGGCCACAGTTCATTGACCTTACATGACCTTTGACCTTGATCAAAACTTGCACAGGATGTTTAGTAATACTTGATTACTTTTATGTCCAAGTTTCATGAATCAGATCCGTAAACTTTCAAGGTTATGATGATAATTCACTAGATACCCCCAATTAGGGCAAAGTTCATTGACCCTAAATGACGTTTGACCGTGGTCATGTGACGTGAAACTCAAGAAGGATGTTCAGTAATACTTGATTAACCTTATGTCCAAGTTTCATGAACTAGGTCTATATATTTTCTAAGTTATGATGACATTTTAACCTTAGGTTAAGATTTTGATGTTGATTCCCCCAACATGGTCTAGGTTCATTGACCCTAAAAAAAAATCGAGATTTAGACCTAAACAAGTGGAATGCCTCTGGCCGTCTCACCTGCATCACGCGGTTCAATATAGCAGCAGTGCTGACTTTGAATACTACTCTAACTCGCACAAGATGTTCAGTGATACATGGTTACTCTTATGTCCACTTTTTATGAACTATACCAATAAACTTACAGAGATATGATGGTTATTCAACAAAAACCCCAACATGGCCAAAGTTCATTGACCTTACATGACCTTTGACCTTGATCATGTGACCTGAAACTCAAACAGGATGTTCAGTGATACTTGACTACTCTTATGTACAAGTTTCATGAATCAGATCCATAAACTTTCAAAGTTTTGATGGTAATTCTACAGATACACCCAATTCGGCCAAAGTTCATTGACCTTTGACCTTGGTCATGTGACCTGAAATGCGCACAGGATGTTCAGTGATATTTGATTACTCATATGTCCAAGTTTAATGAACTAGACTAATAAACTTTCAAAGTTATGATGGTAATTCAACAGATACCCCCGATTCGGCCAAAGTTCATTGACCCTAAATGACCTTTGACCTTAATCATGAGACCTGAAACTTGCACAAAATATTCAGTGATGCTTGATTACTATTATGTCCAAGTTTCATGAATCAGATCCATAAACTTTCAAAGTTATGATGGGAATTCAACAGATATCCCCAATTCGGCCAAAGTTCATTGACCCTAAATGACCTTTGACCTTGGTCATGTGATGTGAAACTCATGCAGGATGTTCAGTGATATTTGATTAACCTTATGTCCAAGTTTCATGAACTAGGTCCATATATTTTCTAAGTTATGATGACATTTCAAAAACTTAACCACAGGTTAAGATTTCAATGTTGATTCCTCCAACATGGTCTAAGTTCATTGACCCTAAATGACCTTTGACCTTGGTCATGTGACATGAAACTTTAATAGGATGTTCAGTAATACTTGATTAACCTTATGGCCAAGTTTCATGAACTAGGTCCATATACTTTCTAAGTTATGATGTCATTTCAAAAACTTAACCTCAGGTTAAGATTTGATGTTGACACAGCCGCCGTCGCCGCCGCCGTCGGAAAAGCGGCGCCTATAGTCTCACTCTGCTTCGCAGGTGAGACAAAAATGGGACACTCTATTCATGTTTTGTTTTATAATGAAAAGGATGAGTAATAGGGTTCCTCCTACATTAAAAATGCAAGCACAAAGCGCTAACATAATTTTGTTTTTCTGAAACTGGATAATGATTGAAATACTAACAAGTTGAGTATCTGGATAAACATGCGCGCGCGTGTTTCCGATTTAGGCCTACAATCTAGGCATTCTGAATATATATTTTAACATGAAAATCAAAGCGAGCACGAAGCGTGACCTTAAAATATTTGACATTCCGACCTGAAAAAAGGATAGATTTCAGATCAAGTACTTTGTGAGGTGGATTTGGATCGCACTTAATAAAGAGCTGATAGATTTGACAAAGGACCGGACATGAAAGTGATGAATATTTTTCCTATTCTTCTTGCTAAGCGCGAGATGAAACAAAATGGACAATTTAACCATTAAAATTAATATATGATCTATTAATGCCTAACGACTCACCAATTCGAGCATGTGCGCTCAATGCTAGCTGATAATATTTTACAATCAGACCTTAAAAGTTATATTTTGAGAAATTTATGGAATAGGGCCTTCACGAAGAGTATAGGTAGTTCACAAATGAAATAACGCTAGGGCACAGCGTGAGCTAAAAATGTTGATACTCAGATCATAAAACAAATATTTTACAAAGCACTTTTTTATTGACTCGCGATACCTCGGTCACATTTTTTCTAAGGCGAGTAGAAAACAGTTGTATTAAATATTTTTTTTGTGTGTCAGCTAAATATTGGTGGTTTCAATAAAAAAGAATGAAATGGCTGTTTCAACTCTCCGCACGGCCGCCGTAGAGCAAATGTGACCGAGGTATAAATCAAAAAGAATAATGAAAGTTCAATGTCCTAGCTGACCGTAGAGTATGTTTTGTATTTTGACTGCAAAGCTTGAAATGTCAAGCTGATATATATCAGCTATTGAGCAATATGTACTCATCGAAAATGAGCAATGCGAGTGCGAGGCGCGAGCGAAAATTTCAGTTTTGCATATGTTTTTTTTAAATCATCAAAGTCTCCCCTCCCTAATTTTATTCACTTTTCTCCCTCCCTTTCCCCTCTTCCTTTTTCCCTCTCTTTTCCTTCTGTTTCTTCTTCCCTTCTCCATTTTTGGTCTTTAATCTACAAACAGGGGGGGGGGGGTGACCGGGCCCCCTGGATCCTTCTTTGGTAGCGACGGTGAAAGCATTTGAATTATTCACCTCACAGTGCATGTTAAACGGGGAAAATAGGAAATGGCTAAATTTTGAAAATCATTAATGTGGAGCCCTATTCAAGTTTAGTTTCATCTATACACCTTGACAGGGGCTGATCCAGGATTTTCCAAAGTGGGGGCATTCAATACAAAAAATAAACAAGACCTAGTGTACTAGACCCCCCCCCCCTTTAATAGGTGAAATTTTGCTAGGAAAAAAATCATTCCATACACAAAATTCCTGGGAAAAGTTGAAAAATAAGGCACTTGAGAATGAACGACAAAATCCACTAACAAATATTTGATATATTACGGGAGGGGGCACCTTTATTTTTCTCCCCTTTCCTTATTCCTCATCCATTCCATAGGCAGATCCAGGTGCCGGACCCAATTATGGGCGGTGGCACCCCCTCCTACTGGCGGTGCGAAAAATAAAAAGAAAGGTTAGATCGTGCTGTTTTGTTAAAGAAAAAAAATCGGTTTTTAACGGCGCCTATCGGGGAGAAAAATTGTAGCCCCCCCCCATTAGCAAAATTTTGATCTACACTGGGTATTTGTCTGTCGTACCTCCCAGTAAATGAAACAAAAAAATCAACAAATCACTGTTGCACGTGCGAGTCTTTATTTTTTAAATATTTTTGTTTATTAATAGTGGAGGTTCGCATCCCGAGAATGTGAAATGAAAAAAAAGAAAAAAATGCACTGAATAGGAAACACTAAACGTCCTTTTCAATTCCAATTAACTCAAAGTCATTCAAATAAAAAAAAATAAGCATCATTTTTGATACCTTAACTTGTTCATCACGAATACAATGAAGCCGATAATTATTTGCATTGTTTTCGATTAATCTTTATATCATTAATTCACTTTAAATAAAATTCATACATAAACAGGAAAATATCACAGAAAATAATATAAAAAATTAATTGCAGTTGTATAAAACATCAGAGAAAATAACATGACAGATAAATTCTATCTCGACAGGCACACTGTTCATTCGATCATAAAACAGTCGCGCTGTTTCACTCTTTGTATACGCACAACTCTATCAGTATTGTTTCATCTTCATATGTCCTCAATGGCAAGGACACCAGCATAATTCATTCACTTCAAATAAAATTCATCCATGCATATACAGGAAAATATCAAAGAAGATAATATAACAAATCAATTGAAGTTGCATAAAACATGAAAGAAAATAACATGGCAGATGAATTTTATCTCGACAGGCACACTATTTCATTGATCATGAAACCAGGGTTGGCATATTTCCCGCTTCGGAGGCTTATTTCCCGGATGTTGGGAAATAAGCGGTATTTACCGCTTTTTTCCGGTATTTACCACTTTTCACCGGGAAATACCGAGAAATATAATTTTCCACTCACTTTTCTATAGGGATTGTCAAATTTTTAACATAAAAACAAAGGTGGTGAGTATGGTTGCTCTGGTGTGTACCATTTGTGTGAGTGAGTGAGTGTGTGTTTGTTTGTTTGTTTATGTTTGTGTTTGGGTGTTATCTATGTCTGTTATCATGAAATGCTGGAAAAAATACAATAAAATTCTAAAAAGATCCAAAATATACATCTAATTTAGATATGATGTTCGTAAGTTTTTTGCCTAGTTATTGACTCTATTCAGATCAGTTAAATCTGTCATTTGTTTTCCTTTTTTGGAGAAAACATATTTATTGTCAATTTCAAATAGAACTCAGGTAACTACATTCACTGTATATCTCATTTTAGGGGGAGAGATTGGTAAAGCTCATTTTCCGGGGAGGGGGGCATTTTTTATCTTTTCGTCAGAGAGTCACAGTTGCAATGTGTGAAAAATTGTGTAGACTCAATGTTATTCAACTTAATAGCCACTTTAAGTATGGGATTTTTTTGGGCCCCACCTTTAGAAAAAGGTGTAAATTCCCCCAAATGACAATGAAATACATAAATATTATAATAAACATTAAGGACCCCATTTTCATTGTCATATCTTCAATTTCTCTGTCATCCTCATTGATGTCACTATACTCTGCTATATCCTTATTAGTCATACATGTTTATGGAGGATATCCTTGTCTCAATGTGCACCAGACGTTCTTTTGAAATTTTGTTGATCTCACTATGATTGATTAAAAAGAGAAGCTATTGTAAAGGGAAACAATAGAGCATGCTCCAAGATTGATTTGTTTACAAGAGCTTTCAATCAATATGAATATGACAAACTGTACAAGTTATTTATTTTACATTTCCCATGAAACATTCAGTAGCTTAAGTATGTCAATTATGTTGTTATTGTATTTATTAAAGGAAACAACTTTTAACACCTATTTCCACTTTTGTGTTGTATAAGTTATGCTTTTTAATTTTGCTTTGTTTGTTAAACTTCTTGTAAAAGTTACATTAAAAGAATTGCAACATTAAAAATTGCATAATCCGAGTTGGGTAATTATTTAGGCTACAATAAGATCTTTTTCTTAAAGCAATATCAAAATTAAAAACCAGCAACCATTAGACTATTACACACTGATACATGTACACACTATTACTCCTTACATACAGTATAATACTGAGCTTTATTTCACACTTTAAAACAAAAATCATATTGTAATGAGATATTGCAATGGCATGTAAAAAGTTAAACCCAGGGAGAAATATTTGTTTATGTTTTAATACGATTATTCAATTTCCAGGAACATAATTTGAGTTTGTGTACGTATGTGTGGACTTAGATCCTATCACTTGTTCACTGCAACCATCTTGTCTGCGGGGAATATACAGGTAGGACTATGGTATGCCAATGCTGGACTTAGATCCTATCACTTGTTCACTGCAACCATCCTGCCTGTGGGGAATCTATAGGTAGGACTATGGTATGCCAATGCTGTACATAGCACACACTTTTTAAAAATCATTAATATATCACTTTTGTGACCAAAATTACTAATTTCCATATGGTTGCAATTTATTTTTCATTAGTAACTTGGGAATAATTTTTGTATTCACCAGAGCGCTCAAAAACTTGAACTTTTGGCATATTTTGTGTACGCCCTCTATTGGTGGAAAGTAATATGGCAAAAAAAATTATTTTTCAATTAAGAAAAAATAATTCAAAGAATCAAATTTACATATGAGCCAAGTTATATGATGAACAGCTGTATTGGAAACTGATAGTGTGAAAAAAATCAAGCATTTGTCCCATAAAAAAGAGAAAATAAGCCAAAATTGCCACCCTTATTTTGCCACACATGGAGATATAACTGAGAACAAGGTTATATCATAACCTTGTTCATTGAATGAGTGGATCCTACATGTGTGTTTGGGTATGTACATGTATGCAGTATGGATTTTATCTGTTTGTATGTTTCTACTATGAGTTATGTGATTCTAATTATTTCAGAACACTATTTTCATTTGCTGAGGTTAAAAACCTTAGTGGATCCCTTAAAAACCTTTAGTGGATCCCCCTCATTTCCATATCCATTTATGCTCTATATTATACTGTGTTTTTTTTTTTACGAAGTAAGAATGCCCTTCTGTAAAATTGTATTTGATTTATATTGTTTTATATTACTTTGTATTATGTTTTGAATGGAAATGAAATAAAAGAATTGAATTGAAATTGAATTGAATTGAAAAAACAACTAAAATTGTTGAAAAAAAAGAATTATAAATCATATTTCCTGTTTTTTACATATTTACCGGTATTTACCGGTATTTACCACCGGTACTTACCGCTACCGGTATTTACCGCCCAACCCTGCATGAAACGATCGCGCTGTTTCACTCATTGTTCACGCACAACTCTATCTGAATTGTTTCATCTGTCCTCAGTGCGGCAAACACTAGCAGTGATGATAAGTGCACAAGTTGCAGTTGAACGTGCGCGGAGAATGGACGAAAACGCGCGTCGTGGTCTAGAGCGGTCATGTTTTTTTTAATGCTCCTTTTTACTGAAAAAAATCTGTTTTATTTAATGTTTTATCAAGCTGTAAATAAAACAAAATTTGTACCGTCGAACTTCGTAGTTGATATATTTCAACTTGTATAGTTTTGGAAGAAATTATAGATCTGCAAAAACAGGATTTAAATGGATTGTGCATCCTGCCGGTTAGACGTGGAATAACTGGATTTACATCAACTCGCACCGACGCTGCCTACGCTGGAGTTCCGGGGATCGCGAACGAGAGCTCCCGTTGGTACCGGCTCCGCTTACAACTTTGTTTCCGGTGCTTTTCGACGCCATTTTGTTTCGACGTGACTCACTCTTTTTTTTTATGGATTTTTAATTAAAACCTATGCCCTTGGCATAACATGAAGAGAGCAGCTTAAGACTTAGAGTTTTGGATCTTTTCCAACTTCGATTACATGCCATCTTCTCGCCATCATCTTGTTGACATAGCTGCCTTTAAAGTCACAAGATCTACTGATTGTGGAGACTGTTTTTATCTTTTTAACTCGTACATGTATTTGAAATAGGATTTTAATAATTGTCTTGCCGTGTTCAACCTGTGAAGTTTTTATTATTGTGTCACTGCTCTGCCTCGCTCTTGCTTAAATTTTTGGCTGCACATCACAAGAGCTGGGTCGTGTGGTCCAGTGGTTAGAGCATTGGACTCATAATCGCAAGGTTGTGAGTTCGAATCCCAACTCTGCCATTGTCTCCACTTTGATAAAAAGGCCCAAGAGTGATATCTGTCGTCTATTACGTCAGCCACTATGACTGATTAACCTAGACGTAAAATGTTTCCTAAGTAATTGGTTATATACCAGCCTGGCGTTTACCAGCAAAAAATGCTGTCCTGCTGAGTTCCTGCGGGAGTTACCATAAACAGAAACAGATTTCATATCTTCTTCTGAACTGTTTCCTAGTAATTACAATGTTTATAGGAAAGATAGGAATTATTTTGGTGGTGGGGTAGCAGTTGCAGTCTCTGATATATTCGCTAGCTTACCTCGACCCGATCTTGACACGGAAGCCGAGATAATCTGGACTCAGATATTATTGACGTCAGGTAAAACTTTTATTGTAGGATGTTATTATCGCCCCCCTGATAGCCCAGTAGCGGCTTGGAAATTCCTTGAGGACTCTTTAGATAAAATACCACAGGAAACTAGAGGTACACCTCTTTTAGTTTTGTCCAGGGATTTTAACGCTAAATCCATCAATTGGGGAAATGGTACTCAGACCTCCAGTTCGAGTGAGAGGCACCTTTTACATAGCATTTCTTGACACAACATGTATTGGAACCGACTCGTACCACTGAAACTACTGCTAACATCCTGGACCTGTTGTTCTCTTCGATACCCAGCAGTATACAAGCGGTCAAGGTGCTCCCTGGAATTGGTGATTGTGATATGGTTGTTTGCTCTATTAAAACCAGACCCAAGCAACGTCCAAGGCCACGTCGTAAGATTTACTGCTATGGCAAGGCAGACTTCATGAAAATACGCGATGGTATGAATAATTTTTCCCAAGAATATTTTCATAGCAAAACTGAATCAAGGTCGGTAAACGAAATTTGGACTAAATTGAAGAACAGTTTAGAGGAAATGAAAGAATCCTTTGTTCCATCAAAGATGTCGTCAAATAAGGACACTATACCGTGGAACAATTACAAGGCCAAACGTCTTATTAAGGCCAGGAATCGAAAACATAAAAAGGCTAAGAAAACGGGTGATATTGCATCGTGGAATCAATTTAGGGACGCTAGGAAAGCAGTAAAGGTAGAACTTAGGAAAGCACATCGTCGTTTCATACAGAACATAGTGGAGAATCTACATGAAAATCCTCGGGGCTTATGGAAATATATCAGAAGTAAGAATATGGAAAACCATGGTGTACCAACCCTTAGAAACCAAGGTGTCAATTTTGTTCTAGATAAAGACAAAGCGCTGGTCCTTGCTGATCATTTTAGGTCTGTGTTCACTCAGGAAAACATGGATCAGATTCCTCTTTCACCTTCTGATCTTCCATCTGTAGATGATGTTGTTATCACTGTTAATGGGGTACTTAAGCTGTTAAAGTCAGTAAATGTCAACAAAGCATGTGGTCCCGACGGGATAGGCCCAAGGATGCTCAAGGAAACAGCTAAAGAAATAGCACCAGTACTGTGTGACCTTTTTCAACTATCTTTAGACAGTGGGGATCTACCAGAAGATTGGCTTTCAGCCAACATCACTGCACTGTTCAAGAAAGGTGACAAAGCCATACCATCCAATTATAGACCGGTCTCCTTCACAGCAACGTGTAGCAAGCTTTTGGATCATATAGTCCACTCTCATATAAGCCGCCATCTAGAACGTCATAACATACTTACACCCAAGCAACATGGTTTTAGGAAGCATCATTCCTGCACCTCTCAGCTGATACTTGCCTCTCACGACTGGGCTAAGTCTATAGATGCTGGTTATCAAGTGGACATTGCAAATGCAATATTTGATTTTTTGAAAGCATTCGACACTGTTCCCCATGAGAGGTTAGCAGCAAAATTACACATGGTTGGAATCCGTGGGATATTACTCAATTGGATCATTAATTTTCTCACAAAACAGAGACAAAGGGTTGTCATCAATGGTGCAAGTTCGGACTGGGACCGAGTGGAGTCCGGCTTGCCGCAAGGGACGGTCCTCAGCCCCCTACTGTTCCTACTCTATGTCAACGATATAACCGACAATCTACAGTCTGAAATTCGACTATTCGCAGATGATTGTATTGTATATAACATCATCAAAGGTCCGTCCGATTGTGAGAAACTACACAAGGACATTCATCAGCTTGAACTGTGGGGTGAGAAGTGGCAGATGAAATTTAACACCAAGAAATGTTTCATCATGAAAATGACCAATAAAAGGAAGACGCTGAACTTTCCATACATACTTCATAACCAGAATTTGACTCCAGTTGAACATCACCAATACCTCGGGTTTTCTTGACGAACAAGTACAGATGGGACTTCCAGTTTGATCACATTACCAAGAAGGCAAATCGGGTGCTTGGAATGCTGAGACGCAATCTTCGAGGTTGCTCAAGAGAGATCAAGAGCACAGCCTACCTCGCACTAGTTAGACCTCATCTGGAATACGCAGCCAGTGTTTATGACCCCTACGAGACCAAATACATCAACCAATTGGAAATGGTGCAACGTCGTGCAGCCAGGTTTGTCTGCAACGATTATGGCCAACGCTCAAGCGTTTCTGACATGGTGAGAGATCTTGACTGGGGCCTGCTTGAACACAGGCGTGAGGCTGCGAGACTCGTCCTCATGAAGCAGATACAGTGTGGTCAATCGGCCATCCCAAAGTCCCTAGCACCCCTGTACTGTAACCAGGTCTCGGAGATCGACAATCAGCAATAGCCAACAGCTCAAACAAAACTATTGCAGGACTGACTTCTTCAAATTATCTTATTTCCCTCGTACGTGCAAAGACTGGAATAAACTGCCTGATGATATCAAGTTGGGATCAATAGACACTTTCAGATCCCATACTTTGAAACACCTAAAAAAACGTACGCTCTAGACCATGACCACGTATTTTAGTTCCGTGTCTTTATATGGACTAGCAAGTCTGTCGGCACGTATCGAAGAAGAAGAATGAATTAAATTCGGTGGCTGAGTAAAGTCTACAAGTCACCAACGAACTTCACGATAGACCACGCCTACTTGCCAAGGTAACCAACGTTGATTGACGGCCCATTTAGTTTTTTGATTAGTATGAAAAAGTACAGGCATGTATAAACTTCATTTTAGTTTGAATTCATTAAAAAAACACATTTTTCTTCTAATATAGATGTTTCAAACATATTCCATGTGGAAAACATAATTTTTAAAACATTTATTGCTATATTTTTATCATGAAAAAAGGATTTCCTACACAACAGTCAGTATGATATGTGGGGGCACGTGATCTGTCGTTTAAGCCATAAAGTATATTTTTTTTTATTTTCTTGTGAGCCTACTCAAAGGATTTTTGTTTATTTTTTATGAATTTCCAGACCAAGTTCTAGAGCGCCATCTCGAGCTTGCAATAACGCATGCGATCGCACGCATTTTTCTCCATAGCGAATATACTCGGCGATACCCTGTTGATTTCTCGTGGATTTAACCTCCAAACGTCACTTTCGATACCGCATGAAGGTAGGACACTTCATCCCACATTAGTCAATTTTAATGTAGAAAACACAGGGCCTAAAATTTGTAACTAAGATGAACTAATTTGCTGAGGAAAAGCATTTCAATGCTCTTTTTTGCCTTCGAGAACAGACGATGGGTGGCAATGCGCATGGTCTACACACTTGCAATTGGCTTTTCATTAGCCCATAGGCTTTTTGCTCAGTGGATCGGCCGACCTTTTGGTAACCCTACTGACAGTGTAAGAAAATCAAGCATTTGTCCCATAGAAAAAGAGAAATAAATAAGCCAAAATTGCCACCCTTATTTTGCCACACATGGAGATGTAACTGAGAACAAGGTTAGGCCCTATATCATAACCTTGTTCCACTCACACATTGTACGAGGTTAGTATGTACTAACCTCGTACAATAGACCATGTTTGACCCTGGATTTCGAAGTAGTCGGCAAACATCGTTTCATTGCTGAAGTAATATTTGACGAAACTCCTTCTCGCTACGCACCGGGGCTCTTGCCGGTAAGTAGCAATAGTTTATTAAATATGAAAATAATAATAAAATAACAATCATTAAAAAAAGGAAATTTCGCTTACCTCTGCCTCGAAAGTGACTTCACTTGTGTCTTCCACGGAAATACAGGGAAGCCCGTTGGTGGCGCTAATAATTTCACAACCTTGATTCAGCTCCTCGATAATTTCATAACTGTATCTAAATTCTTTGAATGCACAATCCTTATGATTAATTTACTAATCATGGGCACCAATGAATGAAATACCTTCAAAAACATAATTAAAGATTATTATTGGTGATGATAACACTTATTTGCAATTAATTTAAAAAGATGACTGATAAAAAAAAATGAAAATAATATACGTGCCTGGAAAGTAACCAGCAGTACAAGCTTTGACGAACGTCAATAATACATATACGGTATACCAAAGTCTATACAATGAAAAGATTGGACACTTCACGGACTTTGCGTAATGCCTTGTGTCGATATGCGTGTAAAGTAGTGTAGGTGCCTATTCTTTCCCTTGTCGTGTCTTTGATACGAATATAAATCGCGCGCCCTCTTCAGGAGAAAATTGATATCAACGCTGATCGATTTCTATCTCCGTGAAATCTTCACTAAAGATCAAGAAAATATACATATTTTCAGAAAGAAACTTCAAGAAGTCACGGAAGGGTCTAAATGATTCGGTAAGTGTCATAGCAGAATGTGATACATAAAATTTTAAGTTATATCTTATGTGGGCAAAAGCCCAGCAAAGTTTAACTGCGTCGTGTGTGTCGCGTGCATATGACTGATATTCCTTCGCACGCGAGATGCTTTGAACCCATGGGTGAACCTTGTTCATTGAATGTCAATGAGTGCCAATTAATAGAGGGCGAACACAAAAAAATGCCCAAAATTCAAGTTTTCGAGCGCTCTGCTCTGGAGTCTGGTGAATACAAAAGTTGCCCCAAGTTACTAATGAAAAATAAATTGAAACTGTACGGAAATTAGCGTTTTTGATTGTGTGTTGTGTACAGCATTGGCATACCATAGTCCTACCTGTAGATTCCCCACAGGCAGGATGGTAATGACCACTCCTAGTACCAATGAGGTCCAAACATTACATGTATGGACCTCATAGGCGACATCAGTGCTAAAATTGGGTTAGAGATTTATGTGGATCTAAATTTATTGTAATTTTAACAAAAGTACTAGCTAAATTTGAGGCTTTTGATTAAATTTTGCTTTAATGAGACATTTATTTTGTAATAAATAACAAAAAATTGAAAGAAAATAAGGGAAACTTACATTTTGATGACTTTTTCCTGATTTTCTTGGCAGTTGCCCTTCTGACTCGCGATCGAAGCTGATATGCAGATCACATGATACGCGTTCTCGTCAGGTGATCGGTCGGTTATTCTTTTCGCCAGATGCTGATAATTACATATTTCATAACGCAGCGTTCATCGCAAATTTAGCTGAAAGAGATTAAAGTTAAACAGCGCAAGCTTTAATTTTTTTCAAAAATAATGTTTAATTGATTGCACAAGTTTCGCCTCGGACATGTAGGATCATTTGGTCCCATATTGGCGTAACTACGGGGGGGGGGGGTGTCCCTACCACTACCGTCCATACCGGGCGTCCACAAGCCAGCAATTATCTTTTTTCTCTCTTTTTTTAACCAAAATGCTTCTCCCCAGAAAAAAAAAGAACCAGGGTTAAAGAGAAAGATAATTATGATAGAGGAACACAAAATACTTAATTTTTTTTAAGCTTTTACTGCATCGACTTATAATCAAATATTAAATTGGGCTTAGAACATTTTTTTTAAAAGTCAATTAATAAAAATATTCCTCCTCGGGATTTGAGCTTTCATGAAATATCAATCTTTTTCATGATTACCGAAAATACTTAAAATGTCCAAAATTCTTTTATCGGTGTATTAGCTGATACCTTGCGCACGCCTTAATTATTTTAATGTTGAGATACTATGCTTTTAATGAATTCCTAAAAACAGTAATTCTCAGATCATTTGTCGCAATCGAATGATTCGATTGGTAAGCTAATGAATAATTATTATGATTCATGAATTGTTTAAAATGTGTCTATCAGTTTTGAATATTTAAAAAAATGTCAGCTCGTGCTTTTTGCTCGCAATATTTTGATTAGTAAGAAATTCTTGTGTATGCGAGTTTGATACATAAATAACTAGAGAGAGAGAGGGGGAGTCCCTCAGCTACTTGTCCTCGCTTATTCCATATTTTTCTATTATGCTCGTGTTGTGAGTATTTCAAAGTCTTTTTTTTTCTCACCCTTTTTATTGTCTCGGAGCTTCCCTCTATTTCTTTGCTACGATGTATAGCCCTTCTTACTTGTTTCAATTTTTTATGTTCTCATTTCATTGAAAACATAATTATTAAACTGACGTAGAAGACTTTACAACGAAATTTTGATATTGTTTTTTCTTGTTTGTTTGGCTTTCTTTTTTCTTCTCCTCAGTCCTTCTTTTTCTTCTTAGTTTCCCTTTCCTTATTTTATCTTATTTCATTTCATGAGGCATCCGCCAACTTATATACAACAAAAAACGTATTTAGAGGCGGATATCCAGTGAGGGGGCGTGGTGGTGTGCCCCTCTAAAGAGGAAAATAGGAAGGAAAAAAAAGCAGAAAGGAGAAAAATAAGAAAAAAAGACAATGATGGCAATGATGATGATGATGAAAATTATCCCCGGGGGGGGGGCACTTACATTGACGAGTGGATACCATGCGCGACCAAAAAAACACGTAAAAAGGATGTCTTTTTCACGACAGGACACGTTACGTACGTAACGTGAAAAGGGTGTCAAAAACACAAAAATAATGAAAAAAGGGTATCTAATTTGCTAGGAAGATTACGTGTTTAGGGTCAAATTTGCGGGGATGATAAAACAAAATTAAAATGTTTTATAAAGGATGTTGTTTTTGCCCAAACACTTCGTGTTTAGAGTCCGATTTGCGCGAGGTATAGAAGGCGGGGTCGTACTAAACCAAATAAGGTAACGCCGACGACCGAAGGATCCGTAACAATAAAACATTCCTGTACTTGTTTAGGGGTTCATTTCAGGGAATATTTGCCAAGAGTATCGTTTTGTTTCCAATACTTGTTAAGGGTAGGGTTTCACACGCCAATACTTGTTAAGGGGTGCATTTTCAGAATATGGAAATTACGTGTTTAGGGTGCTTTTCGAGACCCCATGGTCGCGCATGGTATCCACTCGTGAATGGAAGTGGCCCCCCCGGGAAATTATCTTGGTGAAGATGATAGTGGTGGTGATGGTGGCGGTAATGATGATGATGATGATGATAATGATGTGGTAGTGGTGATATAGATGAGAATGAAGTTGGTGACGATGGTATGACTAGATGTAATTTTGTTATTTTGTCTTAAAAAAAATAATAGCGCAAAGGCGAAATCATTTAAAGTTTATTATGAAAATGGCAGAAAAAAATAATTTGAAAAATTGTACGTATGCGTATGGAAAATCCATCCCCCACCAAAAAAGAAAAAAAAGTGAGATTTTGTTTTGTTATTTGTGACGGCGTAGGCCTATGCAAGCAGCTATGGGATATAATTATGGTAAAAAAAGTAAATGAAATGCCAAGAAATACATGATAATGACTTTTATTGTACATTCAGTATATCAGTAGATAACTTCATACTCGTTCCAAAAAAGAAAAAAGTGGGTATATTATGGACCATTAAAAATGGGCAGTTGCTCCATATATTATATTACATAGAATATATAGAGCAACTGCTCATGTGTAGCTGTGAGTTATTCACCTGATCTACATAATTCATGCGGCGCACGGTGTGTGCGCAATGTTTAATAATTATTGCTGTGAATACAATGAATGTCATCAAAAACATAAGCATGCCAGCTCGACGCACAAAATCCGAAAAAAAAAAATATTTTCTGCCCTGATAATTTGATAACCCTAACCTAACCCAATTTCTAAGTGTTTTTATCATAAACAGGATAACTATAGACAATGATTGAAATTAACTTTATATTCTTTTGCAAAAATTAATATGAAGGACAGCTTTTTGATAAAGAACACAGTTTTAGAGCGTTAGAGCGCGATTTATACCTACAACCGCTTACATAGGCGGATCCAGGGGGGGGCCCGAGGGGCCTGGGCCCCCCTATTGGAAGAGCAAAAAAAAGAAAAAAAAAAGAAAGGAAAAAAGAAAAGGAAGGGAAAAGAGAGGAGAAAAGAAGAAAGGCAAACGTAAGAGGAACATGATTAAATAAAATAAAATTAGGGGAAGACTTTGAAAATAATTTTTTTTTAAATCTATTTGTTAGGATACAAAATTTTCGCTCGCGCTTCGCGCCTTATTGTCTTTTAGGGTATTTGCATATCTTGCTCAATATGGAGCTTGAAATATCAAACTTTGAAGTCAATATACAAAACATATTTCAGCTGGGAAATTGAACTTTCATTATTTTGTTTCATTTACAAATTGATTTTAAAAAGTGCTCTGTAAAAATGTCTTGTGTTATGGTCTGAACATTATCATTTTCTGCTTGCGCTGCGCGCTCGCAAAATTTGAATTTTCAGGTACCTATTATTTTCCTGTATTCCATAAAGTTCTCAAAAAGTTCCCTATTCAGGTCAGATTGTTAAAACGTATCAGCTGGCGCCGCACGCTAGCATTTTGATTAGTCGGTTATGTATATCCCAATATTAATTCTAAATCAAACTACTTTGATGACAGTTATCAAAAAATTCGGCTCGCGATTTCTGCTCGCATTGATAGATATAATGCCTCTTATGCATAATTACAAAGTGCTTTAAATGTCCAGTTTTCAGGCCATAATATTAACACATTTCGCGCTCTCATGCTTAAGAAGAGAAATAGGAAGATGGTCATCATTTTCATATGATGACATAATGCCCTCATAGAATGTCCCGGTCCTATGTAAAAACTCAAAGTAATAATAATAAAATACATCAGCTCTTTTTTAACTGTGATCCATCACAATTCACAATTTTCCCACAAAGTGTTTGCATTATAGAGCTTAAATTCACCCTTTGTTAGACAGGGAATATCATATATTTTTGCGCTCTCTTTATTGACTTTCATGATAAGTTACTTAGAATACCCAATTCTAGGTCGAAATCTAAAACACACGTTAATTCAGATATGCAGATTGTTCTTTATTTAAATCATTATCCAGTTTCAGATCACAATATCAAAAAGTGTCTGCTCGCGGATAAATAACTTGTCCTTTTCATGATAAAACATGAATAGTGTGTCCAGAATTTTTCCGCTCGCGCTTCACGCTCGCATCAATAAAATACTTAGAGTCCTTCCAAGATTACAAAAAGTGCTTAGCATTTCATTATTCAGGTAAAAAAAGTCAAAATTTTTCAGCTCGCGCTTC
The DNA here is from genome assembly GCF_018143015.1 of Lytechinus variegatus. Classification (NCBI taxonomy): domain Eukaryota; kingdom Metazoa; phylum Echinodermata; class Echinoidea; order Temnopleuroida; family Toxopneustidae; genus Lytechinus; species Lytechinus variegatus. The sequence continues at coordinate 40,399,132 of NC_054741.1, read as the reverse complement.
GTGCTCGCAATACTTCGCGCTCGCAATATTTGAATGTTGAAACATGTAAAGTCTTCATGGCTAAATGCAAGCAGTCCATAACAGGTACAATTTTGAGCAGTTCAAAACGTATACACAAAATTTCTGCTCGCGCTCTGCGCTCGCATTATTAATGTAAGGAAGATCCCCACTTACTCATCCTTTTCATGATTTACAATACTAATTGAATAGAGTGTTCAGCAGGTCTAAATCTCGAAATTTTTTGCTTACGCTTCGTGCTCGCATGTTTAATTATATACCTATTCAGTTAAGTTACAAAACGTCTAAGAATTTCCATTCCTTCATTCCTTAGGTAAAAATGTAAAAAAAATTCGGCTCGCGCTTTGCGCTCGCATTATTTGATTTTTTATAATGTGTAACGTCTTCATGGCTAACTGCAAGCAAGTATCTAACAGTACTTTTTCCATCACTTCATTTCTGCTCACTCTTTACGTTCATAGTAATTATTAACTTGCATACACATCTTTTTTCAGGAAAACAAACATTTCCCAGAATGTTCAAAATTTTAGGAAAAAGTACATAAGATTTCCAAAAAAATTTAGCTCTCGCTTTGCGCTCGCATTATACCAATAAGGGTTATGGTTTATGTTTCATAAGAATAAATCTAAAAAGTGACCATTTAGGACTACCCCTTCAAAGAAACAAAAAAATCCCGGCAAAAATCATATTCGAGCAGCCGATCGGGGAAAATATGGCTGAACAAATTTCCGGGCCCCCCCAATTGGCGAAGGCTGGATCCGCCCCTGGCTAAATCCTGTCACTGTCGGTATACATGAAGCAGTGATTCCATCAGCTTACAGTAATAATTTTTGCAACACGGGCACCAGTCCAAGAAATAGACAGGCATTTGCCCAATAGGACAACATCTCAACCTCTGCTCATTTCTTTTTGCACGGGCACATAAAATCTTGACGTAACCCATCACATTTCACCCTATTTTCTCCTCCCTTTTATTTTCCATTAATTTTTCTTTCGTTCACTTTTTTTCTGTCCCCTTTTCCCTTCTATTTTTTTTTTCTTATCTCACTGCTTTTCCTCATCCCCAGCCCTCGACGCCCATGCAGATTCGCAAACAATATCGAGAGTATGTCTACTTGCAAGGGCGGAAATCTCTCCCCAAAGGTAGGGGGACCAGGGGCTGGAAAATTTGACAAGCAAAAAACAAACGAACAAAAAAAGGTTTATCACCCCCTAAAGAAGGTCATCTTGACCAAAAGAAATTTGACAAGCAAACAAGCAAAAAAAAGGGGGGCATCCCAAAAGTAAGATCGTCTCTTCCAAAATACAACTATTTCGATTTTGAATGAAATGACCAGAAATAGTAGGGGGACATTTCATAATATCGGGATCATATCACAGTGAGTATACACTCTTCCATATGGAAGAGTGTTTACTCGCTGTGATTTCGATCTCACACATATAAAAAAATAGAACAGCTACGCCTTGAACACAGGCCAAAATGCCTAACGATTTCTCTGCGGCATTAACAACTCTCGTAAAGGGCGCTCCATTTATAAATAAAGTTGCATGAACAGCTGTCTATGGCGACAAAATTTAACGCAGAATTATAGCCAGAAGCGCGAAAGCGTTGGAAATTGGCAGAAAATTCAAGAAAAGAACCGGTGAGTACCGATTTAACAGTAATTATGTATTTACTAACATTTATTGAATCATAAGAATAATAGTTTTTTACGGATAGAAAGCTTAGTTCTAAGCTAGGGCGGCCCAAATGCGCCTGAGTGGAGTCCCAGTTTCTTAACACGGGTAAGTATTGCGGTGTCGCCTAGAGCACTCTAGGCGACACCGCAATACTTACCCGTGTTAGGTTAGGGTTATCAAATTATCAGGGCAGAAAATATTTTTTTTATTGGGTTAGGTTAGGGTTATCAAATTATCAGGGCAGAAATTTTTTTTTTTTTCTGATTTTGCGCGTCGAGCTGGCATTATTTGATCTGTGAGATTATGTTTTTGATGACATTCATTGTATTCACAGCAATAATTATTAAACATTGCGCACACGCCGTGCGCCGCATGAATTATGTAGATCTGGGCTCCGTAACACAAAGATTAGCGATCAATCGCTAAATGAACTGACCAATCAATATCAATGTTACACGCCCATTTGGTTTAAAATGCTGACCAGGGACCAATCAGTGCGCTTCAGTCATCTTTGCAATCCATCGCAAACCTTTGTGTTACGGAGCCCGGGGGAGCGTTTCATGAAAGGACTTGTTGGACGTTTTATCCGACAAGTCCCATTTTATCCGACAGTTACCATAGTAACAGTGCCTCACAGCCAATCAGAGTCAGAGAAAGATGTCAGATCTGACAACTTGTCGGACAAAAATGTTGATGAAACACTCCCCAGGTGAATAACTTACCGCTACACATGAGCAGTTGCTCTATACATTCTATGTAATATAATATATAGAGCAACTGCCCATTTTTAATGGTCCATAATATACCCACTTTTTTCTTTTTTGGAACGAGTATGAAGTTATCTACTGATATACTGAATGTACAATAAAAGTCATTATCATGTATTTCTTGACATTTCATTTACTTTTTTCCCATAATTATATCCCATAGCTGCTCACATAGACCTACGCCGTCACAAATAACAAAACAAAATCTCACTTTTTTTTCTTTTTTGGTGGGGGATGGATTTTCCATACCCATACGTACAATTTTTCAAATTATTTTTTTCTATTTTCATAATAAACTTTAAATGATTTCGCCTTTGCACTATTATTTTTTTTAAAGACAAAATAACAAAATTACATCTAGTCATCATCATCATATCATCGTCACCAACTTCATTCTCATCTTCATCACCACTACCACCATCATTATCATCATCATCATCACCGCCACCATCACCACCACTATCATCTTCACCAAGATAATTTTCATCATCATCATCATTGCCATCATCGTCTTTCTTTTTTTCTTATTTTTTCCCCTTCCCTTCTTTTTTTCCTTCCTATTTTCCTCCTTTTTTAGAGGGGCACACCACCACGCCCCCTCACTGGATATCGGCCTCTAAATATGTTTGTTGTTGTATATAAGTTGGCGGATGCCTCATGAAATGAAATAAGAGAAAATAAGGAAAGGGAAACTAAGAAAAAGAAGGACTGAGGAGAAGAAAAAAGAAAGCCAAACAAACAAGAAAAAACAATATCAAAATTTTGTTGTAAAGTCTTCTACGTGAGTTTATTAATTATGTTTTCAATGAAATGAGAACATAAAAGAATTGAAACAAGTAAGAAGGGCTATACATCGTAGCAAAGAAATAGAGGGAAGCTCCGAGACAATAAAAAGGGTGAGAAAAAGAAAAGACTTTGAAATACTCACAACACGAGCATAATAAAAAAATATGGAATAAGCGAGGACAAGTAGCTGAGGGACCCCCCCCCCTCTCTAGTTATTTATCTATCAAACTCGCATACACAAGAACTTTTTACTAATCAAAATAATGCAAGCAAAAAGCACCAGCTGACATTTTTTTAAATATTCAAAACTGATAGAGAGACGCATTTTAAACAATTCATGAATCATAACAATTATTCATTAGCTTACCAATCGAATCATTCGATTGCGACAAATGATCTGAGAATTAATGTTTTTAGGAATTCATTAAAAGCATAGTTGTATCTCAACATTAAAATAATTAAGGCGGGCGCAAGGTATCAGCTAAAGCTTCATACACCTATAAAATTTTTTTGGACATTTTAAGTATTTTCGGTAATCATGAAAAAGATTGATATTTCATGAAAGCTCAAATCCCGAGGAGGAATATTTTTATTAATTGACTTTTAAAAAAAATGTTCTAAGCCCCATTTAATATTTGATTATAAGTCGATGCAGTAAAAGCTGAAAAATAAAGTATTTTGTGTTCCTCTATCATAATTCTCTTTCTCTTTAACCCTGGTTCCTTTTTCTGGGAGGGGGAGCATTTTGGTTAAAAAAGATAATTGCTGGCTTGTGGACGGTATTGGTAGGGACACCCCCCCCCCCCCCCCCCGTAGTTACGCCAATATGGGACCAAATGATCCTACATGTCCGAGGCGAAACTTGTGCAATCAATTAAACATTATTTTTGAAAAAAATTAAAGCTTGCGCTGTTTAACTTTAATCTCTTTCACCTAAATTTGCGATGAACGCTGCGTTATGAAATATATAATTATCAACATCTGGCGAAAAGAATAACCATCCGATCACCTGACGAGAACGCGTATCACGTGATCTGCATATCAGCTTCGATCGCGAGTCAGAAGGGCAACTGCCAAGAAAATCAGGAAAAAGTCATCAAAATGTAAGTTTCCCTTATTTTCTTTCATTTTTTGTTGTTGCTAACAACAATGCTTTTACACTCGAAAATCAAGCATAAAAAAAAAATATATAACTTGTACTTGTGATATAAATGTATATAGAAATATCCTGTGCTCAAACTTTTCTAACCCAAAAATAGTACTGATGTCGCCTATGAGGTCCAAACATTAACATGTATGGACATCATAGGCGACATTACCCAAAAATATGGATTAGACAATGCTGTTCTGATTTCCAACCCAAGACTTTGGTAAATGTACGCCTTAATACAAATTGGAGTTACGTGATATAACTTTCATTTAGTGGCCAGAGATAAGAAACATTGTATAAATAGTTCAAATTAGAATAGATTATCATTAAACTTACATTTCAGGCCCTTTTTGTTGATTTTCGGTGAGCGTTCCACACAGCTGCGACGAGTGATCAACTCTGAAGTGATACGCATACTGGTCAGGTGATCGGTAGATTATCTTTTTGTCAGACGTTCATAATTTATGTTAAGCGTATCAATCTTCAGTATCTTGATTTCAAAGCATCAGTATTGTAAATAAAAGTCATTATTGTTTGGAATCAGTGACGGATCGGGGGGGGGGGGGGGGGGGAGGGGGGGGGAAGGGGTGGGGGTGAGTATTTCTGCTCGTTCCCCCTTTTGAGATTTATAGTAAATATTTTGGCATTAAAATATGTTATTCATACTAGTTATGTGCCCCACCCCCCTCCTTATGAGAATCACAGCATTATTTGTAATGGGGATATTTCGTTCATATTCTTGTCTCTTTTTTGCCTTTTTCTTTTGTTTGTCAAATTTTACTGGGAACAAATTAACAATATGACTTTCTATACATCACTTTTAGGGACAAACTTTTTTATCGGGTTGGGGGCTTGCCAAATATAACGGTGGAAAAAAATGACCTTCTTTTTTTAGTGACAACTTAAAAAAAAATTGTCAAATTTTACGCGAGACAAAATGACCTTTGATCATTATTAGTTAAAAACCATTTTCCGTTTTTTTTTTTTGGGGGGGGCCTGGCAAAATTTTACGTTGGAGAAAACGACCTTCATTTTCAGCCCAGCTACTGAAGCCGGAGTAATAATTGCAGGGCCCGCTGGGTGAAGAGTTTTCGGAACTGAGTGGTATACCCTGGGTTAATATACCTCTATTTGTTAATATTATTACAATTATTCAGTGACAACCTTTTTTTCTTTGTCATATTTTATGCAAGACAAAATGACCTTCGATCCTTATAACAGTTAAAACATTTTTAATTTTTTTTTGGGGGGGGGCTTGCCATATTTTATGCAGGACAACTTAATGGAATTCATTTTTTTGTGACAACCTTTTTTTTTTTGTCAAATTTTCACCTTTGATCATTATTTGTTAAAAGCCATTTTCCTTTTTTTTTCGGAGGGGAGGGGTTTGCCAAATTTTAAGTGGAAAAAAATTACCTTCATTTTTTTTTAGTGACAATCTTTTTTTTTTCATTTGTCAAATTTTACACGAGACAAAATTACCTTCCATCATTTCTATAATTAAAACCTTTTTTTTTTGGGGGGGTAACAAATATCACGTACACAAACTGGCTTTCCCTTTTCTTATTTTATTTAATTTTTTTTTTTTGGGGGGGGGGCTTGCCGAATATTATGCGAACAAAATGACTTTCATTTTGAGTGACCATTTTGTTTTTACTTGCCAAACTTTACGTGAGACAAAATGACCGGGTTTTTTTAGTGAGAACCTTTTTTGGGAGTTGTCAAATTTTACTTGAGAAAATTCACCCCAGCCCCCCTAATTTGGAAAATCATGGATTCACCTCTAGTTTGAATCATAATGAAAATTAAGATCATGCCACGGCAGAGGCGTAAACTGCCGCAGGGGCATGCAGGCTGGCCCTTGATCCCCAGTGGATTTCACCGGAAAAAAAATCAGGATAAGAGAAATGGAAGAAAGGAAGGGAGGGAGGGAGGGAGGGAGGGAGGGAGGGAGGGAGGGAGGAAGGAAGGAAGGAAGGAAGGAAGAAATAGAGAGGGGGAGAAAAAGGGAAGACTGGGAAATAACCGGCCATAAAAAAGCAAAGGAAAAAAAAATCATGTGAGAATCATATCCCGAAGGTTTTGTCAAAATATATCTCAAAATTGATATTTGTATTAAGTGACAAAAGTTTTGCTCACTTGCATCTTTATTTGGCAGGCGCGTAGCTAGGGTGGTTCTTCCCCCCGAAAGCCCCCCCCCCCCGGCCCCTCAAAAAAAGGAGGAAAAAGAGAGAAGAAAAAGCGAAATCAGTAAATGGGGTGTATATTATAACTTAGTTTTGTTTTTCCTTCTTTTTATTTGGGGGGGGGTCAAAACAATAAAAATCTTACCATGTTTTTCGATAATTATAGCTCTTCCCTCACGATTTAATAAAAAATGGTAGCCATCTATAAGTTTTAAAATTGCTAAATATCCAGAGATATCAATACCCACCTGCTGATATAGCACTGGGGGTACACGATCAGGGTTAGGCCCACGGTGCATGGCCCCCGATGTACAACCAAGATAAAAAAAGAAATGAAGGGAATTAAAGAAACCAAAATTAGGAAAAGTGTAAGGTAAGATATCTGTCTCGAATTTAGATTTGCACGAAGGTTTTTCTCGCTTGCTTCACTCGCTTGGAACATATAAAGTAACTTTATATCCCGCATGCCATATGCTGTACATTAATTGGAACTCTTTCTATTTTTTTTTTTACTCGTCACGCTCCTGCCACACAGGGGTTTGCCCATGTAACTGGGAATTTTTTTTACTCTACCCCCCCCCCTCCTCGATCCCTGTATCGATTTTGACTTGACAGGGGCCTATGCCTGAATTTGCTTCGATATAAAATCATAGCGGATAGAACGCCTTGAATACAGGCCAAAAAGCCTAACGACATTGCTGTGTCACATGACAATCAGTATAAGACGAGGATGTGTACAACCCTATGGCGACAGATTTTGCCGCAGAAGTTGAGCAAGTTCTGGACAAAAAGGCTTCAATACCCCAAGAAAAGAACAGGCTAGTACTATTTATACATTATATCCTACAAGCACTCATTCAATGAACAAGGTTATGATATAACCTTGTTCTCACTTGTATCTCCATGTGTGGCAAAATAAGGGTGGCAATGTTTGGCTTATTTTCTCTTTTTCTTTAGGGAAAATGCTTGATTTATTTACACTGATAGTTTCCATTACATCTATTATTCATACAACTTGACTCTTATTTAAATTTGATTCTTTAAATTATTTTTTTCTTAATTAAAAATAGAGATCAAAAAATGAAAATTTTCTTGCCATATTACTTTCCACCACTAGAGGGCGTACAAAAATCATTCCCAAGTTACTAATGAAAAATAAATTGCAACTGTTTGAAAATTAGTAATTTTGGTCACAAAAGTGATATTTTAATGATTTTTTGATGTGTGTGCTCTGTACAACATTGGCATACCATAGTCCTACCTGTAGATTCACCACAGGCAGGGTGGTAGCAGTGAACAAGTGCCTACAAGAAGTATCTAGGGACCAATTATATATTAAATTTATTAATCAGTAGAGGTGCACGGCCAATATGGGAGACTCTCTCCAATAAGGGAGACTGTCTCTGAAATTGGATACCCAAATTCTTCATAAAAGTCTCTGATATTGGAGATAATCTCTCTCATGGGAGACAGTCTCCAATATTGGCCGTGCGCCTCTACTGTTAATGGAGTTCCATGTTAGATCTAGTAATTTCAACCCAACTTCTAAATCGCGGGCACTCACTTTTTCTACACAGGAATTAATAGGCACGGTGCCTAGAGTGGCCTAGAGCACTCCTAGTACCAATGAGGTCCAAACATGAACATGTATGGACCTCATAGGCGACATTACCCAAAATTATGGGTTAGACAATTCAGTTCTGATTTCAAACCCAAGACTTTGGTAAATGTACGCCTTAATACATATTGGAGTTATGCGATATGACTTTCATTTGGTGGGAAGACTTTCAATACTTAAAAAAATGAGTTGAAATTAAAATGAATTACTATTAAACTTACATTTCAGGCCCTTTTGTTGATTTTCGGTGAGCGTTCCACACAGCTGCGACGAGTGATCAACTCCGAAGTGCTCCGCGAACTGGTCAGCTGATCGGTCAGGTGATCGGTAGATTATCTTTTTGTCAGACGTTCATAATTTATGTAAAGCGTATCAATCTTCAGTATCTTGATTCCAAAGTATCAGTATTGCAGATAAATGTCATTATTGATTGGAATCAGTGGCGGATCGGGGGGTGGGGGTGGGGGTGAGCATTTCTGCCCGATCCCCCTATTGAGATTTGTAGTAAATATTTTGGAATTAAATACGTTGTTCATACTAGTTATGCGACCCCTCCCTTATGATGATCACAGCATTACTTGTAATGGGGATATTTCGTTCATATTCTTGTCTCTTCTTTCTCTTTTTAGCCTTTTTTTGCTTGTTAAAACCTTTTTTCCTTTTTTTTTTGGGGGGGGGGCTCGCCAAATTTTACGTGGGTCAAAATTACCTTCATTTTTTTAGTGACAATCTTTTTTTCATTTGTCCAGTTCTACGCGAGACAAAATTACCTTCGATCATTATTATAGTTAAAAACTTTTTTTATTTTTTATTTATTTATTTTTTTTTTGGGGGGGTTGCCAAATATCACGCGAATGTTTTTCAGCTTTTACTGTTTTATTCGACTTATAATCAAATATTAAATGGGGCTTACCACAGTTTTTTTTAAAGTCAATTCATAAAAATATTCCTCCTCGGGATTTGAGCTTTCTTTCATGAAATATCAATGTTTTTCATGATTACCAAAAATACTTAAAATTTTTTATCGGTGTATGCCTATAAAGCTTTAGCTCATGCGTTGCGACTGCCATATTTTAATGCTGATCAACTTTATGCTTTTAATGAATTCCTAAAAACAATAAATTCTCAGATCATCAATTTTGTCGCAATCGAATAATGCGATTGCGTCTCTCTATCAGTTTTGAATATTCATAAAAAATATCAGCTCATGCTTTTTGCTCATAATATTTTGATTAGTAAATTCTTCTCTTATATAATCGAGTCGGATAGATAGATAGATAACTAGAGAGAGAGAGTTGGGGGGGTCCCTCAGCTACTTGTCCTCGCTTATTTGTTATTATTTGTTATTATGCTCATGTTGTGAGAGCTTTGTGTTTTCACATTTTTTTCTTTTTCAACCTTTTTATTGTCTCGGAGCTTCCCTCTATTTCTTTACACTATGATGTAGTCCTTTTTACCTCATTGTTTCAATCATTGGCGGCAGAAGCCCCAAATTTTAGGAGGGGACAACCTAAAAAATTTTGACAAGCAAAAAAAAAAGGCTCTCAACCCAAACATTTTAGGGGGGGACGTAGGAAAATAAATTGACAAGCAAAAAAAAAAAAAAAAGGTCAACAACAAATTTAGGGGGGAACGTCCCCGCTTCCGCCGCCTATGGTTTCAATTCTTTTTTTGTTCTCATTTCAATGAAAACATCATTATTAAACTGACGTAGAAGACTTTATTACGAAATTTTGACATTGTTTTGTTTCATTTGTTTGGCTTTCTTTTTTTCTTCTCCTCATCTTCTTTTTCTTCTTACTTTTTCCCTTTCCTTATTTTCTCTTCAGTATTTCATTTTATGAGGTATCCGCCAATTTATACAACACCAAGCATACAGAGGCGGATAATCAGTGAGGGAGCATGACGGTGTGCCGCTCTAAAAAAAAAGGAGGAATATTGGAAGAAAAAAAAGAAGGGATGGGGAAAAAATAAAGAAAAAAAAAAGATGATGATGGCAATGATGATGATGAAAATTATCTTGGTGATGATGATGGTTGTGGTGACGGTTGTGGTGATGATGATGGTGATGCTAATGATAGTGGTGATGATGATGATGACGAGATGTAATTTTGTTATTTTGTCTTTGAAAAAATTAAGTAGTGCAAAGTTGAATTCATTTAAAGTTTATTATGAAAATAGCAGAAAAAAAATTGGTATGCGTTCGAGGAAAATCCATCCCCCACCAATTTTTTTCAAAGGTAAGATTTTTTTTTGCCCGAGGGGGCCACTTCCATTCACGAGTGGATACCATGCGCGACCATGGGGTCTCGAAAAGCACCCTAAACATGTAATTTCCATATTCTGAAAATGCACCCCTTAACAAGTATTGGCGTGTGAAACCCTACCCTTAACAAGTATTGGAAACAAAACGATACTCTTGGCAAATATTCCCTGAAATGAACCCCTAAACAAGTACAGGAATGTTTTATTGTTACGGGTCCTTCGGTCGTCGGCTTTACCTTATTTGGTTTAGTACGACCCCACCTTCTACACCTCGCGCAAATCGGACTCTAAACACGAAGTGTTGGAGCAAAAAGGACATCCTTTATAAAACATTTTGATTTTGTTTTATCATCCCCGCAAATTAGACCCTAAACACGACGGTTTTCCTAGCGAATTAATAGATACCCTTTTTTCGTTTTTTTTGTGTTTTTGACACCCTTATCACGTTACGTAGGTAACGTGCCCTATCGTGAAAAGGACATCCTTTTTACGTGTTTTTTTGGTCGCGCATGGTATCCACTCGTCAATGTAAGTGCCCCCCCCCCCCCGGGGTTTTTTTGTGACGGCGTAGGCCTTTGCAAGCAGCTATTATTATGGTAAAAAAGTAAATGAAATGTCAAGAAATACATGATAATGATTTTTATGGTACATTTAGTATATCAATTCATACTTGTTATCAAAAAGAAAAAAGTGGGTCGTTACGGACCATTAAAAATAGGAAAATTGGGCATTTTATATTTAGGATAGAGCAACTGCTCGTTATAGACGTCACAATAAATCAAGCATTCTAAATTCTATCAACTCCATTTTTTGTCAAATAACACCTTCATCGATATTTTGAAATGATTTTTCTCATATTTTCATCATCTTTTTATCAGGGTGAAATTCCCCTTTAATTTACAAAACAGATTCGCAAACAATATCAAGAGTAGTGGGAGGCAAGGGTGGAAATCTAAGGTAGGGGACCAGGGGCTGGAAAACAGGCAAAAAAACAAAAAAAACTAACAAAAAAAACCCAAAAAGGAATGTTTATCACCCCCAAAAGAAGGTCGTCTCGTCCAAAATACATGTTTTACTTCGATTTAAATGATGTAGGCCTATTTCTTTCCATCATATATAAAAGAACAAAAATAGTAGGGGGACATTTGATAATGTGCCCCTACTATTTTGGGTTAGGGGGAAGTGTCCTCCTGGGATTTGCGCCCATGTGGGTGGGGGGTGTTGCACCTCCTTTCGGAATCATTATGGAACAGTGTGAATAGTCGCTGTGATTTCGATCTCATACCTATAAAAAAAATAGAACAGAAGAACGCCTTGACCACAGGCCAAAATGCCTAACAATTTTTCCACGGCATTAGCGACTCTCATAAGGGGCGCTCCATTTATAAATAAAGTTGCATGTGTAGCTGTCTATGGCGACAGAATTTATAGCAGAATTGAAGCCAGAAGCGTGGGAATTTTCAAGAAAATTCAAGAAAAGAACCGGTGAGTACCGATTTAACAGTACTAATCTAATTAGTTACATGTATTGAATTATAAGAATATTCAATTTTTCGTGAAACAAAGCTTAGTTCTAAGCTAGGGCGGCCCAAATGCGCGTGAGTGGAGTCCCAGTTTCTTAACACGGGTAAGTATTGCGTTGTCGCGATCGCCTAGAGTGCGTAATGACAAGGCAGTGTATACAGCCACATGCGTGTGTCTTTACCATCCAGCCACACGCGTGTGGTTATATCCACTCACACATTGTACGAGGTTAGTATATGTACTAACCTCGTACAATAGACCGTGTTTGACCCTGGATTTCAAAGTAGTCGGCAAACATCGCTTCATTGCTGAAGTAATATTTGCCGAAACTCCTTCTTGCTACGCACCGGGGCTCTTGCCGGTAAGTAGCAATAGATTAAAGAAATATGAAAATAATAATAAAATAATAATCATTAAAAAAAAACAAATTTCGCTTACCTCGGCCTCGACAGTGACTTCGCTTGTCTCTTCCACGGAAATACAAGGAAGACCGTTGGTGGCGCTAATAATTTCACAAACTTGATTCAGCTCCTCGGTAATTTTATAACTGTATCTAAATTCTTTGAATGCGCAATCCTTATGATTAATTTACTAATTATGGGCACCAATGAATGAAATACCTTCAAAAACATAATTAAAGATTATTATTGGTGATGATAACACTTATTTGCAATGAATTTAAAAAGATGACTAATAAAAAACAAGTGGAATGCCTCTGGCCGTCTCACCTGCATCACGCGGTTTAATATAGCAGCAGTGCTGACTTTGAATACTACTCTAACTCGCATAAGATGTTCAGTGATACATGGTTACTCTTATGTCCACTTTTTATGAACTAGACCAATAAACTTACAGAGGTATGATGGTTATTCAACAAAAAGCCCCAACATGGCCAAAGTTCATTGAACTTACATGACCTTTGACCTTGATCACGTGACCTGAAACTCAAACAGGATGTTCAGTGATACTTGATTACTCCCATGTACAAGTTTCATGAATCAGATCCATAAACTTTCAAAGTTATGATGGTAATTCAACAGATACACCCAATTCGGCCAAAGTTCATTGACCTTTGACCTTGGTCATGTGACCTGAAACGCGCACAGGATGGTCAGTGATACTTGATTACTCTAATGTCCAAGCTTAAAGGTATTGTTTAACTTTGTGAGCAGCCGATTTAAAAAAATCTCAAACCAAGATGAACAATGTGTACAAGTGCATGTACTAGAACTAATAAACCCTGAAAACAACCATTATTGAGAATGAAAAGCTAAAAGTACAAGGCAAACCTCGATTTTGTAAATAGGCGTCTTATAGATGCCTAAATAGTACATATAAGTGTATGGGAAGAAATTAAGATGGTGTTTCCGGTCATTTTATATTTCAATTTTTGAAGCACTAAATAATTATTTTCGAACGCAATTTTTTCTGGGCTTCATTTTTGTAACATAACACAGACACAGGTGACAAGTGTGACCTTCTAGCTCAGAATTTTTAAAAGTCAAACCAATGTTAACCAATCACTTTAATGAACTAGACCAATAAACTTTCAAAGTTATGATGGTAATTCAACAGATACCCCCGATTCGGCCAAAGTTCATTGACCCTAAATGACCTTTGACCTTAATCATGAGACCCGAAACTTGCACAAAATGTTCAGTGATGCTTGAATGCTATCATATCCAAGTTTCATGAATCAGATCCATAAACTTTCGAAGTTATGATGGGAATTCAACAGATATCCCCAATTCGGCCAAAGTTCATTGACCCTAAATGACCTTTGACCTTGGTCATGTGATGTGAAACTCATGCAGGATGTTCAGTGATACTTGATTAACCTTACGTCCAAGTTTCATGAACTAGGTCCATATATTTTCTAAGTTATGATGACATTTCAAAAACTTAACCTCAGGTTAAGATTTCGATGTTGATTCCTCCAACATGGTCTAAGTTCATTGACCCTAAATGACCTTTGACCTTGGTCATGTGACATGAAACTCTAATAGGATGTTCAGTAATACTTGATTAACCTTATGGCTAAGTTTCATTAACTAGGTCCATATACTTTCTAAGTTATGACGTCATTTCAAAAACTTAACCTCAGGTTAAGATTTGATGTTGACGCCGCCGCCGCTGTCGGAAAAGCGGCGCCTATAGTCTCACTCTGCTTCGCAGGTGAGACAAAAATGAAAATAATATACAAGCCTGGAAAGAAACCAGCAGTACAGGATTTAACGAACGTCAATAATACGTATACGGTATCCCAAAGTCTATACAATGAAAAGATTGGACACTTCACGGACTTCGCGTAATGCCTTGCGTCGATTTGCGTGTAGAAGGAGTGTAGGTGCCTAGTCTTTCCCTTGTCGTGTCTTTGATATGAATATAAATCGCGCGCCCTCTTTAGGCGAAAATTGATATCCGCGCTGAGCAGTTTTCATCTCCGTAAAATCTTCACTAAAGATCAAGAAAATATACGTTTTTTAAAAGAAACTTCAAGGAGAAGTCACGGAAGGATCTAAATGATTCGGTAAGTGTCATAGCAGAATGTGATATATAAAATTTTAAGTAATATTTTATGTGGGCAAAAGCCCAGAAAAGTTTAACTGTGTCGTGTGTGTCGCGTTGCATTCGACTGATATTCCTTCGCACGCGAGATGCTTTGAACCCATGGGTGGGTTATATCCAGAACACTATCGAGTATCTGTGGATACCGCCACACGCCGCCAGAATAACAGTAAAACACGTATGTAGGTCTGACCGTCTATATCACGATCAAAATAACCTCATTTCTTCATTAAATTCTTACATTCTAAAGACTAAACCCCTTTGATTTCTTTAAATTGTTTCAATTTCATTCTCACCGTCTTCTTTCCTTGCTTTTCTTGTCTTGTTACAAAAGGCCGCCTGTTAAATAGCAAATTTCCACACTTTTTCTACTTGTGTCGATTCTCTACTGACTCTAGGCTATGTGCGCGTATGTGCGTACGTACGAAACACAAACTGTGTATGTCTACTGCGCTAGCGCTGCGCTAACGCTGTATGGGTCTGCCACCGTGAAGGAAGCCAGAATCGACACAAGTAGAAAAAGAGAATTTGCTGTTAAACAGACGACCGTTTGTAACAAGACAAGAAAAGCAAGGACTGAAGCACTCACACAACATGCGAGGTTAGTAATACTAACCTCGCACAACGCATGTGGTTTCATAGTGGACTTTGACGTTTTCATTCATCACACGAATGTGAGGGAATTAGAAACGCCAAAAGTTTCAGTATTTCTCCACTAATGATTTCTTTTTAATAAATTTAGTTTAAAAAAACAAAATGAAGTGGAAATTATTTATAAAACTGTTTTTATCGCTTACCTCCAAGTCTCAACCAGGATACTCCGTTCGATCCGTCCTTAATACTGCGGTGGAAAGTACGCAAACAACAATCGAAAAGCAATTTTTCGTATCGAACATTCTCAATTCAAGTCGTCAGCGCGTAATAGGAAATTGTACCAAAAATCAACAGGTTGCATCTCATGTATATACTTATTGGTAAAGTACGCCATCTTTTGACAAGATGATGATGAAAGTGGATTGAACGAGCAAGAAAATAATGCTGATCGCCTAGAATGCAGCTAGCTTGCAACACCGTAAACAAAGGTACGGTAGGCACTTAAGAACCCAGTTTGAAAGGACACTCGTAAAATTATGTCACTCTCGCGATGAATATTCATTAGATCCGGTTGTGCGTGTTCAATACAAACTCTCTGCATGCATGCACTTGGTGTGTATTGAACACGCACGACCACGATCTAATGAATATTCATCGGCAAGAGTGATTTTACGAGTATCCTTTCAAACTTGGTTCTTAAGTGCCTACCGGCTTGGTGAATAATATCGCGCGCCCTCTTTAGGCAAAAGTTGATATCAACGCTGACCAGGAGGCATCTACGTGAAGATCACGAAAAATGCTCTTATTTTATTAAAACAAACAACAAAAGAATTCAACAAACGGTCCATATGGTTCGGTAAGTATTATAGAAAAATCATATTTCATAGCTATGATGTAAAGTCATAGTTATTTTAGTAAATATGGTGTGAAAGATTCGCGTGCACCAGGTGCATATGAATCCTTCACACACGAGACGATTTGAAACCATGAGTGGGACTGAAGGAGAGAAGACGGTGAGAATGAAATTGAAACGATCTAAGTAGGCACGGCCGTAGTCACTAGATGGCGCTGTCGCGGAAGTGCTCAAAATTTGTACGTAAGTTTCGTCCGCTTGTCAATGAGTGAAATCGCATAGCGATGCGATATCGTCAAAATTAAGCCCCTGTCAGCGCGGATGAATATGATATTTTCTCTTTGTGATTGTCCTCCCGTGCGATGAAAAATATGTCATCGTAATGCATAGGACTTTAGCGAGCTACCGAAGTCATTTTCGTGCCCCAAATTCCATGAAATCTTCAAAAAATAACCATGAAAGTGTCGGTAAGTCAAAAGTGTCGTGAGTTGCTCTCAATTCTTACCTTATTTAGTTGTATTTCTTGCAAAATGGGTCTCGAAGGGTTCTGGATTTTCCGTTGATTGTGAAACTTGAATTGATTTCCTTTCTGTGTCTTGCAGTTAAATTGCAGCGCGGGGAATCGCAAGGGCTGTGGAAGCCCTTTTCAGTGAGGTTTACAAGCTGAGCTGCCCTCGAATTTGGTCGAATTTCGAGCCATTTTAATCGCGCGCACGGGATGATTAATTAACATAACAATTAGCAGATTAGAGATCTAGATTACGTCACGTACGTGCGTACGTGTGATACACAGAAATGAAATAGAACTTGAATCACACGGAATCACAGTCAAGAAATGCTTTGTTTTCTTTGTTTCCTAAATGATTTCCTGAATTTAAAATCATGAATAAACACCAGAGTAATGACATGAAGGAGACAATCATGGTCATATGAAGAATAACTAAATATTTTCTGAAAACGAGTGAATATGATGGGGCAATAATGTGCATGCACTGGAAAATGAACATTCAACTCACTGTCAGTCCCGTGGTGTCAGTCACTCAGACACAGTTTACTGCTTTTTACTGGCCTTTTCTTTGCACTGCCGCCGCCACTGGTTTTTCTTTTGCCAACTAGATTAAAACTCATTTATTAATATGTTTATTGCAATTTTTTAATAAATGGTAATACAAAGTGGAAAAATAAATGAAGATAAAAATAATTTGGACTAAAAACTTGTCATGCCATCACCCCCCCCCCCCCCCCTCTAAAAAATACACACTATCTTGAATGACTCGTTAATTTAATTTGCATTGAAAAAATAAATAATTGTATTTATGCACTTTTTTATTTCTCATTCTTTCTGCCAGAATATCAGATGCCATCATGAATAACCTCACCACCAGATTGAACTCCTAAACATCTTGACAATGACTATCTACTGAGATATCTTGCCTTCTTGAGATTGGAAGTTTTAAGTTCAAGTCAGAGTGACCTAAGGCCCTACTAACAAGAAGAATCCAGATTTACATAAAAACAAATCCCACGAAAGATACAAACTGATTTTACTCTTAATGTGTAGTGTGTATGTGAGACACTGTGTTTGTGTTTATTTTGAGGAGGACCTCCTGTCTCTGTTTTTATTATTTTATTGACTGAATGAATGATCAATACCTAAAAGTGAGAACTGATTTTTGAGAAGAGTACATTAGTGTATGGTTTTGAGTGAATTTGATTTGAGTAACTGTTTTTCTTTATTATTTTTCTCATAATTATTATTTTGCCCTTTATTATATATTTTCAGTTTATTTAAAGGGGAATGAAACCTTTGGAACAAATAGGCTTGTGTAGAAACAGAAAAATCAGAGAATAAGAATAAAGAAAGTTTGAGAAAAATCAGACAAATAATGAGAAAGATATGAGCATTTGAATATTGCAATCACTATAATGCTATGGATATCCTCCCGTTGGCAATGCGACAAGGATGTGTGATGTCACTGATGAACAACTTTCCCTTTGGTGGACTAAAAAATACCCTCAAAATATCTCTTTTTGCTTTTTCTTATGATGATACAAACTCTTTATCCATGATGTATTCTTAAAAAATATGTATTACATGCCCTCGTGTAGAAAGAACACATGATCTATGGATAGATGTGATAAAAGAGGCAATTCAAGTGAAATATATACTAAAGTAATGGGGAGAGTTGTTCACAAGTGACATCACACATCTTTGTCGCTTTGCCAATTTGCTATCTCCATAGCAATAGTGATCGCAATATTCAAATGCTCATAACTTTCTCATTATTTTTCAGATTTTTCTCAAACTTTTGTTGATCTCTTTCTTTGATTTTTCTGTTTTCACACAAGCTATCTTGTTCCAATGGTTTCATTCTCCTTTAACATTAAGTTGAACTTCCAAATTTGATCAAAGTGTTCAATTCTTGGGATAGAATTTTATCAGGTAATAAAACTGAGTTTGATAAATCTAAAAAAGGACACTGAAAAAATATGAACACTTGGAGATGCTCACTAAGAAGAGGAAAAAACATGAAAGGAAATGGAACTTAAGTGGATGTTATAGCATGCCTTTCGCAGATCTCCAAGCACCAGGAATCATAGGTGGCGGAAGTGGGGGGGGGAAGTATCCCCCTAAATTTGAGGTGGGGAGGGGACGATTCCATCCCCTCAATTTTTTGTTGATAACCTTATTTTTTAATTTTTTTTTGCTTGTCAATTTTCAATTTTGTTTCCTGTGTCCCCCAAGATATTATTTGGTCACTATCTTTTTTTTTTTGGGGGGGGGTCAAAAGATTTTGGCGGTTCCCCCTAAAATTTTTGGCTTCCCCCACCAATGCCAGGAATGTTGATGTTCAACTGAGAGTTGCTGAAGTGGAATCTCCGTTTGTCTGTGAACTTGTTATAGAGAATGATTATTCCAGGACAAGTTAGATGATATTACCCAGCCCATAGCATACATCCCAACAATGGAATGGAGGCAATATACCCCTGTAATACATGAAGTATCATATTATCTTTAGGTTGGTTTGGAAAGTAAGTCCTCTAGTCAATATTAATGTCTGCCCAACAAAATGGTACTATCTGGCAATTTGGTGGTTCAATCACAAGCAGAAAAAGTTTAGTAAATTGACACTAGTAAGACAATTAAACAAATATAATACAGCCAAACTGTCTGACCCCTTACTTGACTACTGACTTAACTAATTATTGAAAAATGACAAGGGATGCTTAGGCCCTTTGTAACCATTTCATTGGGCAGACTGAAGCAGATGACTAGAATTCATACTTTCATGAAGATGAAGGAACATCAAAATGATTATTACAATTTAGCAAATATGAATTTATAACACTGTCATGGTTATAAAAAATAATGAATTTCTATCAAGTAAAATGACAATACAATGTAAGACATAACTGCAATAAAGTAATTTCATTTCCAAAAGATATCTTCCATAATGTAATAACCAAATTTCTCAAGATAATATTTCTTCTGCACAAAGTGTATGAAATGCTCAGTGTAAATCATGCTGTTTATAAATCTCTAGGAATTTTTTTTTTTCAAAATGAAAATACATGTAAACTTAATCAAAACCAGAGGTGGTGGATCCAGGATTTATCCTGGGGGGGGGACATTTTCAGGATGAAAATTTGTCAAGCAAAAAAGGGCCTTACGGGGGGGGGGGGCATTCTTTGATGAAAATTGCATATTTTCATTACATCTTGACTGTAGCTATCAAAGGGGGGGGGTTGAACTAGATGTGCCCTCCCCCAGATCCACCAGTGATAAAAATCAACATTTATGAAAGATTGCATACCTTATATTCTGGATTGGTAAATTCAATGCATATGTCTACAAAATGAAACGGACATGTTTGGATAAATTGCTTATTTTTGTTTCAAGAAAGAATTCATCAATATCAGCTTAGAGTTATTGAGAAAACATCAAGAAAAAATAATATTCTCATATGCAATAACTATATCTATTTTATATATACTTTTTTTCCAAAAATTTAATCCTTGACATGGGGGGGCTGGTTTAGTAGTCAAATTCACCCCCCCCCCCCCCCCCCCGCTTGGTAAAGTGCTTTATCAAAATAAGATTATGCTATCATTTATAAATTACTGCATTTTGGAGCCCATTAAAATTCAAAATGAATCCTAGAGGGCAGTGCCACACCTTATTCACTGAAATTAAGGAGGGGCATGCACAGCTGAAAAACTATCAGCAGGGGCAATAATTTTCACTGCAATGTTAGATATCCTAAAAAAAATCCTGAAAACACATAATTAAAATGAAATTAAACTCCCAGGAAGTGCCCCTGTATACTATTACAGCCCTTGACCTGTATATTCTCAAGGGGTTCAATAATTCCTTCTCTTCCCTTGTAGAGTTGGTTCGGGTGCGAATGTGTCTGAAAAAAAATAAGTAAAAAAAGGATCATTAGTAAAAATTTTAGAGGGAACAGAACATATCATTTTAAAAAAATTTAGCAAGCAAAAACAAAGATTGATCTGGCATTGGAAAATAAAAGGAAATTAATTAACACCGCCCCCCCCCCCCCCCCCCCCCCCCCCGCTTCAACATTTTTTTGTTGTTTGCTTCTGCTTACAACTTTATAAATTTACCCGATACACCTTTCAAAACTTTTGGCTCCATTATTATGATTATGCCACTGTTCAAGTACTATTTATTTGGAAACCAATGCTAAAACTATAAGGTGAAATGAAATTATATAAAGAAAAAAATATATATTTCACAAAGTATAAAATCATAATGATGTAGGTCATGTTGAAATTAGACCCTGGACTGGACTCAAAATAAGATCAAGTGTAGTGTAGACCAAATGTAAATTAGTCAAAGTGTAGACCAAACGGCAATTAGAATTTTTTTAAACCAAATGGGTCAAGCCCATTTGGTATATGTATAAAGACTAAAATATATGTATATAAGTTAAAAAAATATAATTAAGTAGCCTAGGTTGTGCTGAAATTAGACCAACTGGACATTTCACAAAATGAGAATTAGACCAAGTGTAGACCAAATGGGTTTAGCCCATTCGGCATTAGACTAAATGAGAAGTGGGCAAATTGCATGTGAACCAAATGAATATACATACTTAAAATGTGGAACTGCATGATATAAAGCCAATTTTATGTACCAGTATTTGACAAAGTAAAAAAATATATAATTATGTAGGTTATGCTGAAATTAGACCAACTGGACATTTCACTAAATGAGAATTAGACCAAGTGTAGATCAAATGGCAATTTAGTAGACCAAATGGGTTTAGCCCATTTGGCATTAGACCAAATGACAAATGGGCAAACTGCATGTAGACCAAATGAAAATACACCAGAAAACACATTTCACAAGTTGGGACTGATATAGAGAGCCGTAGCAGACGACGGAGATGGGTACATGATCTGCGTCCGCAAAAAACGCGCACGCATCTATGTACTAACATGAAAAACAGCATATGGGACGATCTGACTAAAAATCGCACATGCGGGGCTATTTGAGAGTCACAGCAGAGGACGGCTAGCAGACGCCGACGGGCGCGCGCATTTAGCGAGCACATCGTGATCGTTTAAACTATCGATAGTAAGGACAGTGCATTAACACTATAACAGGGACCCGCGATGTCTATGACTTTTTCGACCCATGTTGGTGCTGTGAAATTGCTCTTTTTTGCAGTTTAAATGAATTTCACGTAAGTTTTAAGTGGTTTCACATGACAAATTAGATATTAAGAAATTTTTTGATATCATTCTTGGGGACAACAAACACATTTTGAAATTCTTGTTGTCCTGCCTAATCTAAGGATATCAAAGGGGTTTAAAATGTAAGAATTTAATGAAGAAATGAGGTTATTTTGATCGTGATATAGACGGTCAGACCTACATACGTGTTTTACTGTTATTACTGGCGGCGTGTGGCGGTATCCACAGATAGGTGTTCTGGATATAACCACACGCGTGTGGCTGGATGGTAAAGACACACGCGTGTGGCTGTATACACTGCCTAATGTAATGACAATGGCCTTGCGTGTACGACGGGTACCGTAATGCACAACACCACCACAAACGTATCGGACTAAAGTAACGTTACGCTCGGCAACATTGCTCGTTAATCCGTATATTTCCGTATTTTCATTTTATTATACCGGTACCATATAATTAAGATGGAAATCAATAAGACCTACCTTTTCTTTGGGAGAATATTCATTGCGGTATCGTATCAATTTGACTGTTAAAATGACAACGGTAACTAACGGAGTCGGGAACGGAATGCGGAGATAGAGTCTACGGTCGTATGGCAAGCCGTTTGATTTTGATTGGCAAGTATAAATGTATGTCTCAATATTGATTATACAACAAACTTCTTAAAATCCACATTTCGTGACAGTCTATCAAAAGTTTCGGCTCGCGATTTGCGCTTGCATTAATTGTTAAAAATGTATTTCATAATTACCAAAGTTCATGGGTGTCGATCACGGGGGGATGGGGGGATATATCCATAGGCGGCGAAAGCGGGGGGGGGACATGTCCCCCCTAAATTTGAGGAGGGGGGACGGTCCGCCCCCTAAATTTGTTGTTGATGACCTTTTTTTTTTTTTTTGCTTGTCAATTTTTTTTGGGTTGTCCCCTCCTAAAATTTTTGGCTTCCGCCGCCAATGGATATATCCCCCCCCCAATATTTCAAGTGGGGGGTAGCCTGTATTATCATCCCCCCAATAATTTAGGGTAGAAAAATTATAATAATGATGACAAAAATGAAAATTTTATGATCATGATGATTATAGTGATGATTATAGTACGCCATCAATCAGTTTGTTTCCCTCGCAATTTGTGTATATTTTTATTAAATATAAACATTCCTTTTCAGGACTATTAAACAGGGGCCGATTGCACGAAAGGGTCTTTCCAAGGACCGTCTTTCGTGTCGCCCATCTTTTATGATACGCTATAAGCGGGGGTGTTTCTGAAATTTATGATAAAGAATAAGATTCGTTAGCTTGCTTTTAAATAAAATTTTATACAATTTCATGATATGTCACATCATTTTATAGACAAATATTTTGTTTATTTTAACGGACGAATGAAATATGTTTGCAGATGATTTATTTAAAATGCGTTTCACATGGCGCATCATAAAAGATGGGCGACACGAAAGACGGTCCTTGCAAAGACCCTTTCGTGCAATCGGCCCCAGATGGGTGGAGGTTCAAGATGAAAAAGAGTGAAATGTCTATGTATATGATATTTTTTAACACATGACATAAAAGGACCCCAACGAAAAACAACTTTTGTTGATAGGGTGTTCCATCCCACCAGTGGTGAATAAATTAATTTTGATAAATCAATTAATTCAAAAGGGTGGAAAAATAAACGGGAATAAAAGGGTGGCAAGATACTGTAAGCCCGATGGCGCACCAGAAGCCACACAGTTTGTAATTTGTGCTAGTCTTAATTGGTCCGAATCTGCATTTTATCATCATGCTTAAAGAAGAAAAAAAGATATTGCCAGTCGGGTTAGATTTAAGAGAGAAGTTAATACACAGAGGCGTCGATCCTGGGGGGGGGGTGGGGGGCAGGGGGGGCGATCGCCCCACCAATGAAAATATTGGGGAGCAAACATATCGTCGTCCCCCCAATAATTCCGCATGTGCAACTAAAAAATAAAATAAGATTGTATATAATGCTACACTGAAATCAGCAAGCGAGATTGAGATACCAGCTCGATTTTGATTTAAAATCGTGCTCAAGATGGGAATATAAAAATTTCAAGACCCTCTCTCCCTACCGCTCCACGACCGCTCCAACAACGCTCGGGCGGTGTGACCAGGCCTTTAATCTCGAAATTTTCCGCTTGCGCATCGCGCTCGCATCAATTGTTTAGTTTTATACCTATCTTGTTGAAATCACAAAAAGTGCTGAGAATTTCCATTTTTTAAAAATGTCAAAAAAAAAATCAGCTCACGCTCCCTAATGGTAAATGAGGGTCGCTAGTCATAATAGTAGATGGGGTTCGCCAGTCATAATAGTGGATGAGGGTCGCCAGTCATAATATTAGAATGGGTTCGCCAGTCATAATGGTAGATGAGGGTCGCTAGTCATAATAGTAGATGGGGTTCGCCAGTCATAATAATGGATGAGGGTCGCCAGTCATAATAGTAGAAGGGGTTCGCCAGTCATAATGGTAGATGCGGGTCGCTATTCATAATAGTAGAAAGGGTTCGCCAGTCATAATAATGGATGAGGGTCGCCAGTCATAATAGTAGAAGGGGTTCGCCAGTCATAATGGTAGATGAGGGTCGCTAGTCATAATAGTAGATGGGGTTCGCCAATCATAATAATGGATGAGGGTCGCCAGTCATAATAGTAGAAGGGGTTCGCCAGTCATAATGGTAAATGAGGGTCGCTAGTCATAATAGAATATGGGGTTCGCCAGTCATAATAGTGGATGAGGGTCGCTATTCATAATAGTAGAAAGGGTTCGCCAGTCATAATAATGGATGAGGGTCGCCAGTCATAATATTAGAAGGGGTTCGCCAGTCATAATGGTAGATGAGGGTCGCTAGTCATAAAAGTAGAAGGGGTTAGCCAGTCATAATGGTAGATGAGGGTCGCTATTCATAATAGTAGAAAGGGTTCGCCAGTCATAATAATGGACGAGGGTCGCCAGTCATAACAGGAGAAAGGGTTCGCCATTCATAATAATGGATGAGGGTCGCCAGTTATAATACTAAAAGGGGTTCACCAGTCATAAAAATAGAAGGGGTTCGCCAGTCATAATGGTAGATGAAGGTCGCTAGTCATAATAGTAGATGGGGTTCGCCAGTCATAATAGTGGATGAGGGTCGCTAGTCATAATAGTAATTGGGGTTCGCCAGTCATAATAGTGGATGAGGGTCGCTATTCATAATAGTAGAAGGGGTTCGCCAGTCATAATGGTAGATAAGGGTCGCTATTCATAATAGTAGAAAGGGTTCGCCAATCATAATAATGGATGAGGGTCGCCAGTCATAATAGTAGAAGGGGTTCGCCAGTCATGGAAGCTGAGGGTCGCTAGTCATAATAGTAATTGGGGTTCGCCAGTCATAATAGTGGATGACGGTCGCC
The DNA here is from genome assembly GCF_018143015.1 of Lytechinus variegatus. Taxonomy (NCBI): domain Eukaryota; kingdom Metazoa; phylum Echinodermata; class Echinoidea; order Temnopleuroida; family Toxopneustidae; genus Lytechinus; species Lytechinus variegatus. Next base: position 40,374,000 of record NC_054741.1, on the reverse strand, counting down.
AGTCATAATAGTAGAAGGGGTTCGCCAGTCATAATGGTAGATAAGGGTCGCTGTTCATAAAAGTAGAAAGGGTTCGCCAATCATAATAATGGATGAGGGTCGCCAGTCATAATAGTAGAAGGGGTTCCCCAGTCATAATGGTAGATTAGGGTCGCTATTCATAATAGTAGAAAGGGTTCGCCAGTTATAATATGAGAAAGGGTTCGCCAGTCATAATGGTATATAGAAAAGGGACGCCAGTCATAATAGTACATTATAAAAAATGAGGTGCTAATTTAGCGCTTACAGTGCTTGTATAGTGACTGCACTGCGATTGTTGATTTTCTAGTTTAAATTTGAACTAGAAAATCAGCACTAGTAGTGCAGTCACTATACAAGCACTGTAAGTGCTAAATTAGCAATTCATATTTACAGTGTGGTAGGGGTTTGCTAGTCATAATAGTAGATGAGTGTTGCTAATCTTATTAGTAGAAGAGGGTCGCTAGCCATGATAGTGGAAGGGGTTCGCCTGTCAGTAGAAGGGAACTTTGCTACATAATAGCTGAGGTGGGCGCAAAGCATGAGAACACAAAAAATGTGATTTTCAAGCCTAATATGTATTATGTTGTAGTTCAAAAAGGGTATTTAATTTCGAATAAGAGCACATTTTTATTTTGAAAAATGGGATTTTTTTAAAAATCATAATCAGCAGGAGCTATTAAAAATGACACCCTCTAAAAAGATAAATTATCTGAGGTTATTGACATTACTTTTGTGACCATCCTGAAATGTTTTATGTTGGACTTCAAGAACAGTATTTAGTTTTGAAAAAAGAGCACATTTCATTTTGCCAAAAGCCTTTTTCCTTTTGAAAAAGGGCATTTTTTTACCTACGGCGATTTTTTTTTCATCATAACCAGCAGAAGTTGTTAGAAATGACACCCTCCCCTAAAAAAATCAAATTATCTTTAGGCGAAAAGGTGTAGATTGTGAATAATTCCAATAACAAGGAAATCTTCTTTGAATATATGCATTTAAGATAGTGTTGACCTAAACCTGTACCACAGTATTTTCTAAAAGCCTTTTTTTCAATAGAGGTTTTTTTTTACAGAAAAATGTCTTTACTATCTATATTGTACTTTTTTTAGTTGATGTTGAATATGAAATGAGCATGAAATTATTCCTTCATATTATATATTTCATTTTTTGAAAAGAAAAAAAACAAATATTTATTGTTTACAGGACACTCATTTTGTAAAGGATTTGGAAGAAAACATCTTAAAGGAGTGGGAGGAAGGGTTTTTTTTATCTCATATAAATCATCTAATGCAATGCTATATTATTTGATAAAAACATACAACTTGTTATTAAGAGAGTAAAATGCGATACTGATGGAAACTATGTTGCTTATTCAATCTGTTTTTTTTTTCATTGATTTCATTGTATGGGCAAAATGACCCTAAATTTTTTAGATGTATAGAAAATATCTTATTGGACTATGATCCTCATAAAATCCTATGTGGTGATTGGAACCTGGTCCAAAGTTTTGAGTCAGTTAATTAATTTAGTTGATCCGTGGCGTCAGTTAAATCCAAATTCAAAATGTTATACTTGGAGACAGCCCACACCATTGAAGCAAAGTAGAAAACTTTACTTTTTGATATCTTCAGATATTTTTTCTTTGGTTAGAAAATGTGATATTGATTTAGGATATCGTACATATCACACAATGATCAGTTTAGAGATTGTGTTAGATAAATGTTTTACAGTATCTTGATATTGATTGTCTTCATGGTAAAGCTTTTGAAACTGTTAGAAAAGAGAAACTCAGATTTATTATTGATTATCAGTTGTTTTTAATACACTGTTCATAGGCGGTTACACCCCCCCCCCATTGGCGGAGCAAAAAAAAGTAAAAGGGGGGAAGAAAGAAAGAAAGAAAAAAGGAAAAAAAAAATGAAGGGAAAAGAGAGGAGAAAAAGAAGGGGAAACACAAGAAGAGGAAGACGAGTAAATAAGATAAGATGAGGGGAAGCCTAGGAAAATGATTTTTAAAATCCTTAATGTCACTATAAAAAAAATCGCTTGCGCTTCGCGCTCGCATTGCATGTTAGGTGATTTACATATCAATATGGAGATTGACATATCAAAATTTGAAGTCAACATAGAAAACATATTTCATCTCAGAAATCGTACTTTTATTATTTTGTTTGATTTACAAATTGATTTTTAAAAAGTGCTTTGCAAAACTTTTTGTTTTATGGTCTGAATTTTTAAAAATTTCGGCTCGCGATTCGCGCTCGCATTGATTGTTGAAAATCTATCAACTCATGCATCTTCTTCATAAATCATAAATACAAAAGTGCTTTAAATGTACAGTTTTCAGGCCATAATATTAATAGATTTCACGCTCTCACATTAGGCTTATTATGTTAATAAATAAGATATTAATTTAAGAATAAAATTGTCCCTTTTTTCAGAATGCAATATCGACAAGTTTTATCTTGCGCTTAGGAAGAGAAAAGATATAGTCATAATTTTCATATGATGACATAATGCTCTTGGAATGTCCTGGTCCTATGTCAAAACTCAAAGTAATAATGATGAAACTTTTGAATGAAATTAAATTAATGAAACTCTTTTTTTAATGTCATCCATATCCACCTCACAATTTTTCCTACAAAGTGCTTGAAATACAGAGCTTATAAATTGCCCTTTTCAGATCGGAATATCAAATTTTTTAAGCTCGTGCTTCGCGCTCACTTTATCGATTTTAACGATGAAAAAAAAGTATTTAGAATGCCCACTTAGATTCTAGGTCTAAATCTGACAATGACAATGACATTTATTCCCATATCACCCATAGAGTGGGTATTGGAGAAACAATAATGTACAAAATCTTAAATAGTATTTCATCAAGTAATTTACCTCTCATTTAGAGTACATTTAGAAGAAAAAAAATAAAAATAATACAAATTTTAGCATTAAAAATAATTTTATGATTACATTTGAAATATTACCTTGAAGCTTCAAAAATATAATCAAAGTTTACATATGATTAAAAAAAAAGATAAATCATATAGTAACGACATTATCGCATCGTTGGATATTAAACCACAGCCTTAAAAAAGCTCAAAATTTTATATTTCGAGCGTGTCAGAGTTTAGAGAATTTGATAATAAGGACTACAGATGAGATAATGGATAAATTAAAGATTAAAAACCCAGGTAATTAACATTATAATTAGCATAAACATTTTTTTTAATATAAGGCAAGTAATGGCATCAGCATATGATTGGCTGTTATACCACTTTTCAATTACAGCTCAAAATATTACACGCGCGCGTTTATTCAGATACGCAGCTTGTTCTCTGCATAAATCATTATCCAGTTTTATTCCACAATATCAAAAAATTTCTGCTCGCGCTTTGCGCTCGCAATATCAATGTAGAAAGATATCCAATTACTCATCCTTTTCATGATCTACAAAACATGAATGGAGTGTCCCGTTTTTAGGTGTAAACAGCGGCGTAACAGGGGTCGGTGGCCAAGGGGGGGAGGGGGGGGGGGGGGGGGTAAGAGCCAAAAATTTCCCGGTCATATCATGGTATAAACAGGCGCAATGGTGTAATTAGGCGACGATTTCGAAAGGGCAAGACATTGTGTATCAGGCAGAATTTATCTTTTAAAAAAAGTTACGAGAGAGCGATGCGAGCGAGCAAAAATTTTGACATTTTTAATACAAAAATCAAATTTTGTGATAGATTTTGACATGATATCCAGAGAATATATTTCACTCTTCTCTCTTTTCATCCCTTTTTTGTGATCTGTACGCCACTGTTATTTGCGGCAGTAGCGTGCAGAGTAAACAAAACAAAAATCAAGGGGCGCAGTATGGTGCATGTGCTAAAAAGCTACTTAATATAAGTCCCGAGCGAGCAAAGCGAGAATAAAAATCACCTTTTCATGAGAATCTAACTTTGAGATATCTTTTTTTTACATGGTAAAACTTTTGGGGACCATGGCCCAACCCTTCCATACTCATATAGGGCAGTGCTATGCGGTTGGGGTCTGGGGCGGAGCCCCCGGAACTTCTTGATATCAAAGCCATTTAAACCTCGCAGATTGCCGCTATTTAATCAAATTGCGGGTATATACAGAATATAGCTTTTACACAACACATTTATTCAACCAGTTGAACCAAATATTTTGAGGGGGCAAAACATAGCAATGTGGGGGGGGGGGGGAGTCGCCAGCGAGCAAAGCGAGCTGGAAAAAAAATTGCCTATTGAAATTAAATTCTAATTATGTGATAGATTTCTCCATTATATTCAGCAAATAACACATTTCATTGTTTCCATTCATTTCATTATACGTTGTCTCCCATAATTTCTTTTATTTCCTCTTGGGTGTTGAACCAAGACCCCCTTCCCCCCGCGCCTGTACGCCAGTGATTGAACGTAAAGATTAATGTAGGAAGGGTCCCTAAAGGGGGAGGGGCGTAATAGAGCCATTTGAAGGTCATAGATTAAGAGCCCCTACTGCCTGGGGTCTGGGGCAAAGCCCCGGTAGCTTTTTTTTGCATAAAATTTAGCAAGCTTATAGCATGCATGCAGTTCATCTTTCTTCCCGCTCTTTAATTTCTATCCTCGTCAGCCCGGTCGTGTTATTAAGTTTTTATTTCTTGTCCCTTTTCTTTGTTTTCCAATTTAGCTTTTGACTAATTCCATTCTACCTTCATTTCCCGATATTGTTTGCCATCTTTTAATTTATTTCCCATCCTGCTCATGCACTACATAGGTCTATTTCGGAATGATTTGTTCTTTCTCAAATGTTTTTCTTTCGTTCTTCTTCCCGCTTTCCTTCCTTTTCCATTTCAAAAAATATATTTTTCCTTGTTTTCTTTCCACTTTTCCCTTTCTCTTTCCTTTTCCTCCTTTCCTTTCTCTCTTTCCTTCCCCTTTCTTTCTCCATCCCTTTTATTTTTTCCCGTTTTTTTTATTTTCCCGGTGAAATCCGCCGGGGGCAGCTTGCCCCCCTGCCCCCCCCCCCCGCCTGTTACTCCACTGGTGTAAATCTCGATTTTTTCCGCTCGCACTTCGCGCTCGCATCAATCCTTTAGTTACATACTTATCCTTTTTACGATTACAAAAAGTGCTCAGAATTTCTTTTTCAGGTAGAAATGTCAAAATTTTTAGCTCGCGCTTTGCGCTCACATTATTTGATCATTGAAATATATAACGATTTTAGGCTAACTGCAAGCTGCCGTTAACAGATCATTTTTTATTACATCAAAACGTATATATTAAAAATTTCTCTATATTAATGTCTTAAGATTTCAAATTACTCATTCTATTCATGATTTTAAAAACATGAATATAGTGTCCCGTTTTAGGTCTAAATTTCGATTTTTTTTCTTCCGCGCCCTTCGCGCTCGCATCAATAAAATGTTTAGTTATATACCTATCCTGTTCACGATTACAAAAATTGATTAAAATTTGACAATATCTCTGCTCGCGCTCGCATTATTTGATTGTTGAAATATGGAACGTTTTCACGACAAAGTACCTTTTCGATAATGAGTTCAAAACGTATAAAAAAAATTCTGCTCGCGCTCGGCGATTGCATTATTAATGTAAGGAAGATCCACACTTACTCATCCTTTTCATGATTTACAAAACTTGAATAGAGTGTTTCGTTTAGTAGGTCTAAATCTCGAAATATCGCGCTCGCATCAATTGTTTAATTATATACCTATTCTGTTTGAGCTACAAAAAGTGCTTAGAATTTCCATTCCTTAGGAAAAAAATGTCAAAAAAATTTCAGCTCGCGCTTCGCGCTCGCATCATTTGATTTTTGAAAGATGTAACGTCTTCTTGGCTAACTGCAAGCAGTCTTTAACATGTACCTTTTCCATCAGTTCATTTCTGCTCGCGCTTCACGTTTGTAGTAGTTATTCATTTGCATACACATCTTTTTCAGAAAAAATACAACAGATTTCCCAAAAAATTAGCTCGCGCTTCGCGCTCACATTATATGAATAAAGATATTATGATATTGTCTATTAATGTTTATTCATAGGAATAAGAAGTGAGTATTAGGACTACCCCTTCAAAGAAACCAAAAATCATCTTCGAGTGGCCGATCGGGGAAAATATGTCTGAAAAAATTCCGCCCCCCCCCATTGGCGAAGGCTAGATCCGCCCCTGCTGTTGATGGAGTTGAGAGCAGCGACTATATTGTATGTAATAAGAGAGAAGAGAAAAGAAGAAAGTGTAGAAAAAAACCTCGAAAGTGAATTACTTAACTTAGAAAAACATCTAGACCAAAATGTAAATACTAGAGAAAATTTACAAAAAATTAGGCTACTTAGGAAATAATTAGAACAATTTAGATAAGACTTCAAATCATGCAATATGGAGAAAAACCGTCTAAATATTTTTTTTTATCTTGAAAAGCAGAGGATAGCAGAAATAAACATTTGTTGAACTGATTCATGATAATGGTACAGTATTGCAAGAACAAACAGACATTTTAAGAGAAATGGGCTCATTTAATGAACAGTTATATAAATATCATGCATATAGTGATGCTGAAGAACTTTTTTTTCAAATCTTATTAGAGAAGAGAGTTTCCATAGTCTTACAGAGGAAGACGATTATTCTTTAGAAGGAGAAATATCTTACAGTGAAGTTGATTTTGCATTAAAAAAATATGAAAAATAATAAGCCTCCTTGACGAGATGGATTTACAACTGAATTTTTTAAAGCATTCTTTTAGGACTTAGGTATATTCTTGGTACGAAGTATGAATTTTGCTTATATTTCTGGAAAATTATCCATCTCATAAACAATAATGGCTTGATAACATTAATTCCTTAAGGTGACAAAGTAAGACATTTCATCAAAAATTGGAGATCAATTTCATTGTTGAATGTTGTTTATAAACTGTTGTAAAGTTGCATTGCTAACAGACTAAAAAGTATTACCTTATAATTATTCATGTTAATCAATCAGGATTCTTGTCTGGACGATTTATTGGTGAAAATAGGAAAGTTTTGAATGATTTAATTGTGTATACGGAGAAGAAACATATTCCTGATTTCTGATTTTTCATGATTTTTTGTTTTTTCCAAATGACATTAAGATTCGTTTTTGTTATGAGCTAAAATTCACACTCTGTGAAATGAATTTATGTTGGCCTAAAAGAATACAAAGTTCTTTAATATGCGGATGACACAGTTTTATTTCTCGATGGTACAGCTGCCAGTTTCTGTAATGTACTAAATATTTTGGATTCATTTGCTGAATGTAGTGGGTTGAAGGTCAATACGCAAAATCTACCATCTACCTCAGCTACCATTATGACTGGCGAACCCATTCTACTATTATGACTTTCGACCCCATCTACTATTATGACTGGCGAACCCTTTCTTCTATTATGACTGGCGTCCCTCATTATGACTGGCGAACCCCTTTTAGTATTATGACTGGCGACCCTTATCCATTATTATGACTGGCGAGCCCTTTCTCCTATTATAACTGGCGACCCTCATCCATTATTATGACTGGCGAACCCTTTTTACTATTATGAATAGCGACCCTCATCTACCATTATGACATGGCGAAACACTTCTACTATTATGACTGGCGACCCTCATCCATTATTATGACTGACGACCCTCATCCATTATTATGACTGGCGAACCCTTTCTACTATTATGAATAGCGACCCTCATCTACCATTATGACTGGCGAACCCCTTCTGCTATTATGACTGGCGACCCTCATCCATTAAAATGACTGGCGACCCTCATCCATTATTATGGCTGTAGAACCTTTTCTACTATTATGAATAGCGACCCTCATTTACCATTATGACTGGCGAACCCCTTCTAATATTATGACTGGCGACCCTCATCGATTATTATGACTGGCAAACCCTTTCTACTATTATGAATAGCAACCCTCATCCACTATTATGACTGGCGAACCCCATCTACTATTATGAATAGCGACCCTCATCTACCATTATGACTGGCGAACCCTTTCTACTATTATGAATAGCGACCCTCATCTACTCGTACTGGCGAACCCCTTCTACTATTATGACTGGCGACCGTCATCTATTATTATGACTGGTGAACCCTTTCTACTATTATGAATAGCGACTCTCATCTACCATTATGACTGGCGAACCCCTTCTACTATTATGAATAGCGACCCTCATCTACCATTGTGACTGGCGAACCCCTTCTACTTTTATGACTGGCGAACCCCTTTTAGTATTATGACTGGCGACCCTCATCCATTATGACTTGCGAACCCTTTCTCCTATTATGACTGGCGACCCTCATCCATTATTATGACTGGCGAACCCTTTCTCCTATTATGACTGGCGACCCTCATCCATTGTAATGACTGGCAAACCCTTTCTACTATAATGAATAGCGACCCTCATCTACCATTATGACTGGCGACCCTCATCCATTATTATGACTGGCGAACCATTTCTCCTATTATGACTGGCGACCCTCATCCATTGTAATGACTGGCGAACCCTTTCTACTATTATGAATAGCGACCCTCATCTACCATTATGACTGGCGAACCCTTTCTTCTATTATGAATAGCAACCCTCATCTACCATTATGACTGGCGAACCCCTTCTACTATTATGACTGGCGACCCTCATGTAGTATTATGACTGGCGAACCCTTTCTACTATTATGAATAGCGACCCTCAACTACCATCATGACTGGCAAACCCCTTCTACTTTTATGACTGGCGAACCCGTATTATGACTGGTGTTATATATAAGAAGAATTGTAAAAGCAATTACATTCATTAATTTAGTTATTTCCCCTTTAAGGATAGCTAAGAATGATCAAATACATTCCACAACAAGTTTGTAAAAGCTTTTGTTAAGCAGACCTCTGCCTATTTAAAGGCCAAGGATTACTGTTATTTCTGAACAGAGATTACTTTACAGTAAGATTCCAGTGGTAGTGAAAATAAACAATAGGCTTAGCTATTTTATTGACATGTTAATTTCACTGAGGTCATTCAAGAATGTTGTAGAAATGTCAATGCTCCAGAAAGAAGGAGAGTGTTGTTTTAAATGACAATATCAGAAGCTTCCATAATAGTGAATACTAGAAGCCTCTAGAATAGTGAATACTAGAAGGATCTAGAATAGTTGTAATTAGTATATAAAGCTGGCAGATTCTTCAAGGACGTCATCACATCATATCATACCAGATCACTTCACCAGATCAGATCAGAGCTAAGAGTTTCACGCCAGACTTTATGTCAGAGCAGACACCTGGAATAATTATCTTCTGTGGAATTATTTGCACACCATCAATGGACTGTTTGCAGTTATTTTGAGAGAGGAATTTTCAGTTCTCATCGAGATCATCAACATCATCAACCTGTTCAATGAACACTCTTCAACCCATGGATTGCTGAAATTGACTGTTAATCATCGTCAACATTGTCTTCACGGACATTTCAACTCGTTACAGTGACTCTTGTTATTCATCGTGCTTCAACATCAGTTTCATCATCGCCATCATTGTGAATTTTCGCCAGCCAACTGGAATTTTATCATTTGGACCATGAATTTGGAATAACACCAGAACTGATTTCAAGAGATGTAAGACTATTATTATTTATGATTTTTTTGTGTAAAGTTAATTATTTCCTGTAATGAAAAAAAGAGGAAATTAAACTTAAATTTTACTTATTTGTTGCAGTATCGTAACAAATAATTTTGGGGGCTTGTCCGGGAATCGAAAGCCAATTTGCACGAAAAGCCAATTTGAAATCGAACCCCAATTTGGAAATGAAAGCCAATTTGAGACGAAAGTCAATTTGAAACTAAAGCCAATTTGAACTGAAAACATTTTGGAAATTTTTGGAAAGTTCTAGAATATACTGTACTGTATTAATTACTTGCTTGTATTTGGGTATATTCACTATGGCTACATTTGATGTTGAAGAATTTCTTGCAATGACAGAATTGTCATATGATCATTTGAAGTCACTGAAGAAAGATGATTTAATAACAGTTTGTGATCATTTGGGTGTATCTCTAGCCCCAGGTTTAAAGAAGGCATGCAGAGATAATTGACTTGTTAGCTATATCACATGAAGCTTACAGAGGAGTCTGAAACTTCTGTAATTGTATCAGACGATGCTCAGATTCAACTAGCAAAGTTTGAGATGGAAATGAAAATGAGAGAAAACATTGAAATGGAGAAAATGAGATTGGAGTACCAGTTAAAGTTGAAAGAAATGGAGTTAGCTCATGCAAATACTAACTCGGCTAAAGATAAATCTCCCCAAGGCTTTGATGTGGCGAAAAACATTCGCCTTGTGCCAAAATTTGATGAAGAGGGAGTTGATACATATTTTGTGTCATTTGAAAAAGTGGCCAAGAGACTGAACTGGCCTGAGGAATACTGGACTCTTCTCCTCCAAAGTTTTTTTTGTTGGAAAGGCTGCAAAAGGTGTAAGTGTTCATGGCCGTCGTAGCGTGAGGTGTCCGTTTAGTGAGCTCTCGCAGAAAACCACACTTTTTAATGGATTAGTAGCTGTTTCATCTGGAAATATCAATCTTTTTCATCTTGGCAATCTTCTATAGACATTGACTTTCATTTTTGGGTAATCTTTTCTGGCATTTTCTCGTCTTTCATGTCCAAAATATACAATTTGAGAAGTAAAGGCTTGTCTGCCGAAAGCATGGATTCAACGAACCAACGCCCATGTTCTTCGCACGACCGGAGTACAATGCAACAGACCGTGCCCAGCGGTGAGAAACCGCCCGAGGTTTCGAACCTCACTCTCGTTGACCTGCACAAGACTCTCACCGAGTTCTCAACAAAAGTGTGTCAGAAATTGGACGATATTCAGACTAATATTGCTTCAATTACGAAAAAAGTAAACGACTTAGAAAAAGCAGCAGAAGACAGCAACGCTCACATACTGAATCTAGAGAAGAAAACAATTCCCGAACTCGAACAGAAGATGCAGAAAGAAATGAAGGAAATTAAGGACAAAATGATGCTGGCAGAGATTTACCAACGAAAGAGTAATCTGCTGTTCTACGGAGTCAAACAGAAAAAAGAAGAAAATGTGTACGAAGTCTTAAAGGAAACGCTTGTCTACATTGGATTAACGAGAGAAGAGGCGGATTCGGTAGCTTTCGTAAATGCCCACCGCTTGCCCCAGAGGAGACAGACGGAGGGCATTCCCCAACCAATAATTGCCAAGATGGTCTACATGCACCAACGCAACAGAATTCTGTCAACCTTCGAATCCAGACGCCCCCCTAGAGTAGAGGGACAAGAAGCTAGAAGGATCTCTGTACGTACAGATTTGCCCCCAGTCCTGAAAGATCGTCGCAACATCCTCGCGAAAACTGCGTACAACTTGAGGAAACACAAGAAATTGTCAACAAAGATCGTCGTAGAGGGGATTAACGTCGTTCTTTACTGCAAGGAAAAGGAGTCCAGGGTGTGGCAAGTATACACTGATTGATATGTCTGAGAGCAGTGAGGAGATTGAGAGGTCTTAACAGCTTTATATTTTGTCGACATGTATCAAAATCATTAATCTTTTATAAGTGAGCTACTTATAGGTCCATCGAACAAACAATGAAATATACTATATGTTAGCCTACATACTCATATTATGTTTTTTTATAAGCAATGCCGTTGATACTGAAGAGGAATAATGATTCGAAAGAAATATAAACCCAAATGTTTCTCATCTATATCTTCGTTGACACGCGTGTGCAAGAAATTACCTCGATGGCCAAAGGAGAGAGAGAATAATTCATGTTATTAAAAACACCAAAATGTGCTTACTGCTTTCATCTCTGCTTCGCTTCATGTTGTTTTTTAAACATCAACAGATTTGACTCAGGAAAAGACTTTTTTGAGTCTAGAAAATTGTCTATGACGAGATGAATGAAAAATGCAATGTACTTCTTTATCTCTGCATTTGTTTTGCGACAACCACAAGTATCATGTCATCGTGAAAGAGAAGGAAATGTTTAATGAATGGAATATTGAAAGAAAATAATCTACGAGCTCATAGAAAATATCTGTATTTCAATGAAAACGTATCCTGAAGAGAGCGAATGACTTTTATGTGAATTAAATGTACGCTTTACTTTATTCACGTTTTTTAAATGGAAAATTACTTATGTGTCACGCCATTTAAGAATGATGGATTTGATGAAAGATAAACAAAATTGGGGGGAAGGAACTGAGTTTAGGGTAGAAACCTTTCTTTTTTCTTTTCTTTCTTAAATTAATCATACAAAGAACATGGAGAAGGTTGAACAACTTTCATGTCACTGAAGTTCTCGTTTTTTAATGCTTTCTCATCTTGCAAAATGAGAGATTCGAATGAATTAAAAAATGATAATAATCATCATTTTTACGCAGGGAACTAGACATTGAATTGATAGGATTAAAGATATCTCAAAATGAACGTTAAGTACAAGTTCCTTTTCCTGGCTTTTTTACACATAGAACATATATAGATCTTTAGCATCGACCTTTTCAAACAAAAGAGAAAAAATATAAATAATTGTTTTGAATGTAATCTAGATGCAGAAGTATGGCGAAAAGGAAAATGGAAAAAATGAATTTTATTTGTATCTAATTAAAGTTCACTGTTCTTTCAGTTTTATAGAACCTAAAAAGTGCAAGGAATGTCGGGAAATTTAGAGAAAGTACAATTCTTTCCTTCTTATTTCTTGCTTGATATGATCCTCTTAACTTATGCCGTGTTAATTATATGGAAAATAAGAATGAAAGGGTGAAAAGTACAACCCTCTTTCATATGTCTTGCTCTAATACAGCATTTCTCTGATGTATACTGTTTATGTATTTGTTATCGAAGTGAAATTCCGAATGTCGGAAAAAACAAGGGATGTTTACTTTTTACAGTATTACCATAAATAAAAGTGAATGCATAAAATATGTAATTGAAATGCATATAACGTGCTTTCTAATTTCCTGCAGGGATGAGAGAGAGAGAAAAGTAAAGGGGTCATCCGGCTCATTTCTTCATTTGAAACCTAAGTAACAGTTTTTATAGGTTAGGAATGTCCATGTCACGACTGGAGTCATTGTAATGCAGGTTTTACTTTCCTCTCGTCTTTAAACTTTTATCAATGAGTTTTGCGAAGTATCCAGTCTTTGAAAACCGAGAAAATATTGAAAGAGTCACGAGAAATAGGGAAAATGTTTGTTTATGCAACAGAAACAAGAAGAGTAAAATGAGTCCATGCTGTTCTCTCTCTCTCTCTCATTCCTGCTAGATGAATTTTCTACATGTAAAAATAACTTAACTTGTTTATAAATAATATATTAACGAATCTGCCATATTTTCTGATGGGGTTCAAGTTTTATGGTGTTTTTTTTTTTTCGAAAGAAGAAACGTGGAATGAGAATAATCATTTTTACGAAAGGTACAAGATATTTGATTGATAAGATTGAAGATATATCAAAAAAATATATCAAAAGATATATCAAAATAAACATAAAGTACAAGTTCACTTTTCTCTTTCACTGTGACCATATAATTCTTGAGCATCTACTTTTTTTTTCAAACTGAAGAGGAAAACAATAGAAGTAACTGTACGATTGAAAGGTCGATGCTAAAGAAAGGCGAAGAAGGGAAAAGGAAAACCGAATTTTATTTGTATTTAATTGAAGTCCATTTTTTCTTCTCAGTTTTATTGAATATAAAAAGCTAAGGAGTGTGCAAAAGTATCAAATGTACATTCTCCTTATTTCTTGCTTATAGTTTGATCGCTTTGACTTTTGTTTCCATGATATTGAGAATAAGGATGTAAAAAGCACAACCCTCCTTCATATGTTTGCTCTAATATCACCATTTACAGATTTTTTGTTTCTGATCGAAGTGAAAACTGTGAATGTTTGAAAAAAGGGAGCTTATTTTGTTTCCTTTCTTTTTTTTTTTTACATCATTATCAAAAACAAGATGGAAATGATGAAATATATCAATGAAATGGATATAACATTTCTAATTTCTTACTTGAATGAGAAAGGAAAGAGGGTGTTTTTTAGCCTAAATGTCATCCAGCTTATCTTCTTAAACTTGTATTAACCTATACAGGTCTTATAAGTTAGGAATGGTCATGCCTGATAGTAATGGAGGGTTTTCGTTCCCCTCTTCTTTTAAACTTTGACTGCTAAGTTTTCTAAAGTACTCAGTGTTTTTAAAACAGAAAAATGTTGCATGAGACACGATGAAAGAAAAAAAAAACAACATTTCATCTGTTTATGAGACCAAAATAAGGAGAAGAGCGAAATTATATACAATTAAGACAGACACTCTTTTTCCTCTCTCTTTCCTGCTCGATGAATATTCTACATGTAACAATAAAACATGAAGAAATAAGTAAGACAAATTATGGACTTCTTTATATTTCTTAAATAGAAAGGCCTCGTATGTATTCGATATTTGAGGTGTAACCTATTTTAAAAGAATACATTGATGATTCTATTATATTTTCTGATGGAAAGAAATTCTGTCACTCTTAGGTAGGATCATTTTATCTTAATTGCTTTTTGCTACTGATTATAGGTGTGAACACGAATAATGTTGGTTTTTCTAGCAGAGTCTCCGTTCGGAGAGGTCATGCTTTGATTTGATACGCACTACTACAGCATGAATCAATCTGTTATAATTGTCTTTATGTTTGCATATATATGTATGTATCTATATGAAGTGTTACTTGCAGAACGTTACAATTTATGTCAAGCAATTCCCCCTTTTGGGGAATGCACAGGCATCTCTGATGATTTGTTTTGCAATGTTAATAGTCTACATTGTCTTGTTTTCGCAAGGTACTTTATTAACAAACACAATTATGATAGGAGGGTTAAGAGGTCATGGTTTATCTGCCTTATTTCAAATCCTAATGATATACGACAGGTGTTAAGCACTTTTTATTCAATGACAGTACTTCACAGAGTGGGATGTAGGCCTCTGACAGATATTCATGTACAAAGAATATATTTTGAGAGTTCAGTAATTTGTATGCCCATGTTGGAAGTCAGTATAGTTTCTTTTCATATGCAGCCCCAGGCTTTATGGCAACTACATACTCTTTTCAGTATGCAAGCCAGTTTAGCATGTTTAGTGGTTATTCATTTTATCCGAACGATTGTTGTAGCCAAACACTTGCATTCTCATGATAACGCATATATCGAGGAAGATACACGTATTATAAATCGACCGGGTGATTTTATAGTGTTTTCTAGTAGAATGATTCTTTTTCTTATGCTAATTTTCAGCTGCCGAAAGGAAATTTGGAGGAATCTTATTAGGCATAAACACTGGCTAAAAAGTGGTCGCTTGAATACACCTTTTCTTCTGGAATTCAATACATTGTTTCCTAGTTTAGATTATCACGATGATAATGTGTATATATATCTTTCCCGCAATTCTTGGCTTTCAGTAAACTGTAAAGTCCGTAAACAACTCTTGCACAAAAAATTCTTTGGACGTGATATAAATACATGTTGCTTTTTGTTTACATGTTTGAATGGATGGAATTTTTTTCATTGGCTTCAAAGTTTTAATAGGCAAAACATATTCGAGGTCTTTAAATTGCATTCTTATACGGTCATTCGACTGTCGAGTTTTTCAATTATTCAATTACCCCATTATGATGATGGTATGCACTGTATGATATCTCAACTAAACATGCTTCTCAATATCGAAGCCATGGTTCTTTTACAAACGTTACATAATCAATGGGGTGTTGATTATGCAGTTAGAGTTTGGATAATTCGGCGAAAAGGCTTGTCATGCATGCTAACTATTTTTTTTTACTGCCATCTCTTAAGATACTTTAACACACCTTTGATTTATATTCAAATACTCCTTTTTCCAGTAGAAAGAATTTTTAACACACAAATCACACAGAGAATTGCAGATGTTTTAAGTGGGACTAACAGTCGGTCATTCATTGCGCATGCTTCGGGATCGATGTTATTTTACAAGGCCCATTCTTATGTTAAATTCTTTAATTGTGATACTCTTGTCATGATTTTGTTGAAACGTATTCTATTTGAATTAATTATGTTCACGAGATACACTTTGCCATGGCTTTCCATTAGGGTACCGGTAAACTTTCCTATTTTCATTACCTGTTTGTTTTTAATCCTTCGCTTTTGTAATTTCGGCTTTATGAGGATGACAAATCAGGATGTCATATCTTCATGATTATTAAAGAAACAAAGTTGAAATTTCTGTCGCTAAATGTAAGAGGCATTAGATCAAATTTTAAAAGGAATAAAGTTTTTCATTGGCTGGAAGTTATTAATGCAGATGTGATATTCCTGCAGGAGACATATAGCTCTGATGATATAACTAATCTTTGGTCGTCTCAATGGAAAGGGGACATTGTATTTTCCCACGGGTCTCGTCATAGTTGTGGAGTAACTATACTTTTTAAATATGACTTGAACTATAAAATATTATACAAACAAATTTCGAGTGAAGGAAGGTTTATCCTTTTACGGGTTAGCATAGATGACAATGAATATATTTTATTGAACATATATGCACCTACGGCAGATAAACACGCAGATCAAAAACAATTTTTCAAGCAAATAAATGATAATTTGCTATCAATAAACGACATAAAAACTATACCGGTGGTGATTGGGGGAGATTTTAATACCATGTTAGATGTAGATTTGGATAGAATGGGTGGAAACCCTCACCTCCATAATGATATCAGTGATACTATTAATGAGATACAGAATAATTTTGATTTAGTTGATATTTGGAGATTAAGGAATCCGTTATTGAGGAGATACACTTGGCGGCAATGCCATCCGTTAATACAAAGTAGACTTGATTTTTGGTTTATTTCTGATAATCTACAAGATTTCATACAAAAAACTGATATTATACCCGGTATGAGTTCAGATCATTCTGCAATTATACTTATTATCGAATTTTCACAAAAGAAACGACCTTTGTCAATCAACTGGAAATTCAATAATAGTCTTTTAGATGATGAACAGTTTCGTGTAAAAATGTCTGAAAATATAGACAATTGGATAACCGAATCAGTTCAATTTGAAGACATACGTATGAGATGGGAATTTCTGAAATATAACATCCGTTTATTCTCAAGGAAATATAGTATGAATAGAGCTAAAATTTTAAGAGAGCAGAAAAGGGAGTTAGAAGTGAAATTAAAACATCTTCAGATTTTGGTGGATAAAGATGGTGAAAAATATGTTGACGAATATGAAAAGGCTAAGCTAGATTATGAAGTGCACATGGACCGTATAACTCATGGTATAATAGTCCGGTCCCGCGCAATCTGGGTAGAATACGGAGAAAAAAACAGCAAATTCTTTTTAAACTTGGAAAAGGCCAACAAGGCAAGATCAACAATAAACAGACTAAAAGTAGGGGATGAAATTTTAACCGATACTTTGAAAGTGAATACTCACATTAAGAATTTCTATGCAAACTTATACAAAACAGAAGACCCCAAATTGTTTGATAACTGTAAGTTTTTGGAGTCAAATTGTATACCCAAGTTATCGCCAAACCAGCGTGACTTATGCGAGAAAGAATTAACTCTTTCGGAATGTACTTCTTCTTTATTTGCCATGGCTAAGAACAAATCACCCGGTAACGATGGAATAACCGTCGAATTTTATTGTCATTTTTGGAGCAAACTTGGACCGTTGGTCGTAGATACTCTTAATTACAGTTTTGAACGAGGAATGATGTCTACGTCACAGAGGCAAGGCATAATTACACTTATAGCAAAAAAGGGGAAGGATAAAATGTTTATTGAAAATTATAGGCCCATAACTCTCTTAAATGTTGATATCAAGATCGGCTCCAAAGCCTTAGCACAGAGACTGAAAAATATTTTACCATCTATCATTCATCCTGATCAAGTAGCTTTTGTTAAAAATAGATACATAGGTGAAGCCGTGAGAACAGTACTTGAGACAATGTTCTATACTAGGCTTAAGCGTTTGGGCGGTATTTTATTAAGCCTCGATTTTAAAAAAGCATTTGACTCATTGAACCACCAATTTTTGATAGAAGTTTTGAAATGTTTTAACTTTGGAAATAATTTTTGCAATTATGTCAGTGTTCTTTACAAAAATATTGAAAGCTGTGTGATGAACAATAACGTCTCAACTGGATATTTTACGGTAGGAAAAGGAATACGACAGGGGGATCCTTTATCTCCATATCTTTTTATATTAGCTATAGAAACGCTAGCCATAAACATAAGAAAAAATGAAAACATTCAAGGAATAAGATTAAAAAATACTCATGAAATTAAGTTGTCTCTGTACGCCGATGACATAACGGTTTATTTGTCAAACTTTGAGTCGTATCATCACCTCACGGAAGCTCTAAATGATTTTCAATTATGTTCATCACTCTCACTGAATTACGATAAGACGAAAGCAATGTTTATAGGACAATTCAGTTTGCAAAAGCCATCTATACCAATAGATATAAAGTTTTTTAACGTTTTGACAATTCTTGGAATCGACATCTCTTACTCTTTTGAGGATAGAATGGCGCAATTACAAAGAATTTTATCCAACATTAAATCTCAACTAAATTTATGGAAAGCCAGGAATTTATCATTATACGGGAAAATCCAAATTGTAAAAACTTTTGCTACCTCTCAGCTGTTATATGCAGCCAGCATATTATTTATACCTTATTCATTTATTCATAAGGTGAACACATTACTGTATGAATTCATTTGGGGTGGTCCTGATAGAGTAAAACGTGAAGTTTTGGTTAAAGAATACGATGAAGGGGGGTTAAAGATGACTTGCCTCAAATCGATTATTCAAGCTCAGAAAATGAAATGGGTTTCGAGACTTTTCTCTTCAACTTCGAAGGGCTGGAAAGGTATATGTTTAGAATTGTTGTCACCTGTCGGTGGAGAATACATTTTTTATTGTAATTTTGATATGAAATATTTGAATATTGAAGTGTCAAATTGGTTGATGGACATTTTACAAACATGGTGTTTATTGGAAAGGAAAATAGATATTACCAATGAGTTTATATGGAACAATCAATATATCACATTTAAAGGAAAATCTATCTATAGACCAAACATAAAAGAAAAGGGATTCACCAAAATTACTGATATGTTAGATGAATTTGGACGCCCACTACGCTGGAGGGAAGCGAAGGAAAGGGGGTTAAAGTTTACTGAGTATTTTGAATTGTTAGATTGCTATAAAATAATGCCAGGAAAATGGAAAGTTTTCTTTTTACAACAAGACTACCATCATCTTGTAAAAGAACCTGAGGATTTCCCTTCTCTTTTCTGTGAATCTGCATTTAGACAAATTCAGAATATATCGACAAAGCAATTTTATCGCACTTTTTTAAACATTAATAACTCTGAAACCTCCAAGGTGTTTACTCACTTTAATCAACTTTACAACATCGATAGGCAACAGACTTCCAAATTGTTCACTCTTCCATTACGAATCACTATTGACACCAGACTTCGAATCACACACTATAAAATTTTAAATAACTTAATACCTACAAATGAATGGCTCACAAAAATAGGAAAGAAGACCGATGCATTATGTTCTTTTTGTAATGCGACACCCGAGACATTGGATCATTTGTTTTTTGTATGCCCTAAAATAGCATCCTTTTGGAATGCGTTGCGTACGAGAGTGACTGACTTTAGTCCTAATTATTTCCTTTCACGAGAAACTGTTTTATTTGGATTACTAGAACCACTTACTCCATCCACCTTAGCATTTAATTTTCTAATTTTACTTGGTAAACAATTCATTTTGCGATGTAAATACCAAGAGACTCTCCCTAGTTTAAAACAATTTAATTATTATCTTTTATCTTATAAAGTTACCGAAGAAATTATTGCAAAAAAGAAAAACAAACTCAGTAAACACAATGTAAAATGGCAAAACATAAACAAGTATTTTTCCATTGCATAAATTGTAACCACTGTAGATTCATATTTTGTGTTATCCTTTTTTGTGACTTTGTTTTATCTTCTGTTCATGTTGTAGTGGTGCTTCCGGTCATGTTAATACATGAAAATGTCATAATTTTTTTGTTGTTGTTGCGCTATACCCCGGCGATGCCGCCAGGTCGACTCTGGACCGTTAGGTATGGCCGTACCATCCCTTTTTCTGTTAATGGATCGTCCTGTCGGCAGCGCTGGGGTACAATTTTCTTGTAAATTAAGATTATGTTGTATTTACTTATACAATGTTCTTTTTTATTGAAGTGCAACGATATGTTTTGTATATTTTGATTATTTTTTATGACGAATAAAAACTGCAAAGATAAAAAAAAATAATATAGGTATATTTACCCAGGGAAGCCGCTTCAGTTCCGAAAACTGTTCTCCCAGCGGGCCCTGCTATTATTATTACCCCGGCTTTAGCTGGGCTGCCTAGGCGCTCAAAGCATTCAAGGAATTTCTTCCTACCGGTTACCCATTCATCTCACCTGGGTTGAGTGCAGCACAGTGTGGATAAATTTCTTGCTGAAGGAAATTACGTCATGGCTGGGATTCGAACCCACGACCCTCTGTTTCAAAGTCCGAAGACTAATCCACTGGGCCACAACGCTCCACGCTCCGATAAGTGGTATAGATCACTGAAAGTTGACAAAGATTTTGTTCACCTTAGGGAAGTTGTCGATCCTCCTAGAAGAATTCAAAAAGAGTCTTCCTTTTGGCATTAAATCTCACTTAGATGACCACAGAGTTACTGAAGTCAGTAAAGCAGCCATAGTAGCTGATGAATTTGAGGTCACACATAAAGGTAGTGGAGATAGGCCTCCTTTCAAGAATTATTGGAAAAAGAAAGGTAAAGGGTCATTTGAATCCCACAATAAACCTAGTGAGGGAAAATATGCAAGCAAGGACAAAGACGCTAACAAGAATCAGGCTAGTGGGGGCACAGAATCAACCAAAAGGTCTGAGAGTCGTAGTTCCAAAATTTGTACTCATTGTCATAAATCGGGACATTTGAAAGAATCATGTTGGAAATTGGTTGGAATGCCAACCAAAGTTAAGAAAGACATGGGTTTTGTCAAGCAAACAAGTGTTCCCTCGATGGAGTTTGTCCCATCAGAGCCCAATCGAGATGTTGAGAGTGTTTCTCTAGTATTTGCTGATAAAGTCAAGCAGGTTGATGAAACCTTTAGAAGCTTTTTGTATGATGGTGAAGTATCCCCTTGTTCGACTGATGCTGCTGGAAGGTCAGTGGTTATCCTTAGGGATACAGGGGATGCACAGTCCCTGATGGTGCCAGGGGATTTGGCTCTTCCTCAAGAGAGTTCAGAGAATGTCAAAGTCTTAATTCAATGTATTGGCCCAAATTTCATGTTGGTTCCTTTGCATAAGGTCGACTTAAAGTGTGACCTAGTTAGTGGTCCTGTGACTGTTGGTGTCGTTCCAGAATTACCCATGGAAGGTGTTGATTTCTTGTTAGGTAACGACTTGGCTGGAGATAGAGTTGTTGCGTCTCCAGTGGTTTCGGAGAAGCCTGTTAAGGTAGCTGAAACTGAAATGTTGCAGGAAGATTTTCCCGGATTGAGTTGTTACTAGGTCTCAGACTCGTAGAGCTGAAAAGGATGATGCGGAATCTGCTGATGTAGAGGAGAGTACTGATGTCTGGTTAGCTGAAACCTTTTTCAAGGATTTGAATGGGGATAGTGTTGAAGGCTCTGTTGCTAAAAATGATAGTTTGTTTAGTAAATCCTCCCTTGTACAGGCACAACAGGCAGACCCAGAATTAAAAAGCTTGTCACAGAAAGCATGTTCTGAGGCTGATAAGGTTCCTGAGTGCTTTTATGTCAAAGATGACATTTTGATGAGGAAGTGGAGACCTCCCCGGAGACCAGCTGATGAAGATTGGTGTATAATTCACCAGGTAGTAGTTCCTCCCTGTTACCGCACAGATATTCTGAAAATGGCTCATGAGTTACCTATGGCAGGTCATGTCGGTATTCGGAAGACAGAAGATAGAATTATGAGGCATTTCTATTGGTCTAAGATGCACAAAGATGTTGTGCATTTCTATAAGACATGTTATACATGTCAGATTATGGGTAAGGCACAGCCTTCTATCAAGCCTGCTCCATTGATACCCATTCCTGCATTTGATGAACCTTTTACAAGGGTTCTTGTTGATTGTGTCGGACCCTTACCCAGAACGAGGTCGGGTCACAGATTTCTCCTGACGATTATGGACTTGTCTACACGTTTTTCAGAGGCGATACCCTTGAGGAGTATCACTGCCAAGACAGTGGTACAGGCGTTAGTACAGTTTTTCACTCGGTATGGTTTGCCTAAGGAAATTCAGTCTGACCAAGGGTCAAATTTCATGTCAGGAACATTTCAACAAGTTATGAAGGAGTTGGGAATAAAGCAGATCAAGTCCTCTGCTTATCACCCACAGTCCAAAGGAGCGTTAGAACGTTATCATCAGACTTTGAAGACCATGATTAGGGCTAATCCTGATGACTGGGATAAAGGGATCTCATTCCTACTGTTTGCAACTAGGGATTCCCTAATGAGTCCACAGGTTTCAGTCCATTTGAATTGGTCTATGGTCATTGGTTGGGGGTCCCCTAAAGCTTATCAAGGAGAGGTTTATGGTTCAGGATAATAATGTAAACCTTCTAGATTATGTGTCAAAGTTTAGAGAAAGGCTCTCAAAAGCTTGTGATGTGGCTAAGGAACACTTCAAAGAGTCGCAGGGGAAAATGAAAGCTCACGCTGACAAAAATGCAAAAGGGGGAAGTTTCAAGTCTGGAGACAAAGTGTTAGTGTTGTTGCCTTTGCAAGGTGAGCCCTTGAAAGCTAGGTTTAGTGGTCCCTACATAGTCAAAAAGAAATTGAATAATGTCAACTTTGTGATCAGTACCCCTGATCGAAGAAAGTCTCAAAGAGTTTGTTATGTAAACATGTTGAAAGAATACTTTGAGCGAGAGGCTAGTCAGCCAATAGGTACAACACAGGTCAAAGAAGAAGAAAAGCATGTAGATGTACATGAAGAAGAATGCTATGGAAGGACAGATAATGAATTGTCTTATACAGATGTATCTAAGAACGAACCATGTGGTGTAAAGTTGTCTAACTCAGAGATGTTAGGAAATATGGATGAGGCATTAAAACACCTGCCTGAAGATCAGAGAAATGATATATCTGGCCTGTTAAGAGAATATGAAAATGTGTGTAAAGACAAACCAGGTCGTACGCCTTTAAGTGTACATGATGTAGACGTAGGTGATGTAAGACCTATCAAACAGAATCCTTATAGGCTCAATCCAAACAAGTTGGAAATAGTGAATAAGGAAATAGAGTTTATGTTAGATAATGACATAATCGAACCGAGACAGAGTAGTTGGAGTTCCAAAGCCAGACGGCTCTCAGAGATTTTGCATTGATTACCGAAAGGTAAATGCGGTTACTAAGACTGACTCGTTTTCTAGGTTAGAAGATTGTATTGATAGGGTGGGAAATTCTGCCTATATCACAAAGATAGACTTGCTTAAAGCCTGTGTATAGCTTTGGTAAAGGGTCAATAATGTGACTGATAATCAAATATCATCTAATATGACAGTCTTACTGAAGCGTAGAGACCGTTAGATATTTTTCCAACTGCACTTCTCTGAGAAAATTTCAAATATTGGATATATAGCGCCCTCTCTCGGCGATGCTTGTTTTAAATTTAAAAAATGGGCATCCAAGCACTTATCTTATAGTGATTAGATATCCAAAAGTTACAGACAAAGAACATATCTTGGAAGTTTCAGTCCATTCCATGATTTGGAATAGGATTTAATTGAAAGACAAAAACACACAGATATTTCAATTTGATATTTGATTCAAGTTAAATTTCCATGCAAAATCGCAAAATTTATCCTGTAAAACACATTTTCATTTCATATCCTCCACATCGTTACTGTTATAGGGCATATCCATTCATATTAGCTAGCAATGAATTGGAATAGATATAGGTTCATTTTGGTGGATTTACCAAAACTATACACAAGCTTTAAAGGATATTGGCAAGTGCCACTGACTGGCCGAGCCAAAGAGATATCAGCCTTTGTCACACCTGAAGGCTTATTTCAATGCAAAGTCATGCCTTTTGGAATGAAAAATGCACCAGCAACCTTCCAAAGGTTATCAAATCAAGTAATTGCCGGACTTGACAATTGTTTCGTATACATAGACGACATCCTAGTGTACAGTGATACATGGAATGATCATCTGGATCATTTGAGAGCACTGTTTGACAGGCTGGATAAAGCCAATATAGTAGTGAATCTGATGAAGAGTGAATTTGCCAAGGCAAAGGTCACACATCTTGGTCATGTGGTTGGTCAAGGGCAAATGCTACTAAGAGAAGCCAAGATACAAGCTATCTTAGACTTCCCAATCCCCACAACTAAGAAAGAATTGCTCAGATTCTTAGGTATGAGTGGCTTCTACAGGAAATTTGTTCCAAATTACAGTACAGTGGATAGTCCTCTGACAAACCTGCTGAAGGCAAAAGTGGAGTATGTTTGGTCTGACGAATGTCAAAGATCGTTTGAGAAATTAAAGGCTATTTTGGTGAGTGAGCCTGTTTTGGCAGCTCCAAACTTCACAAAGCCGTTCAAAGTAGCTATTGATGCTTGTGATGTTGGAGTTGGAGCAGTATTGCTCCAAGAAGATGAAGAAGGCATCGAAAAACCAGTGTGCTACTTCTCTAAGAATCTCAATCGGTTTCAGAAGAAGTACTCAACTATTGAAAAAGAGGCCCTGAGTCTCGTATTAGCCCTTCAGCAGTTTAAGGTGTATCTAACCAATGGAGAGATTACAGTCTATACAGATCATAATCCTCTTGTGTTTTTGGAGAAATTCAAAACAAAGAACCAAAGACTGTACAGATGGAGCCTAATGCTCCAACCATTCCCTTCGAAAAATGTACACATAAAGGGAAAGAATAATGTAATTGCTGATGCTATTTCAAGAGTGATATCATTCATGCTTTTGACCAAGTGTGTCATTTGAAGAAAACGTTTTTGATGTTCATTTATTTAAATATGTTAAGTTCTATACCTTTGTACACGATAACTGTAAATGATTTATCAAGATGACTTTGAAAAGTTTAAGAAAAAAAAGTAATCTTAAAGAAACCTTTACTACGGTAAAGCTTTCTTTTCCTCGGTGGGGGAGGTGTTATATATAAGAAGAATTGTAAAAGCAATTACATTCATTAATTTAGTTATTTCCCCTTTAAGGATAGCTTAGAATGATCAAGAACATTCCACAACAAGTTTGTAAAAGCTTTTGTTAAGCAGACCTCTGCCTATTTAAAGGCCAAGGATTGTTGTTATTTCTGAATAGAGATTACTTTACAATAAAATTCCAGTGGTAGTGGAAATAAACAATAGGCTTAGCTATTTTATTGACATGTTAATTTCACTGTCATTTAAGAATGTTGTAGAAATGTCAATGCTCCTGAAAGAAGGAGAATGTTGTTTTAAAAGACAATACCAGAAGCTTCCATAATAGTGAATACTAGAAGCCTCTAGAATAGTGAATACTAGAAGGATCTTGAATAGTTGTAATTAGTATATAAAGCTGGCAGATTCTTCAAGGACGTCATCACATCATACCAGATCACTTCACCAGATCAGATCAGAGCTAAGAGTTTCACGCCAGACTTTATGTCAGAGCAGACACCTGGAATAATTATCTTCTGTGGAATTATTTGCACACCATCAATGGACTGTTTGCAGTTATTTTGAGAGAGGAATTTTCAGTTCTCATCGAGATCATCAACATCATCAACCTGTTCAATGAACACTCTTCAACCCATGGATTGCTGAAATTGACTGTTAATCATAATATATAATATTGGATGGCCTTGAGGTTAATACAAGGAAATATTGGACGAGCTTTGCATAAATATTGGACGAGTCGAAGACGAGTCCAATATTTTGCAAAGCGAGTCCTATATTTCCTTGTATTGACCGAAAAATGGAATATCCAGTATAATGATTATTATTCATACAGAGAATTTTAGCAAATAATTTTTAACTTACCCTCCCGCCCTGAGACTCTGCTGTATGATGGGGGGACCTAAAGCTACGCACTTTGTTTTCAAACAATAAAAACTGTCCCAATTTTAATATTTCAACAAATTATATTTCACTAATTTGTGGCAAACATTCTGAAGATCATTAACTACGTAGAAAATATCACAAAACTCACTAATACGAAACTCCCGCCGTGTTTTTCGAACACCTCTTGATTTCGCCGCCCCATGTAGAAGGGGTCCTAAATCTATATACGCACTCGATTTATTATGCAAAAAAATAGTATTTCCTGTGCCTCAATTTCTAAAATATATTCAAATTATTATAGGATAAAATGAAATTAAAGCGAATATAACTCCAAACTTCCTAACAGTTGTTGGTTTTCTCTGCAATTAGAGATTTACTGCAGCCTCTGTAGAAAAAATTTAATAGGAATTGTTCATCACTCTGCAGTCACAGTTCGACACACAGAGTGCGCATTTGCCATTGAAAACTGCATGCGCGCGCGATGAGTGGTGCGTACACTTCGGGAATTCCCCTTCTAGTCGTCCAATATTTTCAATATTGTGTCACCTCGGAAAAAATATTAGGCGAGTTCAACAAACTTTTTAAGTGATTGATTGATTGATTGATTTTATTTGGCAAGTCACCATAACATATATACAGTAGCATTAAAACAACAGGCTTGCACAGGATGACCCACGAAAGCTCGAAAGCTTATTTCCAGTGGGGTCCTGAATTAAGATAATAAAATGGTTCAATTATACTATTTACATATTAAAAATGAAGGAAAAAAAATCAGAATTTAGTATTACCAATAAATAATATATATAGACAATGAATTAGATATATACAAGAATATAACGAAGAAGAAGAAAAAAAGAAGGAGGAGAAGGAAGAGGAGCAACAGAAGAATAATGGGGACGAGGAGTAGAAGGAGACGGAAGAAACTGATAACGAAGGAAAATAAATAAGAAGAACAACAGCAAAAACGTTGACGACAATAACAACACGAAGAGGAGAATAGGAAGAGATAAAAGAAATAGAAATAGAAGAAAGAACATATCGAAGCTTCAATCACACTATGTAAAATACATAATAATACCTGGTAGAGAAGAGAAAAGACCTAGGTCAGTATTCAGGCTTAATCAACCGTATAACATATCATTTGCATCTTCTTTTTGACTCTCAAGAGAAAGATATTCTTTCAATTTCCTCTTAAAATGCAAAAAGTTTCCTATTTCCTTTATATAATTGGGAAGGGAATTCCAATGTTTTATAGCATTGTAATAAAAGGAGTTACCAATACTCCCTATCCTTTCTGGTAAGCAAAAGTTGAAATGGCTGTTTCTTGTATTATAGTTATGTATTTCGGTAACGAGATTAAAGTTACCGAAATACATAACTATAATACAAGTGGGTCGAGTGCACCAACAAAATAACACTTGTAATTGTCTGTATGAATAATAATCGTCAACATTGTCTTCACGGACATTTCAACTCGTTACAGTGACTCTTGTTATTCATCGTGCTTCAACATCAGTTTCATCATCGCAATGATTGTGAATTTTCGCCAGCCAACTGGGACTTTATCATTTGGACCATGAATTTGGAATAACACCAGAACTGATTTCAAGAGATGTAAGAATATTATTATTTATGATTTTTTTGTGTAAACTTAATTATTTCCTGTAATAAAAAAAGAGGAAATTAAACTTAAATTTTACTTGTTATTTTTTGCAGCTATCGTAACACTGGCGACCCTCATCCATTATTATGACTGGCGAACCCTTTCTCCTATTATGAATAGCGACATTCATCTACCATTATGACTGGCGAACCCCTTCTACTATTATGACTGGCGACCCTCATCCATTTATTATGACTGGCGAACCCTTCCTACTATTATGAATAGCGACCCTCATCTACCATTATGACTGGCGAACCCCTTCTATACTATTATGACTGGCGACCCTCATCCATTATTATGACTGGCGAACCCTTTCTACTTATATGAATAGCGACCCTCATCGACCATTATGACTGGCGAACCCCTTTTACTATTATGAATAGCGACCCTCATCCATTATTATGACTGGCGACCCTCATCCATTATTATGACTGGGGAACCCTTTCTACTATTATGAATAGCGACCCTCATCTACCATTATGACTGGCAAACCCCTTCTACTTTTATGACTGGCGAACCCGTATTATGACTGGTGTTATATATAAGAATTGTAAAAGCAATTACATTCATTAATTTAGTTATTTCCCCTTTAAGGATAGCTTAGAATGATCAAATACATTCCACAACAAGTTTGTAAAAGCTTTTGTTAAGCAGACCTCTGCCTATTTAAAGGCCAAGGATTATTGTTATTTCTGAACAGAGATTACTTTACAATAAGATTCCAGTGGTAGTGAAAATAAACAATAGGCTTAGCTATTTTATTGACATGTTAATTTCACTGAGGTCATTCAAGAATGTTGTAGAAATGTCAATGCTCCAGAAAGAAGGAGAATGTTGTTTTAAAAGACAATACCAGAAGCTTCCATAATAGTGAATACTAGAAGCCTTTAGAATAGTGAATACTAGAAAGATCTAGAATAGTTGTAATTAGTATATAAAGCTGGCAGATTCTTCAAGGACGTCATCACATCATACCAGATCACTTCACCAGATCAGATCAGAGCTAAGAGTTTCACGCCAGACTTTATGTCAGAGCAGACACCTGGAATAATTATCTTCTGTGACTGGCGAACCCTTTCTACTATTATGAATAGCGACCCTCATCTACCATTATGACTTGCGAACCCCTTCTACTATCATGACTGGTGAACCCCTTTTAGTATTATGACTGGCGACCCTCATGTATTATTATGACTGACGAACCCCTTCTACTATTATGACTGGCGACCCTTATGATTAATGTAGCCTCTTCCTTTTTATGACTAGCGACCCTAGACCCTCATTGTTGTTTATGACTAGCGATCCTTATGATCAATTACCCTTATGGTCCATTATGAATAGCGACCCTTAACTTGCATTATGAAAATCGGACCTTATGACCCATGGTCCTTATGACCTTATGACTGACGGGCTTATCCCGAACCAGTGGCGTAGACAGGTCCTTAGACCTGGGGGGATGATCCCTAGCTGGGTCATACTTTATATATATATATATATATATGTATATATATATATATATATATATATATATTTATATATACATACATATATATATATATATATATATATATATATATATATATATATATATATATATATATATATATATATATACATATATATAATTAATATATAAATATAAAGAATGAAGGAGATAACGTACTCGATAAAAACAAAATATCATGGGCCAAAGCAGACGAGTTAAAGATAACAAAATAACACGATCTGCCTCATGGATTATCTCGTGTGTCTTTTAATCACTTTGCTTTCAGCAATAAACAGGGCATCCAGAAATAAACAAACTTCCTTGCACATTTTTCATGGCAGTAATCTTTTGTTTGATTAATGACAATGAGTAAAGATGATCATAAGAGAAATGTCATTTGTCGGATG
The DNA here is from genome assembly GCF_018143015.1 of Lytechinus variegatus. Lineage (NCBI taxonomy): Eukaryota > Metazoa > Echinodermata > Echinoidea > Temnopleuroida > Toxopneustidae > Lytechinus > Lytechinus variegatus. Next base: position 40,344,278 of record NC_054741.1, on the reverse strand, counting down.
TCTAGTTATCATCTTGGTCATGACAGTCCTGCTAAACATGATCTAGAATAACTAGTATTCCTTATTTTACTAGTATAGTAGTATACTCTTTTAAAAGTAGCGATATTGTTAATGATCAAACGAATGAATCAACAACTAAAGGAATAAACAAATAAACAGCCAAATAACTAAAAAATATCAATTACAATTATAGTAATAGGGGTAAAATAAAAAAAAGCTCAACATTATATTTCTTATCCACGTGCAGATATGCGGACACTAAAATGATAAGCACACTCTGTTTAAAATTACCATGATTACAAAGGCTTGATTGAATTAAGTATATGGAAATGAAATAAACCTCACCGGGTTGTCGGAAGTAAACTGTATATAGTAACTTGTTATAATTTCGATTCATTTCTTATTATGTACCTTGTTATGATGATTATGATAAAAACATAGGTAAGGAAATGTAACAGTTTATAACCTTCAAACCTA